>NW_020173974.1:566949-584839 GCF_003031525.2 Neophocaena asiaeorientalis asiaeorientalis | reverse complement strand
AAGGGGCTGGGGCGGAGGGCTGCCACGTCAGCAGTGTTCTCGCCTTGGGTGTGTGTCCTGACAGCAGCCTGTGTCCTTCCCTGTTAGTCCTGTGCCTCCTTGACCCTCTAGGCTGGAACCATGTCCTAGTTCATGTTTCAGGGCCACGACCGAAACATGGGATGTTTTTGGCCACAGCCTGTTTGGGTCTGCCTGTCTCTGTTTGGTCAGCCAAAGTCTCACCCCCACCCTGCCCAGGTCGGACTCTCAGAGCCCCGAAGATCAGGTTCACTCCCAGGTGATAGTGGGTGGTGGAGACCCTAGAAGGAAGATCCCCAGCCTGGAGTCCATCAAATCCTAAGGTCGTGTCCCCCAACCAATTACTCTGGGACTTGGCCTCCCAGCCTTACCACTGAGGCTGGACCCATACGGCGGTCAGCAACCTACCCAAGGGAAGTCCCTGATATTCAGTAACTGTTTTGAGATCCCTTTTTGTCTTCCTTCCTCATTCCTCAAAACTGGTGGTGGGATCTCAGAGCACAGTGGAGGCCTGTGAAGTAGTGAAAGGAATGAGCAAGAAAGGGCACCTGGGTTCTGGCCCAACTCTGTGACTTTGAGAAAATCAACTAACCATCCTTGGTCCTCAGTGCCATCATCTGCAAACTGACCGAGATGGATTAACCAATCAGGATCCTTGCAGATCCTACAGCCCACACCTTGACATAGTCTGTGCTCAGGGATCCTATACCTGAAGACTTACAGAAGCACTCACACGTTTTTAAGTTGACACAAAATTTTACATTGTAATTTTAAATAGTTGCAAAGGACATAATTTCCAGTGTATCGTATATGTTGACATTTCAAAAATAAAGCTATCTTTATCACTCTTTTAAATATATCCAATGGAATCTAAACACTACAGTGATTATATACCTCACGGTTTTTCATTTAAAAACATGTGACAAGATCTTAAGAGTCAGAAATAACACTTTCATTCTTTCCCCACAGAAATTATCCTTATGTTTTTATGCCTGAAAGTCTTTCATTGATCACACTTCTCTGCCAAAAGGAGTAGATAATTTGAAACAATTTTTACACATTTCCTGTGATCACAAGGTTAAACTTTTTTTTCTGTATTGAATTTCCTATTTTTTACTAGTACAAATTTCAAAATTGTTAGTAGTACAAAATGTATTATTTGTACAACAAACATTCCACACAGTTTGATAATTAATAATAAACTAAAATTGTATTGGAAATGCATTTTTTTTCAAATGGAACTTATAAAGGTTTCTTTTTTTTAAATTTTATTTATTTATTTTTGGCTGCATTGGGTCTTTGTTGCTGCGCGCGGGCTCTTCTCTAGTAGTGGTGAGCAGGGGCTACTCTTCGTTGCGGTGCATGGGCTTCTCATTGCGGTGGCTTCTCTTGTTGCGAAGCATGGGCTCCAGGTGCACGGGCTTCAGTAGTTGTGGCATGCGGGCTCAGCAGTTGTGGCTCGCGGGCTCTAGAGCGCAGGCTCAGTACTTGCAGCACATGGGCTTAGTTGCTCCACGGCATGTGGGATCTTCCTGGACCAGGGCTCAAAGCCGTGTCCCCTGCGTTGGCAGGTGGATTCTTAACCACTGTGCCACCAGGGAAGCCCAGAAATGCATTTCTTAATGAGAAGAATAGATGGCCCTTGGGGCCTTGACTAAATGAGGCTTTGAGGACACTAATAATTTTAATTGGCCTCTACCTTTGGCATCCTGGAGGTAAAACAGTTCTGGGTGAGACAGGTTGGCATCTCTGGGTGAAGAGGCAGAGGGGGAACGAAAAGGGCTGGTGGGAAAGGAGATCTGCATGACAGTTTCATGCAAGCGGATCAATGGAGGAAAGAGAGCATGTGGAGGCCAAGCATCTGGACAATTTCTTTTATTTTAAAAAATTTATTTATTTATGTATTTATATAGGCCACACCGCGAGGCATGTGGGATCTTAGTTCCCCTACCAGGGATCGAACCCGTACCTCCTGCAGTGGAAGCTCAGAGTCCTAACCACTGGACCGCCAGGGAAGTCCCTTTATTCTTTTAAAACTACCTGCTTTGCTGCTGAATAGGTACATCTTTTAACCCCTTGCTGTGTCTTTAAGACCCCCTGGAGGTGTGCATCCAGGTTCCTTAGAGATAATGGGGAAGATCAATCAGAGCTGCTCCCCTACTGACCATACCATGGGTCTGCCCTGGGGCATGGTGCCTGACCTCTGCACACCTCCATTTCCTCACCTGTAAAAAAGGGTGGCTGTGAGGTGGATAAGGTTCTAAGTGTGAAGTGCCCAGATGGGACCTGGCACCAGTGCCCACCAGGTGCTCTCTGGCTCTGGGCTACTTCCTTCCATAGACTGGACCAGCTCCAGGGCAGAGCTGATGTGGGTGTTCCAGGTTCTCATCTAAAATGTGTTTATTTCCTGTTATCTCTATTTCTGCTTGCTGGGAAGTTTCTGAGGTTGGTGAGGGACTCCCTGTTGCAAAGCTCAGTTAACTAATGATTTTGGTATTTCCGTTCATCTTGGGGCATCAAAGCAGTGTTTTCTCCCACAGAGGAGCATATCTGAAGGCTCTGTTGAAACTGTTTTCTTGAAGTGAGAGGATAAAAGATCTCAGACAGGAAAAAGAGAGAGACAGACGGACACTAAGCTAGGTTCCCACAGAGAGTTTATTGAGGGAGCCAAAGCCAGTGAGAGGACGAAGGAGTCCTACTTCAACATCCCTCCTCGAAGCTGCTGGCCTCCTGCGCGAAGGAACACTTGGGGAGGGGGAGGGCCCGCCCTGTGTGGGGTCACACGGAGCCTCTCACACCACAGCCTGCCTACCCCAAAGACCCAGACACGCGAGAGAGAAGACGTAATTCCCAGCCAGGGAGGGTGCTGAGGACACACCTTCCGCATTCCCCCCTCCCCTGAGGGGCTAGAGCTCTAGCCATTAGGACCTCTGGAAGAAAGGCAAGGACGCCTGGCCCCGATTGACCAGTTTAGTCCTCAACGCGCGAAGGCCTGGGCAATGGGCCTGGTTCAGTTCAGACCTGGCCCCAGGCATCTACTCTAGGAGCTAAGACTTAACATCCAAACAAGATTAAAAACACTCAGGACGTTACTCCTACTGACCAGATAATGGCAGTCCTGCCAGACCCTGACCAGAGACGGAGACCCAAGTTGATGGGTGTGAGCATGTGAGAAGACCACTCTGCCCCAAGGGGAGGATCTCCCTCCTGGGGCTTAGCTAGAGGGCCGAAGCCTGGGCTTCTGTTTCTCCCCACCCAATGCCACTGATTCCCCAAAGATCCCCCAGAAGGGAGAAAGGGAGGAGGCGGAGAGATGTCAAAAGGCTCACCCATGAATGGGGCTGGAAGTCAGATCTACTGGGGTGAGGAAAAGGCTGTAGAGGGGTGGGACATTGGGGCAGGGGTGCTCGGGTGTTCCTCAGACTCTGGCATGTCATCCTGGAAGTACTCAGCCTGGCGGTACTGCCACAGACGCAGGTTCCCGTCCCACTGCGGGGCAGAAGGTGGCAAGTAGTCAGAAGGCACTGCTCCCTCCTGGGCCCAAGTCCCAGACACACACTGGCCCCCCTAACCACAGCATCCTCACCGAACTGCTGACAATCTTCTCCTCGAAGGGGTGCCAGCTGACGTCACGCACACAGGCCTTGTGGTTGGTCAGCTTCTTCACGATGTGGCCGCTGAGGAGGTCGTACACTGTCCAGGAAAGGCCAGAGTGGAGAGGGGCCGCCAGAAGACCTTCGAGCCACCCCTCACCTCTCTCTGAGCAGCACCACTTACCTGCCTCTCAGACAGCTTCCCATTTTCCCAGGGGAGCAAAGCCCATGCCCGAGGATGGTGTTAGTTTCTTTTCCCTACCTCAGGTTGAGGGTATGGTCTAACAGAGCTTGGGTATCTCTGGCCCTTAGCTAAATGTCACAGAGTCTACAGTTAAGAAAATGAAATGTGGCTTTAAAGTAGCCATTTTCTTAAAAGCCCACAAGATATGGAAGACACCACAAAAGTGAACAATGGGCTGTCTCCACAGACTTGTGAACGTGCTGTTCCTTTTCTGGACGTGGGTGCACCTTTCTCTCTCCCTGGATAGGCCTCCATGTCAGGGCCTCCCTAGGTTTGGCACTGTCTTAGGCACCTGTGACTGTGTATTTCTTTTCGTGCATTCCTCCTACTTCAGTGGCTGTACATCTTTTACTACTTGCTGCTGTCTTCTTGTGTCATTCTGTTTGTCTCTGTTCCCTCCTACCTTTCATCTGCAATCTCTTCCCTTGACTGGCTGAAAAACAGAACTGAGTATATTTTTGGCAATCTAGTATATTTACTGACTAGAATTCTGTGTTCCTTTTCTTAATTTAAAATGCTGATGAATAGAATGTTTTCTCTTTCTCCCTTTAAGCCTCCCTGCTCCAGGCTAAATGAAATTTCACTTGTAATTGTCACTGGGCTTCTTAAGGTAGTCACTGGTGGTTACAGGTAGAATGCCAGGGGAACATGGCTGCCCTTCCCGAGGTCCCCTGTTCAGACACAGTCCTTACCGACCACTTTGCCAGTGGAGCAGCCACTGTAGATGAATTGCTGGCCGGTGCTATGGGTGGGGGAGAATCGGCAGCGGATGAGGGTATGCAGCACCCCATGGCCCCGGTAGGTCATCAAGGAGCTGTCCCCTGGGAGCTTCAGCTTCCGCCAGGCTGGGGAGGGATGCAGGGTGAGCCCTGGGTTAGGGAGTCTGGATTCCCCTGTATCACTGGTCCTCAGCAAAGACTGATGCTCAAAGACAATCGCCTTTGCAATTCCCAACTGGTGGCTCTTTCCCCATCTAACAGTCAGCTGATACACACCAATACGGCTCTGCTGATGGTCAAGACGCTGAAATACTTTTGCATTCGTAGGTTTGGAGGGATCCCCAGCCCCTACACTGAGAACCCCTGGCTCTCCCGTGGTTCAGCAAACGAAGAGTTAATGCCTGGCAAGGGGGAGGGCTCCAGGCTTTGGCCCATCCACGGCGCCCATGCCAGGCCTTGCCAGGGGTTAAATGTTTTAACTATCACCCCCGACCCTTCACTCTCCAGATCTCGGGTTCTACATCTGCTCTCACCTTTTTTGGGCACCTGCTGCCAGCGGTAGTCCCAGTTTTGCTGTGTGGCAGCCTGGCGAGAGGCTTCCATGCCTTCCCGGCTAGAAAAGCGTCGGATATCCCAGAGCTTGATGGTCTGGTCTTTGGAGTTGGAGATGAGATACCGGGCATCTCCCTGTGAATCCCAAGATGGATAATGAAGCATCGGAGCTTGCAGATGTCAGTGTCTGTCAGTCCAGCTCCCCCTCCCCAGCTCAGGAGTATGAACCCTGGTCCTTTAACTTTGGTTGCCTCTTTCTTCATCCAGGTGGGCCTCACCATTGGTTTCCTAGCACAGACCCCACACCCTGGCTAGGTTTCCCCTTCTTTGCCTAGGGCGCTGGCTGGGCTCCTGTTCTATACTGGGTCAGATCGTCTTCTACTCTTCTTGTACAGAAAGCCCTGCTCCTTGAGGAATGGTGGGTACCGATGGACCTCACGTCTCGTGGCTTAAGCCTCTTCCCGGAACTCCAGCTCTTGCAAACCTTGGCTAATGAGGAGCTTGGCGAGTTCCCACACCCATCCACTCTGACACCCTCCTGGACAACCACAACCTCAGTCGCCTGGCTGTGCAGTCCTGACTCTACGCCCACCTTGCTGTCAATGAAGGTGATGCCATCTTGATGTCCAGCCAGCGCACCCACGGGCTTGGGGTCATCCTCCCGCATGGTGCGTCGATCCCACACTTTGCAGATGGCATCGTCACCCCCGGAGAACAGGATTTGGGAGCTGATGTCAGCAAAGGCCACCGCATTCACATCATCCTCATGGGACTCAATCTAGGGGAGAAGGGGGCCAGGTCTTTCTAGGTCTTCCAATCAGCCAAGGACCAGGAGGCAGAGGCTTCAAGTCTCGGGAGCAATACCTGAAGGGTACGTCGGTTCTGTTCTCGATCAAAGACGTACAGGCAGCCATCATTGGCCCTGAAAGGGAAGGGAAAAAGAGGGTTCTGGAGCCAGGACCGAGAGGACCCATGCTACGTGTGCTCTGGAGAGACTGTTGTCTCGAAGTCCTGCTGAGGGGAGAGCCCTTCTCTCTTCTTATACAGGAAGTGGGAGAAGAGTTAGCTGTGTTTGCAAGGAGGTTTGAGACCTCCCATCTCATGCTGCAGAAATGGTGAGTGAGAAGTGAAGCAACTCATAAACCTTGGCCCCGGAGAAGGCCTGGTTGTTCTCCACAGCTGCCTGGGTACAGGTGTCCAGTGCAGTCTCTGTAACGGCAGAGCTGGTCTCTGGGAGAACTCCTATCTCATTAAGTGACAGAGGCATCCCTACAAACACTCACCCTCCTAGCACTTCTCGCCCATCTGAGGAGACAGCGATGGAGAAGACAGCAAAGCGACGCTCATCTGGCCTGAAAAGAGCAAAGGAGGAGCTGCGTTAAGTGGACTTCCCTTTAGCCCTGGTTAATCTATACAGAATCTGATGAGGGCCGTGGGGCACACTGCTGAGAGAAAAAGAAGTCGTGCCAGCACGTGCCAGAACGTGGAGCACCTCAGTGAGAAGCCGGGAAGAATCCTGCAGCCATCTATTTTACTCTGGTCCTCTGGCTGACAGGCTGGGTGGTCCCCTCCCAGGAATCCACAAAGAGAAACTTGCAACCAGTGTACTTTTCCCTCTAAGCAGGAGTTCCAGTTCAAGAGGTTTGCTCCTGGAGAGCCTTCCTTGAGAAGTTTCTGATGAGTCTAACCAGGAAAGGAAGCCAGTACCTTAGATCCAGGGCAGTATGTGTGTCTCCCTCCCCGTAGATGTTGCAGATATGAACTAAGAGAAGCAAGAGAAACAAGAATCTTTCAGGGCTGAGGTCAGGAGGGTGGAAGTGAAGCTAGGGAGGAGATGGAACAAAAGGGAAGGATGTTGGACCCTGGGAGTGATCTGCCCAGGAGAAGGCGTGGAGTCATGGCATGGAGGAGATGGGCATTTGGAGACCTCAGGTCCCAGGCTGAAGAGATGATGGTGGTCTGGGGCACACTCACTGTAGTCAGACCAGCTGGAGTAAAGGAAATGGTTCCCGTCAGGGGTGAAGGCCACATCCAAGACGCTCCAGCCTACATCCCGGGCCTTGATGCTCTTGAATTTATGAAAGCGGCCATACCGGCAGTCATACAGTCGGATTGTCTGGTCTGTGTGAGTGGGGATCAGGCAGAATTAGGGAACACCCTCCTGGAATCCTCCCTAGATCAGACCTTTCTCACTCACCACTCATCTGTGGAATCTTCCCTTGATCATGGGACGTGTTCTAGCTAAGCATCCCTAAGCCAGGGTCTGAGCTCCCTGGGTCTGGGGCTTTCTAGCCTCAGTCAGGGAGAACGTCTGTTGTTCTAGGGCAGTTGGTAGGACTAGGGTCTGGTACCTTGGCAAGCAGACATGAAGATTTGACCATCTTTGCTGTAGATGCCACAGAAAGCCTTCTGAGAGTAGGTATCAGTGAAGCCCAGATCATTGGGCAAGAAGCTGGGAAGCAGAGGGAAAGTGAGGGTAAGGGGAGCTCAGGATGGGGAATGTCCCAGTTTGCAGAATCCTAACAGAGCTGGATGTGAGTACAAGGGCATTCTTCCCTTTGGCTTTGGGTATAAGCCCCTTTCTTTGAATCATTCTATCATCCTCTCAATTGCTATACTTTTCCACTTTGTTCACTCTCAAAGCCTCAACCCCACATAACCTAAACTTAATATCCCTGAGGATCCTTTAACACTGATCCCTTCACAGTTTAGGAAATCAGACCTATCTGGCCCTTGGAACCTCTCCACCAAGCCCCATACTCACTGAGACATCATTCGAGACCGTTCTCCAAGGGAGAAGCTTCCCTGGTGGCAGAGGCCCCGTTCTCTCTAAAGGAAGGGATTGGGGAATATTGCTAGCAGAAACAGAGGGCCACTTCAGCCACACCAACCCCCGTTCTCCAAAAATATTGCTCTTGCTACAGAAACGAACCCTACACACAGTAGTATGTCCCACCAAACTCCAGCTCAGGCTGGCTAAGAGCTCTCCAGCTCCAGCACTTGAGGCATCCTTGGGAAGTTTGCTTCCCTCTTCTCTGGGATTGTAGCTTCTGGCTGCATTGATAGGCCTGCTGCCAGGCTGGCTGGAAGTAGAGAGGCCTACCTGGTGCAGCATTTGAGGAAAGCTGTGCTCCCGGGCTGCCCGCCTAAGCCCCAGCCGCCCTGTGGCCAATTCCACTTGTGTCTTGATCTCATTGCATTCCAGCTCCCGTGTGTCAGGGGTTGCATCCACTGTGAGTACCAAACAGAAGTTTCATCCTAGGTCTTTTCCAGCCTCAGAGGACAGTTAGCAGAGCTGTGCTCAGTCTACTCAATGTGACTGAATATACTGGGGCTGCAAAGACTCCCTCATTCCCTGAATTATCTCATCTTTTTCTTTCAATTTTTGCCGAAGTTAGTTTTAAAAAAAGGCTTTCTAATGGAAGTCCTCTGATATTATGTCTCAGTCTGCCTTTCGTCTTACCGGGTGGGTTGTATCGGTCTCCAAGACGACCATCCCAGGCACTGTCATGCTCTTCCTCCGAGTCCGAGAGGGCCTGGATGAGCTGTAAATTTGCTGCACCTCCTCCCTGCACCAACCTCACTTGGCCTCTGTGGAGAGACCCCCCCATGATAAAGGGGAGGATCCCTTCCCCAAATCAACCAAATTCAGAGTCAATAGCTATGTAGTTCTTATGTAGTTCTTAGACCACCTTGTCCTCAAACCCTCATACTGTCCCCATTTTGATGTTTGAGGCTGACTAGACCTTGGCTGTTATTTTGTCTCCTATAAGACACACTGGGAAACTAATTCTCACTCTTGCAGCAGGAGTAGAAAACCCCAACATTGCATGGATGTTGACAGATCTACTAAATTGACTTCTCAGAGAGCTAAAAATTCTGGGAGCATTTCCTTCTGAGCCTCTGCCCAAGAAGTCCAGCATAGAACGTGGTTTTCTGAAGGGATTCCCAAGCTCGTCTTCTCCCCAGGGAGCCATAGCTAAGAACCAAAGCCAGCTGCACCCCTTTCCAGTCAATTCCTGGTGGTCACTTCCCTCAAAGCATTCTTTCCTCAAGAACAGGATTAGAGTTAGGTTAATTTAAACTTGTTTTTCAAGTAAATCCACGTGGCCTCATATCATGTGTCAATAACTTCACTTAAGTTCAACACCCACTTCCCTAACTCTTTTCTTCACCCCTCACATCACTCCCTTCCCACCAGGGAACCCCCCCACCCCCCTTTTTTTTTACTTACTTGGAAAATAGGTTACATTTGTGTAGTCATAGGTAGAGAGACTACCTTGAACAGTCCCCTCAAACACAAGAGCCAGCCATCCTGTTGACCCTCCCTAGGCAAGAACCACTCTTACTGGGTATGAAGCTGAGTGCGGAGAGTGTCCAGCAGGGAAAGCTGTTCTGCTCAAACAGAACAGCTGTCCTGGGCTAATCTCATTCCCTATTCTCTGTAACTCCCCTGACTGGAGCTGGGATCAAGGGGCTGTGGTGGCACCTGGTGGGGAAACACCAGGGGGTAAGTTACCTGCGTAGGAGATAGGCCAGTACCTGGGCCAGATCCACATCTTCATCCTCCTCTTCCTCTTCCTCACTCCTACGCAGGCCAGTCCCTCTTCGGGGCAAGCCCTCGGAAGGGTCTCCGGACCCACTTCCTGCGCTGCTGCTGTTCCGTGATCCCATCTTCTGGTCACAGCATCCTTAAGTCCTGTGCAGGGACTCCTCCTGTCACCTCCTTGGATTTGGTGAAAGCAAAGCCTGCTCTAGAAACACCAGAGTCTCCTGAGATACGATAGTAGCTGTCTCTAGGAGGGCGACCCTACCTAGAGACTGAGATCCCTTCTCCTTAGCCTGTAACAACTCCCAAGGCTTCGGGAACACAAACCTTTCCCGATCCTGTGAAGCAAAAAAAGCAGAGTGAAGCCTAGGGCACGACCCTAGCTCACCAGTAAGAATCCTTTGAAGAGGAATTTCTCAGTTTCTACCTCAAACTCACCTATCAAAGTCCCTGGGGTGGGGGTGGATTCCCAGGTAACCTCTCTGGCCGGCGAATCAAAACCCCTCGCGGAAGAAAGCGTCTCATTAGCTTACCCCATCTAACCAATCAGAAGCCTTAGGAGTCAGAGCCCCCCCCCCGACGCCCCCCTTATCGGCCAATCAGAGAACTCCCTTGCGAAAGCCGGCGGCAGCAACAACCAATGAGGTTAAAATTCGGCCTACACCCCCCCCTCCTTCCTTGCCTCACGCCCACGTGGTGTACCGGGGGTGTGTACACTAAGCGGGGGTAGGCAGGGAAAAAGCCGAGAAGCACCTCCCACAAAGCCGGCGGTTACCGCCCCGCGCGAGACCACCCACCAGCTAGGAGCGGTCGTAGGGCCCGGAGCGGCGCGAGGCCTTGTTTACAACGACTGCCGCCGCGGAGTCGGCCAACCACTTCTCCGTCACGCGCCTCCTTCGACACTCATCTCCCGGCTCCGCGGCTGGCTGACTGCAGACGTCACGCGACGCCCCTGGTGGCTCCGCCCCCTTGGCCCGCTCACTGGACAGCTGAGCGCGGTGATTGACAGATGGGCGGGAGAAAGTGCTCGAGGGGTTTGAGGGGAGGAGAAAGCGCGCGACCCAGTAGGGGCAGTAGCTCCTTGTTGTGGGAGGAGTAAGTAGGGAATCGGCTGCTTCCTGAATCAGAGACAACGGAACTAGACTTAATGGACGAGGGGCGGGGCTTACAAAAGAAGTTGGTGTGCTTCCGAGAGGTGCCTTAGCAAGGGGTACAATTTGCTGTCGGTCCCTTAGGTTAATTGGGCTTCGCACTTTTCAGGCGATCTCTAAGGGCCTACTCTTTCCTCCCCTGGTCCCTGTCCGGCTTTAGCTTTTCTCTTTTCGCCGGCTGCAGCTATAGCCGTCCTTGCCCTAAGGGGTGCCCCGGGCTTTTGGGACGTGCTCAAGTCACAGGCCTTCGCACCCGCCCTTCCGGGCTTAGCTTCCGGAAGCCTTGTTCTTGTGGGGACCGCCCTTTCTAGACCGCCCGTTAGCCGTTTTGGCAGCTTTCTAGATGACCCCTGGCTTCCCTCCGCGCTCTTTGCAGACGCTCCCTTAGCACTCCCAAGTGTCTCCGCCCGCCTTTCGTCTGTTGCACTCAGACTCCTCCTGGGCCTTCAGGGATTTGCGAACTTTTCTTAGACCATCTGTCCTTGGGGTGCTTCTCCGCCGCGGGCCGCTTGTCCGGGATGTGCACGCGCGGCGCCTCCTACCCCCTCCTCCGGGTTTATGAGTAACCCGGCTGAGTCCAAGGCCAGGACTTGTGTACCTCGGGATCCTCGCCCGTGCTGGGTGGGTTGGCGGGGGTGGGTCGAGCGACCGTGCCGGGAGCATAGGCCCAGGGTCCAAGCTGCACCTCAGCGCCCCCAGCCCGCACTCTCTTAGAAGTGCTGCTTAGGAGAGCGGGGGCTCTTGGATTCCCTGGCATCTCCTTCTGGGGCTCGCTCTCGCTCGGAGGGAGAGGGTGTGGTTAGCCCTTCGGGTGATGCCTTCTGGTTTCTAGATCGCTAGATCGGACCTTAGTATCTGTGGTCACCAGGGCGGCTTCAGAGGCCCACACTTGCCTTAACGTTCTGCCGTCACCTTTTGAAATTCTTAAAAGTCTTTGAGCAAGCGCCCCACATTTTCCTCTTGCTCTGGGCTCTACTAATTATGTAGCCGGCTCTAACAGTCAGCCATCTCCTATTGCTAGGTTACTTACTATCTGCCCTATAGTATTGTCTCAATAAATCTTAGCTTTATTTAGAAATAAATTCTAAATTTATAAAATAATTCTAAATTATAAATCAAAGAATCTTAGGAGTCTGGTTTCTGGGTTGTCCAGCCTGGAAAATCTGGAATCATTTTCCAAAATGATCTTTCCCTCCTCTTTGCCCTTTTAATTCAGTTCTTCAAGTCCTATGGATTCTTAGCTGATTAGTTGAGGTGGTTTTTCAGGGTCATCACCCAACATCAAATTTTCATTATGTCACACCTCTCCTAGTTAGTTGATCTGCTAGAAATATTCTTCTCTAATAGCATTTAGTTCTTAAGAACCTACAAATTGTTCACTATTGTTTATTGTTTCAAATACAAACTTCCAAACCTGGTTGTCTTTTTTACTAGCCTCATTTTTTTGTTACTTCTGCCAAGCAAATATGGCCATAAATTCCTTGCTTGTTTCCCCCTCTGCACCTTCCCAGAAGAATTTCTTATCTGGGGGAAGCTTTATCTCTACCAGTCAGAATCCCTTCTTTATGACCCAGTGGTGTCGCTTCTAAGAAATCTAGCCCTGACCTCTATGCTAAGTCTAGCAAAAATGTTTATGTTCAGCAGAGCAATTATTGACAGTAGTAAAACACTGGAAACAAAATAGATCCAAACACACTGCTACGGAATGGGATTGGTTAAATAAATGATGGTCCATATGGTAGACAAAAATGCCAGGGAGCCATTAAAATTATGTAGTCTTCTATTTTTACACTGTGGGAAATTGTGCAAGTTACATTTTTAGGTTTAAAAAAGGTGGTAGTTCTTCTGGTGACATGTGGTGGATGCAAAAACAATATGGTTTAAATTTGCATTTAAAAAGTATAAAAATACCTGGGCTCATTACATCATTAAACAAATAATAAAATGGAGAAGGCCTTGCATGAACTAATGACAAAGATACGGTATGAACAAAGCATCATGGTTAACACAGTTTGACTACCTGAGGTCCACAGAAAACAAAAACTTCTGTTACACTCATCTTAACTCATTTTTATTATTTATTTTTAAATTTTAAAAATAAATTTATTTATTTTTGGCTGCATTGGGTCTTCATTGCTGCACACGAGCTTTCTCTGCGGCTAGCGGGGGCTACTCTTCGTTGCAGGGCGCGGGCTTCTCATTGTCATGGCTTCTCTTGTTGTAGAGCACGGGCTCTAGGCGTGCAGCTTCAGTAGTTGTGGCACGTGGGCTCAGTAGTTGTGGCTTGCAGGCCCTAGAGCTCAGGCTCAGTAGTTGTGGCACACGGGCTTAGTTACTCCGTGGCATGTGGGATCTTCCCAGACCAGGGCTCGATCTCGTGTTTCTTGCATTGGCAGGCGGATTCTTAACCACTGTGCCACCATGGAGGCCCTTAACTCATTTTTAAATTAACCTCTTTCCTCTTCTCCTCCTTAGCTTACAAATCTTTTTAATTTACAAATGCAGTTTTAAACTGAATAAAATCTAAATTCAAGCCTTTGAAATATGGAATTTGTATATTATTGAATAAGACATTTCAGTCATGGTAAGTGTTAAAAAGAAAAATCTGAGGTTTTATGGCCAAAACGAGTCTTTAACATCAAATTCTAAAGAATATAGGATTTCATCTCTGGATCCATTGGTTGATTTTTGAATGTAAAAAGATTTTTAAGCCTATGAAGTTGATTATATCACTTGTGACTTACATTATTTTAAAAATGTATATGAGCTTTTATATTTTAGGCTATACAATGTGTTTCATTGAAAGACAATGGTGTTTCTTTAAAAATAATGAAGTCATTTTGATAAACTTTATTGGCCTTCCCTCTCATGATTTTGAAATTTGGCGTGTTGCTTGGTGACAATTTGTAAGTGCTTTTCATTTGGGCAGCCTCCACTCTCCCCAGCTACACTTAAAGCCACTTGAAAAAAAAAAAAAGCCACTTGAAGCCACAGAGAGGTTTTCTACCTTTAGCATCCATTTTAGGACTCGTTCTAGAAACTGCTCTGTACATGTCAGCTAGTTGACTTCCGATCTGACCTGCCTTGGGCTGTTCCCGGCTCATTAGCATCTCCACCAGGGGGCGGGCTGAGCTTGAAAGGAGAGAAGGAAAGTACATTTTTCTTTCTTTGGCTACCCCTGTCCTCTCTTTCCCCAGTCCCAGCTCCCAGCCTGGTGACTGCACAGAGCTCCTGGGACACGTGTACAGCTTCAGGCAACACAAGGGAAAGTTCTGTCTTCCGAAGTGACGGATGACGTGTGTTTATAACTTATCTTCTTGCAGCATGTTCGATGTAGAAGGAACGGGGGAAGTATGCTAGTTTGCCCAGGACTTAAAATGTGTTGACTATAAAGAAATTGAGTAATTATGGGATTTCTAATACTCTTGTCTCCTATGTCCCTGGGAACCAGAATTTTTTGTGTGGTGATAGGAGTTACAAATGTGATATAGAAGTCAAAAACCCTTTAGCCCTGACTTTGAATAGGAACTATCAGTATGAACCCATGAGGTGTTTTATCTTCCTATCCCCATTCAGTGAAAAGATCTAGAAACAATCTAGTAGCAATAAACACTCCTACCACCTAAATCTTAAAATACCATTTCCCATGGAAAGAAACCAGAGCTTGGGGTAATGGTTGATTCTAGGTCTAGGGTAGGAAATGTACAAGATGAGCATGGAACAACTCACCATTCCAGGTAGCGAAGAAGCCAGTAAACATCATCAGGGTAATGTCAAAAGGACTCAGAAGCCAAGCTTATGGCCAAAGATGGGATCATTTGAGCATTATAAGGATAATTTAATAAACATTAAGTATGTTTAAATCCATGAGTTCATAATGGGTGTGTGTGTGTGTGTGTTACTAATTGGTCGCCTTTTTGAAGAATGATATGAAGCCAAATCGTTATTTTGAAGACGGTAAATAAAGGAGAAGAATCAAGCAGTTACTTGCTGTTCTTATATAAACTGTACCTTTGAGTGATGAAATAGAAGATAAAAGGAGTGTCCCCTTGTAAAATTATTCCAACTATTATGACAGAGTTTGAGTACAGCTGTTTTGAAATCCCTAATAAATGAATGAATCTAGGCATTGAGCATCTAGGCCTGGATTCTTCAATGGTTAAACTGAAGGAAAATTAGAGAGTGGAGTGGGAACCTGTAGATTGAAAGAGACTTAAAAGGCATATACTTTTTTTTAAATGTGCAAGACAGTAACTACAAAAACTATAACGTCTAGGGATCTGGATTTGGGTAATACAACTCCGGGGAAAAAAAATAAAAAAGCAAGGATGTGACTATCATGAACCATGGTGTCCATTTCCACCAGGAAGGAGGGGCTGTGATGAAGATGAGGAGCATGGCAAGGGGGTGGGGGGGCTTTTAGTGTTTGGCAAAGTTGTTTCTTTTTCTGGGTAATGGTTTCAAGGTTGTTCCATTTATATTAGCTTATTAAGCTATACTTTTGTTTTGTACGGTCTTCTTTATCTGTTTGATTTTGAAATAAAAAGGTTAACTGTATTTTATTATTTATCTGGAGCTGCAGGGCGTAGAGCCCAATTTTATTCTCATTGACAGAATCATTTTTACTGGGGTTTTTCCAGAGTTTTTATTTTTTTTAACTTTTAAATTGAGGTGTAGTTGATTTACAATGTTGTGTTAGTTTCAGGTGTACAGCACAGTGATTCGCATACGTGTGTGTGTATTCTTTTTCAGACTCTTTTCTTTTATAGGTTATTACAAAATATTGAGTAGAGTTCCCTGTGCTATACAGTAGGTCCTTGTTGGTTATCTATTTTATATATAGTAGTGTGTATATGTTAATCCCATCCTCCTAATTTATCCCTTCCCCCCCACTCCCCAACCTTACCCTTTGGTAACCATAAGTTTGTTTTCTGTGTGTGGGTCTATTTCTGTATTGTAAATAAGTTCATTTGTATCTTTTTTTTTTTTTTTTTCAGATTCCACATATAAGCGGTATTATATGATGTTTGTGTTTCTCTGTCTGGCTTACTTCACTTCGTATGATAATCTCTAGGTCCATCCATGTTGCTGCAAATGGCATTATTTCATTCTTTTTTATGGCTAATATTCCATTGTATATGTGTGCCACATCATCTTTCTCCATTCCTCTGTCGATGGGCATTTAGGTTGCTTCCATGTCTTGGCTATTGTAAATAGTGCTGCAATGAATATTGGGGTGCATGTGTCTTTTTGGATTCTTGTTTTCTCTGGGTATATGCCCAGGAGTGGGATTGCTGGGTCATATGGTAACTCTATTTTTAGTTTTTTAAGGAGCTTCCATACTGTTCTCCATAGTGGCTGCACAAATTTATATTCCTACCAACGGTGTAGGAGGGTTCTTCTTTCTCCACACCCTCTCCAGCATTTATTGTTTGTAGACTTTTTGATGATGGCCATTCTAACCGGTATGAGGTGTTACCGCATTGTAGTTTCATTTGCATTTCTCTAATAATTAGTGAAGTTGAGCATTTTTTCACGTGCCTGTTGGCCAGCTGTATGTCTTCTTTGGAGAAACAAAATCTTTTCCTTTTTTTTGGTTGTGCCACATGGCATGCAGGACCTTAGTTCCCCGACCAGGGATTGAACCTGTGCCCCCTGCCGTGGAAGCGTGGAGTCTTAACGACTGGACCACCAGGGAAGTCCCCAAAATCATTTTTAAGGCTAACACCTTCCTACCCCCTGTGCATTTAGTTACCAGAGAGGTGTCTGGAACCCCAGTTCCCTGCCTCTTACCAGGAAGGATTTATTTCCAAACCTATTTTTCTTTCTCCTCTAAATTGTGTTTACATTGCTTGTTTTCCTCTTAAACTGTGGAGCCAGCAATGTATAACATATGCCTACGGGGCCCACTCTAATCAGTGTAGAGTGGAAAGGTGAGGACAGCTAGCATATATTCAATGGTTACTCCTTGTCAGGCATAGTTGTGAGTGCCTGGCTTCACTGACTCTTAATCCAAACAACACTGTTAGATGTAGGCACATCCTCATTTTACAGCTGAAGAAGCTGAGAGGCACCCCTGACCTGAGTCTACCAGGTGCCTAACATCTATACTATGCTACCTCTGATCATATTGTTTCAGTTATCACATGCCATTTATGAAGCTGAGGATTTGGCTAGATATTTTTAAGTGCAATGGACTCCGCTGCTGTGTTTTAGCATGTGATCCACTCTGACCTTTAGATTCTTTTCTGACTGTTGCACATTGTAACTGGTTATTGGCTGTTTTCTATGAGAACACAGTGTTTCCTCCTGAGGGAATTCCCTGTTTTATTATTCCCATTTTTAAGATGGTAATTTTTATTCTGTTAAAATTTGTCCTGATTTTCTGGGTACATACTTCCCTCGTACCCATCTCAGTTTATACATTCACTCAGCCTGATCTAGATCACGGGTGAAGTTATTCTCAGCTGACACCCCTGAATAGCACCTGGCACACAGAAGGTACTATGGAAGCTGCCTTAATATTGAATAAGCTTTCATGAATACTTTGCGGGTCCCAATTTCAGGTCAGGCAGGAGGAAGAACAGGTTTGAGAATCGACAATGGAACTGCTTCACTGGTGAGTGGGGTTATAGAGGCTTCTGTGTCTCTGATGAGAGACTGGGAATTTTAGGCCTGGAGGCTGTACTGAGCAGCTCACAGAGGCCCCACCTTTTTAAGACCTCAGGACATGAGTAGTTACTGCCTTCTCCCAGCAATTCCTATTCAGTGGCTCGGTGGTAGAGATGCCTGTGAGGGAGGTCCTTATACCACCAGGCTGTGCCAGGCCAGGCTGCACTGGGACACCAGCTACTTGGAAGGGTTGGAAGAAGATTGTGAGATTGGTGTTAAAGGGAAGCCTGTGAAGACAGGCAGGAAATGAAAACAGCACAGATGTTATATTAAATAAATGAGCATCTCATTATTGGGCAGCATGTGGGGGAAGGTCTGTGGCCTGGTCTCATGGCACCCAGAAGATGATAGTTATGTCAAGTTGCTCATATTTTCTGCAAGTCTGGTAGCTC
>NW_020173974.1:557005-566773 GCF_003031525.2 Neophocaena asiaeorientalis asiaeorientalis | reverse complement strand
GGGGGGCTGGGGGGTGGGGTGGGGTCATGCTCTCTCGCTAGCTGTAGCCTCAGGTCACATTCTGCGCACTCGTCCCTCCAGGGCCTCCAGCTCAGCCAACACCTCCTTGGGCAGATCCTGGTTGACCTGCTCTGTCAGGTAGCTCCGAATGTCACGAACCTCCTGTTCCCAGAAGTCCTTAGGGAGCGAGAACAGCTGGGTGGTGTCTATGGCTCCCAGGCCGCTGAGATCCAAGGCACCTTCCTTTGGCACCAGCCCAATGGGCGTTTCTCGGGCACTGTCCTCCCCCTCTAGGCGCCGGCAGATCCAGTCTAGCACCCGAGCATTCTCTCCAAAGCCTGGCCACAGGAAGTGGCCTGCCTCGTCGCGCCGGAACCAGTTGACATGGAAGATGCGGGGCAGCCGGGTCCCCTTGAGCCCCTCCATGCTCAGCCAGTGTTCAAGGTAGCGCCCAAAGTTGTAGCCAAAAAAGGGCCGCATGGCAAACGGGTCGTGCATGATGACCTTCCCTGGGGAGGGGAGCAGGATGGGTAAGGAACCTCCCTTCTTACTGGAGAAGAGAAAGGTACCCCGCCTCCAGCCGCAGGAAGCTGTGAAATGTTGGCGGTTCTGGAACATCCTCAAGGCTGAGGGGAAGGGAATGGGGCAAAGATACACGTGGGAAGGGGTGGGCAGGAGGAAGGTCTGGTTCAGGAAGGGAGAGAAGAGGCAAGCTGGGCACACAGGAGTGGAGCTCACCTTTGTGTTCAGCCGCGGCAGTGGCCTCCGAGCGCATGGCGCTGCCCACAAACACCCCATGGCGCCAGTTGAAGGCCTCATATACCAGGGGGACTCCTGGGACACCAGTGCACATGGTCAAAGGTAGCCCTTATCTTTGTACGATCACTCCATCCCTTCTGGTGATCTTGACTCTTACTCTCTCTCTCCTAGGACCTCAGCTGCCCATTTTCAAACCCCATGCCTCCCCACTCCACCTCGATTTTGCATTCTCCAGGGGGCTGCTCTAGAGGCAGATAGCTGTAGTTGGCGATCCAGGTTGAGGCTCTCTGAGCTTTAAGTACAAGAGGGAGGTGGGCCCTGATAGAGAGCCCAACCCTTAACCCAGTTGGCATGGAGCCCCCACGATGTTTACCTTTGGGTCTGCGGCCTCCAAAGATGATGGCGTCAATGGGGACACCCTCAGGGGCCTCCCAGGCTGGGTCTATGATGGGGCACTGGCGAGCCGGGACACAAAAGCGAGAATTGGGATGTGCACAGGGCTCCTTGTCACCTGGCAGAGCAAATACAAATACTATCACTTCCAAGGGCACGTCCACCCCCAATACACAGAGACATTTGCAGACACTCTTGCGCAGTTTCTTTTTGCCTCATCAGCTCCCCACAACCTCGGGCTGGAGGTTGGTGAGGAGCAGGGAGAAGGGAGCCAGGACGTCTCCCCTGAAGATCAGGTTATTTATCCATAATGGTACTGCTGGCTGAGCTATGGGAGAAGAGAGCGAGAGAGGAATTGGTGTTTAGCAGGACACTAATGTTTATGCCAAGCTACAGCCACTTGGCACTGAGCAGTGCTCAAGGGAATGAGGTTAAATATTGGCATAGGGTTATAATGGAAATTTTCGCCCAGGAACTCTTCTTTTAATTTACAGGATTATTATTTAAATAAACACTCAAACCTAAAGCAAAATCTGAGACAGGTCAGTATTTCAGACTACCGACTTTCTTCTTTGCTATTGTCTGTGTTGTCGCGTTGTTTCTTCAGTTTACAGACAACTGACTTTCCATCAGCAGACAGCGGAAGACAGAATCTCCTGAGCTATGAGAATGCAAACAGGAACTGATTTTAAAGCTAGCGAGGTTTTGGTGGTTTCCCTGGGTCTGCTCAGACCCGGCTGGAGTGACAGGGCTTGAAGAACTCAGACGAGGACATAACCTGGGCAGTCATAACCTGAGGAGCCCAGGTCATTTGGCCCCTTCAGGTGCCTGGAGAGAAGTTGGGACCGAGTCAGTGGCATATGTATAAAGCACCATCACGGGGGCCCTGAAGGGACACAGTGCTTTCTCTGCCAAAGGTTACTGATTGGACCTAGGGGGCAAGGGAGTCACGGAGCCAGCGCCCCTGCCCCCTCTGCCCCCCAACTCCTGCCTCCACTTTCATGTAAGAACCATCCTTATGCTTCTCTCTTGCACTTTCATCAGCCCCCAGTTGAGGACCTAGCACAAGGTATTATTCTAAGAACTGAAGCTGAGCACAACATGCCCTCGTTACACCCCTGAATCCAGAGGTGGTGAAAGGGTTGGGCAACTAGCCTGTGGCGAAATATGAAAGTTTCTTGGGTTTCTCAGTTGGGTGGGGAGGCTAAGGAGGGCTTAATGATGGTGTTAGAGAAAATGAAGGATGATTAAATGAGGGGGGTGACTGCTAAGCCAGCCTGGACAACTTGAATGTAGGCTTCAGTGACCACAGGCCACCCTCCCCTGCTAGGCTCCTCTTTGCTCCCACCCCTAGGTCTTGGCTGGCGGAATGCCAAAGGCCACTGAAAGCTGAAGGTCCAGAGTGCAGGGCTGGAGGACGGGGCAGGGCTGCAGGGCACAAGGGAGTAATAACAGGGTTGAGAAACTAGCTTCTAGGAGAGGCTAAAGAGCTGGTCTGATTTCGTTCGGAAAGATTGGGGTGTCTGTGTTGGAGGGGCAGGGGAAGGGTGAGGGTAACAATACTGACCTTTAGGCAATGGTTATTACATGGGGAGTCGGGGTGGGGTGAGGGTCCAAGTGGCAGGGGGAGGGGCAGGCTTCTTCCTAATGGGTCAAACTTTATGACTGTGCTTTGAGTCCAATTCTTTCTGTAATAATTTCCAAGACACCCCCCCTTAAAAATATCCAGCTTATATTAATTGAGAATTTACTATGTATTCGGGACTACGTTGAATCCTTGCATGAACCCATGTCCCCTGCACCGGCAGGCGGACTCTCAACCACTGCGCCACCAGGGAAGCCCTGCATGCATTATTTAATTTAACCCTCCAACACCTTATGAGATAGGTACTATGAAAACTACCCCCATTCATGTGATGGGGAAACTGAAGCTCAGGAGGTTAAACGACTCAGCCAGGCCACAAACTGAACGGGGACGTGAACTGAGATCTTGCTTAGGGTTGCATAACTCCCTTTGAATCCCAGAGGCCCTGGAAGATGGCTGCAGGTTGAGGAAAAGGCTTTTACATCATCAAGGTGCTGAGCCCTGGGGGCTGACTTACACCCCCTCCCTGCCCCATACCAGGTTTCCAGGGTTTGCCCAGCCAGGAGGTCACGGTGACGCTGGGTGGAAGAGGCTGGTCAATGCCCTCCCAGTATACGCCGCCATCGCTGGTCTCAGCCACGTTGGTGAAAAGGGTGTTACTCTGGATTGTGGCCATGGCATTGGGATTGGTGGTGGCAGAGGTGCCGGGGGCCACCCCAAAGAAGCCATTCTCAGGGTTGATGGCCCGGAGTCGACCTGTCGGGAGGAAATGTGAAAAAACGGAATGACTAACCAGGAAGAGTCGAGAGGTTCAGCCTCGGAAGGTCCTGCTCAGCCCCTCCGTGCCCCGAGCTGGACCCTAGATCTGAGGGGAAAGGTTTTGCATCTCCAGGGCGGCTGGGCTGCCAGGAGGCATGGGGGAGGGGTGGTTGTTCAGGAGAAGGTTCTCACTGA
This sequence comes from Neophocaena asiaeorientalis asiaeorientalis, assembly GCF_003031525.2. Classification (NCBI taxonomy): domain Eukaryota; kingdom Metazoa; phylum Chordata; class Mammalia; order Artiodactyla; family Phocoenidae; genus Neophocaena; species Neophocaena asiaeorientalis. The sequence continues at coordinate 563,082 of NW_020173974.1, read as the reverse complement.
CAAAGTTCACCCTGAGCAGTGGAGGCAGGAATCCTACTCTGGTAAGAACCAGAACGGCGAGTATGATCCAAGGGCCTCTCACCATCACTGTCAAACCTCATCCAGGCGATGTCATCCCCCACACACTCCACTCTCCAGCCTGGCAGTGCCGGCCGCATCATGGCCAGGTTTGTCTTGCCACAGGCGCTGGGGAAGGCAGCTGCCACATAGCGCTTCTTCCCCGCGGGGTTGGTGATACCCAGGATCTGCCAGGTGGGGAGAGGGAGCAAGGAAGAGGTCACCAGAGGTTAGGCATGGTCTGCATGGGAAGGACAGCTAGGGGTCAACAGGGAGGATCAATGTTTATTCATGAAACAGGCGCACTGCCTTGCTACAGGGCCTGGGGTGGCAGCAAGGGGAAGCCCCCCCCCCCCACCGACATTCAGCAGCCTCGGGCCAAAGCTTCGGGCATTTGCACAGAGTCCCTGGCCCGCCAGTTGGGTACCTGGCAGTGGAGAGGCGAGGCTGAGGCTGACTGGCCAGGCCCCACCCTTGGCCTGCCCCCCGAAGCTGCCCAGATCCTCACCAGGCCCCTCACCAGCATGTGCTCCGCCAGCCAGCCCTCATCCCGGGCCAGCCGAGAGGCAATGCGAAGGGCAAAGCACTTCTTGCCCAGCAGGGAGTTGCCACCATAGCCGCTGCCGAAGGAGACGATCTCCCGCTGGTCGGGCACATGGCCAATCAGGGTTTTCTCTGGGTTGCATGGCCACTGGCTCACCGGCTCCCCTGGGGACAATGGGGTCATGGGGCTGCTGGCAGGGGCACCAGGCACTGGGGTGTCAGGGGCCGGAGGGATCAGGGGCTGGCGGGAAAGACACTCGGCAGCAGTGGTGGTGTCAATGGTTGGCTAAGGTCTCCCACCTCGTAATATGCATCAGCTCCCATGCCCTTATTCTTGGATGTGGATAATTCACTCTTCTCAATCTTGAGCAAACTGCTTTGCCAACTCAGCCTCACCCCCAGCACACTGCTGCCCTAGCTCTTGGGAATTCAGTATCTCACTCATCAGGATGGTTAGGATGTGGGGTTCCCTCTGAGTACAAGCAGACCTCTGTGTCCCCCCACCCCGGGCAGAGCAGGCGCTCACCTTGCCCAGTCAGGGGCTGGCCCACGGAGTGCAGACACTTGACAAAGTCGCCATCTCCCAGGGCCTGAAGCACGGGCGTCCCCAGCCGGGTCATAATCCGCATGCTTGCCACCACATAGGCGGAGTCCGTGAGCTGCACTCCGGTGCGGGACAGTGGGGAGCCCACAGGACCCATGCTGAATGGCAGTACATACATGGTTCGGCCTGTGGAGGAAAACGCCACCTGGCTGAAGGGTTCCAACCTGTTTATTCCTTCAGTGCCCCTGCCTCTGTATCCCTGCCCTGGTTACCTTGCATGCAGCCTGGAAACCTCTCATCCACGGCTTGCTGGAACTCAGCTGGGGACATCCAGTTGCCCAGCTGCCCACGGGCCCCGCCAGCCGGGAGGGGCACCGTGTCCCGTTGAGAAGGAGTTACAATCACCGTCTTGCTCTCTACTCGTGCCACATCCTTGGGGTCTGTGCGGGCCAGCCAGCTGGGGGAGAGCGGATATCAAGAAGATAGTGGTCAGTAGATCTCCCTCATCCCAGACCCACTCTTTCAAGTCCAACTTTGTCTCTAGGTCTTCTGTTGGCCTTATTTTTTCCCATCTATTTGCATCTCAGTTGCTTTCTCCAGATTTCGTCCAAGTCTAAGGGGTAGTTCCCTTGGCCCCAGCTCCCTAATGGCCTCTGCCCTGGCAAAAACTCCCTGAAATTGTAAGTAAAAAAAAAAAAAAAAAAGCAAAGGCTTTTATTTGTATCAGCTTATTCACTTAACATAAAAATACAGACCAATCCCAATAATTCCTGATTGTTTCCTCCAAAGCTCCCATTCTTGCTCATTCCATTGGGATGGTCTACTTAAATTTGATTTCGTCTTGGTAAACCCAAAGTGGCCTCCGTCCCCGCAGCTGCCCCCATCTCGCAGGTCGCTGGGCTCAGGGCTTACCAGTTGTTGTACTTTGGGAGCTTTCGGATGAGTCCCTGCTGTTCCAGCAGGGTTAGTGTGGCAGTGTTTTCCGCCTCGGTCCCATCACAGATGTGGATGTTCTCTGGTTGGCACAGGCGGGCACTGTTTTCCACGAAGTCTCGAACCTTAGCAGGCAGCTGGTCCAGGTCTCCACTCAGTACTCGCAGGGTCTGGATACTGCGCCGTGAGGGCCAGCCCCAGGGGCTCAGCCCACGCCATTTAAGCCTGCAAGAGAAGAAACAGAGAAGTAATGGGCCAGGTGTTCTCGTGGAAGATGGGCAAGTCAAGGGGACAGAAAGCTGGGCTGCTGGGGATGTGCTAAAGTAGGTCTGGGTACAGGCACCATGAAGAGGTCGGAATAGGTAAGGAAGGTGGGTTCAGGCCACGTCTGTCTTGTGGCCTTTATGAGGCTTAGTGAGGGTGTCTCCTGATTAGCAAGGGACAGGTATCACCAAACGAGCATAAAGACACATGCCTGGCTGTGTGGCTGTATGTATAAGGCATGCTGATGTTATTGGAGGCTTAGCTCATGCCCATTTTTTACTATGTCTGGTCAATGTTTAGAAATGAGCAGGTGTCCTATGGCCCAAATGTCAGTAAACTGTGCCCAGTTGACAGCTTCATGTGTCTGGTGTCCTTTTCATTCTCAAGTATAGTTTTTATAAGTCAAAAAGACAGCTGTTTTCATTCTTTTCTTCTGACGTGCATGCTGTACGACTGGGAAAGCCTCAAGCAGAGGACTAGGTCTTCGAGATGGTAAGTCCCAGGTTTCTAGATTTGGGACCTTGCACAGAGAGTGGGTGATTGGATGTCAGGGTCCCAGGCACTGGATCTGCGGTTGCCCACCTGGGCCAACAAGGATTGCATAAAGTGCTACCACTGGGTAGGTATTTTTGAACTGTGTAGAAGGCTTACTGTTGCAGAATGTCACTGGCTGGGGTGCACGCCCCAATTCTTAGAACAGGGTCCCTGGAGTCTGTCCCTTAACACCCGTAGGAGAGGGAAAAGTAAGGTCTTCTCCAGTTGGCCTGGACCCAGGGTGGAGTGACCCAGAGAGAGCAAAGGCCAAGAGAGAGAAGCTGTCCTCCTAATGCCAGGGCCTTGCCCGCCAGAAACTGTGCCCCACACGTCCAGCACCGCATGACCCTGTCCCTCCCTTGGCTCTCTTTCCTAGAGAGCACATGCCTAGAACTTTGGCTCTTGGTGGTGGGGTGGAACATTAGACTGCAGGGTGCTCAGACTCACAGGGAATAAGCCTGGGGAAGGGAGGACGCTCAGACCATGAATGTGGGAGCTGGGTGGCTTCACTGGGCAGGGCAGGGTGGAAACCCAGTGTGGCCCCAGGGGCAGAAGTGGAAGCCTCCTGGAACCTGGTTCTGTTCCCCCTCAGAGAGAAATTTCCCCTGAGCATTAATTTTAAAGGCAGACAGCCTTGGGGAGAACCTGTCTCCATGGTTAAGCCTGGGGAAGGGAGGACGCTCAGACCATGAATGTGGGAGCTGGGTGGCTTCACTGGGCAGGGCAGGGTGGAAACCCAGTGTGGCCCCAGGGGCAGAAGTGGAAGCCTCCTGGAACCTGGTTCTGTTCCCCCTCAGAGAGAAATTTCCCCTGAGCATTAATTTTAAAGGCAGACAGCCTTGGGGAGAACCTGTCTCCATTGAGGGCAGACAAGCAAGGCCTAGGGGTTCCCGTCCTGGACAGGGGATGAAGCCAGCCAGGTAAGAATGAAGGCACCTTGGCCCCCTCTTCCACCTTGCCTCCCTTCTTTCCCGGGCCCCAGGCCCCTCTGGCTGTGCTAGGCTTCCCGCCAGGTTCGTCTGCCTGGATCCAGTCGCGGGGGAGGCTGGGGAGTGGCTGTTTACCTTCTACCTTCTTTAGGGAGCTCAGAGCTCAGTCCCCAGGGGCTCATGCACCCTTGACCTCCAAGCCCCTACTGCTCCTCACCGCAATCTGGGGCACAAGCGCTACATACAGGCGGGCACTGTTTTCCACGAAGTCTCGAACCTTAGCAGGCAGCTGGTCCAGGTCTCCACTCAGTACTCGCAGGGTCTGGATACTGCGCCGTGAGGGCCAGCCCCAGGGGCTCAGCCCACGCCATTTAAGCCTGCAAGAGAAGAAACAGAGAAGTAATGGGCCAGGTGTTCTCGTGGAAGATGGGCAAGTCAAGGGGACAGAAAGCTGGGCTGCTGGGGATGTGCTAAAGTAGGTCTGGGTACAGGCACCATGAAGAGGTCGGAATAGGTAAGGAAGGTGGGTTCAGGCCACGTCTGTCTTGTGGCCTTTATGAGGCTTAGTGAGGGTGTCTCCTGATTAGCAAGGGACAGGTATCACCAAACGAGCATAAAGACACATGCCTGGCTGTGTGGCTGTATGTATAAGGCATGCTGATGTTATTGGAGGCTTAGCTCATGCCCATTTTTTACTATGTCTGGTCAATGTTTAGAAATGAGCAGGTGTCCTATGGCCCAAATGTCAGTAAACTGTGCCCAGTTGACAGCTTCATGTGTCTGGTGTCCTTTTCATTCTCAAGTATAGTTTTTATAAGTCAAAAAGACAGCTGTTTTCATTCTTTTCTTCTGACGTGCATGCTGTACGACTGGGAAAGCCTCAAGCAGAGGACTAGGTCTTCGAGATGGTAAGTCCCAGGTTTCTAGATTTGGGACCTTGCACAGAGAGTGGGTGATTGGATGTCAGGGTCCCAGGCACTGGATCTGCGGTTGCCCACCTGGGCCAACAAGGATTGCATAAAGTGCTACCACTGGGTAGGTATTTTTGAACTGTGTAGAAGGCTTACTGTTGCAGAATGTCACTGGCTGGGGTGCACGCCCCAATTCTTAGAACAGGGTCCCTGGAGTCTGTCCCTTAACACCCGTAGGAGAGGGAAAAGTAAGGTCTTCTCCAGTTGGCCTGGACCCAGGGTGGAGTGACCCAGAGAGAGCAAAGGCCAAGAGAGAGAAGCTGTCCTCCTAATGCCAGGGCCTTGCCCGCCAGAAACTGTGCCCCACACGTCCAGCACCGCATGACCCTGTCCCTCCCTTGGCTCTCTTTCCTAGAGAGCACATGCCTAGAACTTTGGCTCTTGGTGGTGGGGTGGAACATTAGACTGCAGGGTGCTCAGACTCACAGGGAATAAGCCTGGGGAAGGGAGGACGCTCAGACCATGAATGTGGGAGCTGGGTGGCTTCACTGGGCAGGGCAGGGTGGAAACCCAGTGTGGCCCCAGGGGCAGAAGTGGAAGCCTCCTGGAACCTGGTTCTGTTCCCCCTCAGAGAGAAATTTCCCCTGAGCATTAATTTTAAATCCTTTTCCCCTTCTCCAGAGACCACCCACAAGGGCTGGCCAAGTGGAACCAGCTGTGGGAGAGACAGAGGGTCAGCTCAGACCCTGGGACAAAAGCTGAGAAGGGAGGCTACAGAGGTCTGAGCTGGACCTTCTCCTTTTCCCCTTCTCCAGAGACCACCCACAAGGGCTGGCCAAGTGGAACCAGCTGTGGGAGAGACAGAGGGTCAGCTCAGACCCTGGGACAAAAGCTGAGAAGGGAGGCTACAGAGGGAAGACAGGAAGCTGTGAAAAGGGGGAGAGGGCAGACAAGCAAGGCCTAGGGGTTCCCGTCCTGGACAGGGGATGAAGCCAGCCAGGTAAGAATGAAGGCACCTTGGCCCCCTCTTCCACCTTGCCTCCCTTCTTTCCCGGGCCCCAGGCCCCTCTGGCTGTGCTAGGCTTCCCGCCAGGTTCGTCTGCCTGGATCCAGTCGCGGGGGAGGCTGGGGAGTGGCTGTTTACCTTCTACCTTCTTTAGGGAGCTCAGAGCTCAGTCCCCAGGGGCTCATGCACCCTTGACCTCCAAGCCCCTACTGCTCCTCACCGCAATCTGGGGCACAAGCGCTACATCTGTAAAGCAAAGGAGACACGGAGACCGGGCCCAGCGAGGACGAGCGAGGAGGGGAAAGGAAGTTCTGAGGGTGGCAGATAGACACGGTGTGGTCAGGGACCAGCAAAGC
>NW_020173974.1:543772-556624 GCF_003031525.2 Neophocaena asiaeorientalis asiaeorientalis | reverse complement strand
GGGTGGGGACGGAAACCGAGAGACCCGGGGCGGCCTCCAGCGAGACGCACGACCCGAGAGGCCGTGGATCCAGACGCACTCGCCACCTGCCCGCCTCCTCCTCCTCGGAGGCGAAACCAGGCGGAGGAGGGCGAGCAGGAGAAGGCAAATAGCAGCCCCGAGGGGGCGAGCGCGGCGGAAGGTGCGGGTCGGCCCCGGACTGGGGGTCACTCACCGCAGGCCGGGGCGGTACACAGCGGCCATGGTACCTGGGCCGGGGCTGCGGGGTGGCCGCGCGAACGGAGCGGAGCCGGGGAGACAAGGAAGGCAGGGAAGGAGGGAGCGCGGCGCAGAGAGCGGGAGCGCAGGCTAGGCAGGAGGCGCTTAAAAAGGAGGAGGGCGGGCGAAGGGGCGGGACCCAGCAGGGCGGGCGCGACCCTCTCTCCGCCCGGGGCTCCAGCCCCAGGTCAGCCCAGCCATAGCCCCACCTCCTGCATCTTAGCCCCCAAACCCTTGTCTCCCATTGGAGGATTGGGTCCTCTCCTCGGCTGCCTCCTCCCCGAGGCCCCGCCCCACCCCTACGCCTCGCCCCCTGCACATGATGTAACTTTGAGGACTCTTGCTCCCGGGAGACGGCGACTGGGAGACGTTGGGTGACAGACAAGTTAAGAACAAGGGGAGAGGCCAGGGGCTGGAGCCCACGGGGCGCTGGAAGTCTAGAAGCCGGGGGCTGGGCATTGCCTTTCTCCTTCTTCCCGGGGCTTGGGTACTCTGAGCCCAGGCTCTTCTGTTGTCCAGGGCCCTAATGCCATGGTTCCCTCAGTCCCCAACTCCCAAATCCCTGTTTCTTCTCCCTGTGATGAGGGCTCTTTTCTGCCTTACCATGAAGTGGTGATGTCTCTCCACCCCAGAATCTCTTCTTTGGACCTCTGGCCTGGTCATTCTCTCCACATTCCCCTGGAAAATGCATCTGCCCCACCCAACCACCACCACAAAGTCCTCTGGTAATTTCTCAAGTTATGTCTCCAGCCAGACATCTCTCTTCAGCTTGAGACCACGGCTATCACCCCAAAGGCCATAGCACCTCAAACTCAATGTGGCTATGGTAAGCATTGGCCCAGCATCCACTCCCCCTTTCTGGTAAATAGCACCCCAATGTTCCTTTGGGGAACCACCTCCTCAGTCTGTGTGGTCTTGTGGGTCTCCTACCGGTGGGCTCTCAGCTTGGCCAATTTGTGTGTCCGTCACTCTGGCCACAGCCAGTGGAAATGTTCAGGAATGGGAATGAGGTCTCTTTCTGGGGCTTTTTCTGTCAGCTTTCAACATGAGATCTCCTTCTGCTGGGGTTGCTGGGCTGGTAGAACCTAAACCTGATGCTGCTGGGTGTCAGCTTGGCCCTGCAAAGCAGGAAACTGCCTGAGATGGAAACCAGGCTAGAGGAAGCAGGTTGAGGGATGGAGAGTGACAGATTCCTAATTCCGGGTATAGGAGTCAATAAATTTCTTCTCTTGCTCAAGCTAATTTCAAGTGGACTTCTGCTATTTGCAACAGAAACAGCCCTAATTCTCAGATTTCTCAGAGTTCTGTACTGGAACATAATGGGACAAAAGAGCTGGCCTCCAGCCTTGGGCTTGCTGCTGACCCTCATCTCTTCCACCCAGGCTCCATCCTGGACTCAACCTCATGTGTATGTATTTGGGACTCTTCCCTCCAATCCCTACATCCAAACTTTGTTCATACCCACTCCACTGCAAACAGCTCCTCTTTGGTCACTCTCTGGGCTTAAAGATGTGCACACTGGTGGCATCATGGCCAAGCTATTGAAGGTCATCACCTCTTCTGTGATCCTGCACCTGCTTTCATGGTTCCCTATCTCAGCAAATGGCACCACTATCTAGCCAGTTGCCCTAGAGGAACCTGAATCAGTCTAGACTATTCCTTTCTTATCGTCCAGTCAGACAGCAGGAACTTTGGATTTGTATTTCACAATTAGCTCTCAAGTCTGTGTCTGTTCCCCCTGGCCACTGCCTTAGTTCAGGGTTTATCTCTCACTTGGCTTCAAACAATAGCTTCCAAGCACCTTGGCATCCCACCTCTCCAAATGCCACCCCCTCTCCCTCCCACCAAGTTATTCTCCAAACTCTGCACATAAGTTCACTTTGGAAAATTAAGAGAGAGGAATATTTATTGTATGGACACCAGGTGCCAGGCTCTGAGCCAGCAGCTTTACATGCATAATCTCATTCAGTTTCACAATAGCCCTGTTTTACCGATGTGGACACTGAGGCTTAGAGGTTAAGTCATTTCTTCAAAGTCACACAGCTGATCAGCAGGAGAAATGGAATCTGAATCCAAGTCTTTCTGACTCTAACTACCAAGTTTCCCCCCCACACCCTGCGCTACAATCCTATACTGTCTCCTTGATTTGTCCTTAAGGAAAAAATGAGATCATATCACTCTTAGGCTTAAAATTCCTTCAAGGCTTCCTACTACATGGCAACCGATGTCCTTCATAATCTGGTTCCCATTTATCCAATGGTATCACCCCCACCTCCCTACTTGCTGCCTTCTGTCCTATATACCAAACTCTGCAGTTCCCAGAGCACTTCTGTGAACCTTTCTGCCCTTCAGATTTAAATTAAACATCACCTTCTGTGCGAAGGTCAATGTGCCCCTTAGAATTAACATCTGTCTCATCTATGTTGGTTCAATACTGTGTACATACCTATATTTTTGAATTAATCACACTTTATTGTAGCAGTTTTTGTATCTCCGTAATCCTCACTGGAGTGTTAGCTACTTGAGAAAAGGACCCAAATTTCATTTTATTTTTAAAATATTTATTTATTTAATTTTGGCTGCGTCGGGTCTTAGTTGCAGCATGTGGACTCTTTGTTGTGGTGAGCAGGATTCTCTTTAGTTGTGGCACACAGGCTCCAGAGCGTGTGGGCTCTGTAGTTGCGGCATGCAGGCTCACTAGTTGTGGCACAAGGACTTAGTTGCCCCACGGCACGTGGGATCTTAGTTCCCCGATCGACCTGGGATCGAATCCACATCCCCTGCATTGGAAGGCAGATTCTTAACCACTGGACCACCAGGGAAGTTCCAAAAGGACCCAAATTTTAGTCTTCTTTTTATTCTAGCTCCTAGAAGAATCTGGCCCATAATAATTAGGCACTTAATCAACACTGGTGGAGTGAAAGAATGAATTAATCCCACATTTCTAATCTCCCCCCATTCTTCCTTAACTTTAGGCAGACTGAACAAGGGGCTCCCTTGAGCGTTTCCTTATCCGATTCCCCTTATGTGCCTCACAGTTTTGCTCGGTTCTCTAGCCCTCCTCCTAGCCTGGTCCACCAGCTGGCCTAGTGTCTGCGGCCACCACCAGGGGGCAGGGTGTGACCAGCCTTGCCTTGGTCTGCGTTTTCTGATTCCCCAGGGCCCTCTGGATCAGCCCTTGGATGTCTCACAGACCCGCTGCAATGGATGCTGGGGAGTGTGGCCCAGATCCCCCCCTTCAGGGTCACGGCATTCATTTAAACTGAGCAGCACCCCGTGGAGCCCTCCCAGGTACAAATCCTTTTTGTGTCCCCGGTTTCTTAGTTGTAGGAAAAAGGCTTCAGCCTCATAGACCTTCCCCAAAGGGCAGATTCAAACAGTTACTAATCAGGGAGGGGAGGTAAGGCAGAAACAGAGGAGGAACAGTTAAAAAACGATAGTGCAGCGATAAAGCAGGGCCCTGGTTCCTCCTCAAGGGATATCCATAACAATATCTTTGAGCTCTTCTGCAGGAACTAACGCCCCCACCCAGGTGGAGAATGGTAACTTCATGCTGAGCACAAGATCCTTGGAACACTGCCCTGTTATCTCACCACCAACCAGTCAGAAGAAAAGTCACATACCCTGCAGCTCCCACCCCAGATTTTGCCTATAAAGACTCCCAGAAAACCACTGGGAAGTTTGGGGTTTTTGAGCACAAGCCACCCTTTCTCCTTGATTGGCCCTGCAATAAACCTTTCTCTACTCCAAACTCCAACGTTTCAGTTTGTTTGGCCTCACTGTGCGTTGTTGGGCACACGAACTTGTGTTCAGTAACAGGGGCAGAGTGTGACCAGTTTTGCCTTAGTTTGCATTTTGTCCTCCCCAGGGCCTTCTGGGCTCAGCCATTGGACGTCTCACAGACCCCCTGCAGTGGGTGCTGTGGTGTGCTGCCCAGATGCCCCCTTCAGGATCATGTCCCAGCGGCTGAGTGTTGGCTGCTGATGGTGCAAAGCTGAGCACTTCCCTGAGCACCACCTGTGGCTGAAGGGAACTGTCTTGCCAAATGCCCCCTTTCCTGGGGCAGCTGGTATCCAACGACTGGTTGATGCAGGGCTCCAAAGTCCTGGCCCCCTTGCCTCAATTTGGGACACTCTGAAGGTCCAGCCCAGCTCCAGAGCTCATAGGGGGTCAACTGAAGCCTCTGTTTCAGCTGTAATGCTTTTCAACTCTTCCCGCTGCCCAGTCCCACTTCTCTCACTGACTTGGAAAATCCTCCCAACAAATCACCTGTACACAAGTTTCCATCTCGGAGATTTTTTTGTTTTGGGGGTTTTATTCCAGCTTAAGATATCCCCCCAACTCGACTTGGATAACTGCATTAATCCCCTAATCTGACTCTGATTCCATTTTGGCCATCCTCCACCCTAGATCCAAAGTGATCTTTTCAGACACAACCTGATCATTCCACATCCCTGCTGAAAATCCTTTAGTAGCTTCTCATTGCCCTTCGAGTAGAGCCCCCACATCCTAAACTTGGCCTACAAGGCTCTGCATGATCTGGCCCCACCCTCAGCTACTGCCATTCTTCCCACTTTCCTTGGTATCTGCTTTCTGGTTACACTGGGTTTTTTTCAGTTTCATGAATGTGTCTACCTCTTCCCTGCCCAGAGTCTTTGCGTACATTATTCCTGTGGCTTGGAATCTCCATCTTCTCCACACCACCAGGCACGGTCACTTCTTACTCCCCTGACCAGTCTCAGTTTAATGTGACTTCTTAGGCGAGCTGTCCCTGCAATGCTACCCTCTCCCCTGCCCCCACGTTAGATTAGGTCCTCATGAAATAAAGTCTCATAGCCCCCTGCCCTTCTCCTGCGTAGCACCCATCTCGTTATGTTAGGGGAACCACTGACCGAAACTGCCCACCCTGGCCAGGCACCACACTAACCCATTTGTATGAGCTGTTTTATGACAGGAGGTCCTGGTAAGGAACATGGAACAAACAAACCATCACCAACCAGAAGAATTTGGGAAAGGTGAAAAGGTGACGCCAGTCCATATGTCCTACCAACCTCCCAGAATCCTCCTAGCTGGAATCCATCTTGGCTGAGTGATGCGTGCACCACCAGGAAGGACCCTGAGTCAGAATGATTGGCCAGAGACAGCCCAGAAACTAATCCCATCACCGTAAAGCTCGAGACTGTGAGCCACGTGGCAGAGCAGTCCTCCTGGGTGCCCTTACCCTCCTGTTCTCCACCCAGGTGCCCCTTCCCAATAAAGTCTCTTGCTTTGTCAGCATGTGTGTCTCCTTGGACAATTCATTTCCAAGTGTTAGACAAGAGCCCATTCTTGGGCCCTGGAAGGGGTCCCTCTTCCTGCAACAGTTTTAATGGTTTTTTAAAAAAAAAAAAAGATTTTATTTATTTATTTATTTATTGGCTACGTTGGGTCTTCGTTGCTGCACACAGGCTTTCTCTAGTTGTGGGGAGTGGGGGCTACTGTTCTTTGTGGTGTAAGGGCTTCTCATTGAGGTGGCTTCTCTTGTTGCAGAGCACAGGCTCTAGGCACGCAGGTTCAGTAGTTGTGGCGCACGGGCTTAGTTGCTCCAAGGCATGTGGGATCTTCCTGGACCAGGGCTCGAACCCATCCGCTGCATTGGCAAGTGGATTCTTTACCATTGAGCCACCAGGGAAGCTCTAATGGTTTGTTTTTATGTAGGCCCATCCCTAGCATATGTAGGGCCTGGGACAAGAGTACAGATAGAGGCTCACAAACCTTGTGTTTAAATATTTTAAATGTATGACTCAAGCTAACAAACTATTAAATAAAATATATTCTATCCTTCTACCTTGACAAATATACACACAGTGGTCTGGAATTTGGTTCAAATTTGGATTTTGTTTGGAATCCTCAAGATTCCACAGCAGAATGTGGTGGTGTGGAGAGAAACAGCTTTCAGCCTGTGGTCTTCGGGCCCACTTCTTTTCCCACCTCTGACACCATATTCTACTTCTACACCTCATGTGCATGCACGTGGACCTCCTGTCTATATATCCCAATTCTGTACACAGCCTCCGGCAAACAGCCACCCCTTGGCCACCCACTGGGTCTAGAAATGTGTGTACAAGTAGTGTGATCTACCCTCGGGAGGGCAAGCCCAGGAAAGAGGTCCATGTGGGCCCTAGAAGTGGGCTTGAGGATCTTTGGACAAGGAATTCCTAAGTATCTGGAGTGTGGTCCAGAAGGGGTTTGGGGTGTGGGCAGGGGATGCCTGGACCCCTCACTCCAAGGGACACAGCCAGAAGAGGGCCAGAGTGGAGCCTTTCAAAGCACAGGGCCTAGGGCACGGGCCACTCCTGCCTGGGCCTAAGGGCAATAAATTGACTTTTCTCTGGTTCATCAGTCTATAAGCTCCATGAAGACAGGGCTGGTGTCAGTCTGATTTACTGAGGTGTCCCTAATGCCCAGCACAGTGTCTGCTGCGTAGTGGGTGTTTAATCAATATTTGTCCAATGAATGAATATATGAGGTAGACCAGGAAGAGGTTTGAGGATTTGAATCCATTACTGAAGATCTGGATTCCGTAAGCCAGAACTAGAAATGAGAATGGGTGGTACGGGGCTGCAAAAATGGGGGTGCAGACAAAGGAGAATGGAATCCTGGATTACTGACTCTGTCTCCCATCCTCTCCTTCCTCTTTGTTTTCTACCCCACTTCTCCAGGCCCTTTACCTGCCTGGCCCTCTCTCCCCATGATCCAGCATCCCTCTGTCCATATCCTTTGACCTTTTTGTCCTTTGTCCATTGCTCTTTCTCTATGGCCTGACCATCTATCTGTCTGTTCTTCTGTATTTGTTTCTAGTTCTCGGTCCCCAATCTTCTTTTTTTTTTTTTTTAATTTATTTAATTTTATTTTTGGCTGCGTTGCGTCTTCTTTGCTGTATGCGGGCTTTGCCTGGTTGCGACGAGTGGGGGCTACTTTTTGTTGTGGTGTGCCGGCTTCTCATTGCAGTGGCTTCTCTTATTGCAGAGCACAGTCTAGGTGCGTGGGCTTCAGTAGCTGTGGCACGTGGGCTCAGTAGTTGTGGCTCATGGGCTCCAGAGCGCAGGCTCAGTAGTGGTGGCGCATGGGCTTCGTTCCTCTGCAGCATGTGGGATCTTCCTGGGCCAGGGCTCGAACCCATGTCCCCTGTATTGGCAGGCGGATTCTTAACCACTGCGCCACCAGGGAAGCCCTCGGTCCCCAATCTTACTTTCCTCTCTCCCTTCTTCTACCACTTTTGCTCTTCTAGTCACTTGTTCTCATCACCTCTTACTCCCTCTTGATCCCCTTCCAGAAGCTTTCTTCTCTCTCTTAGTTCTCCGTGGGCCTTTGCCCATCTCTTCCATGTGCCTATGTCCCTCTGTCTCCCTCAATCCAGATTCCTGGGGAGCCCCTGACTAGTTCTGCCCTCTCTCCCAGGTCTACACCTACAGCCTCCTTAGCTAAGTCTTCTTGCCTCCCTTCCTCTGGTTTGTCCTTCACAGAGTCCACCTGGTTTCAACTTTTTCATCCCCATTTCTCTGTCCCCAAATGTCCTTGAGCCAGTCAGTCTCAGCCTGCGTCCCCCCCCTGCCAGGAAAACCCATGAACCACTTCCTGGGTCCTCACTGACCAACGTGCTTCTCCTCTCTGTGTCCTTGGTCCTTTCCCCTGGTCCAGCCCTCACCCCTCAGACTCCTTTCCCTGGTCAGTGGTGCCTGGTCTGAGCCCTGAGTGGCTCAACTCGCCTGAGCTTGTTTAGTCTGACTCCTTCAGCCCATTAGCAGCTTAGCCCTCCCACCTCTCCTCTGAGCGCTCCAGTAAACAAGAGGATCAGCGCAGACCTGACAGCTGCTGGGGGGCAAGTGTCTGGTGAGACCAGACCAGGCCTGCAAAAGGGGCTGCAGTCAACACTTGCTATTCCTTCTGCACCAAGGAAATTCTGAGGTCTCTTTCCTGGGTATTTACCTTAGAACCACATTCCGTGCGCATGTGTTGGGCTCTGGTCTCCATGGTCCCCATTCCCATTTCGTGGCCTTGTTCCTAGGCCTTGGGCTTTTCAATTCTTTTGCAAAAACAGCACTAGATTCAGGCAATCACACTGAGAAGCCTTTCCACTTGAATGATGACAGTGGTCTCTGCTCTATAAAATGGAGGCCAAGTGCGGGAAGAGAGATGTCCTCTGATGTTGGTCTTCTTATATGTGTGTAGAGAGCATGGTAGGAGAGACCAAACACACACATACACACACACCGAAGGAATCTGAGTTGACTATAGGCACTCTGTAGATCAGGGGTTCTCAAACTTCAGCGTTCATCAAAATTACCTGGAGAGCTTATTAAAACATAGATTTCTTTTGGTCCCATCCCCAGAGTGTCTGATTCAGTAAGTTTGAGGTGAGGCTAGAGAATTGCATTTCTAGCAAGTTCCCAGGTGGTGCTGCTGGTCTGGGGACCCCGGGCTGAGAACCACTGTCTTAGATCATCTGAATCTACCAGCTCTTTACCTAACATCTAAGGCTGGGACCAGGTTAATTTTTATCATTGATCCTTGGGGCTGATGGACCCCCAGGTCTCTCTCTCGGTTGGGAAAGAGGACCTGTTAACCCCAGGGGAGTGTTTGGATGTCCTTAGAATGTAGGAAATAGCTTTTAACTCCTGGAGTTCTATTCTAGTACAGACCCTATTTAAACAGCTTCAGACAGGTTTAAACATCTCCTTGGCTAATTCCTAGTATCTCTGTTCCAACTTCTACTTGGGGATGATAGCTCTAAGAAGTGTTAGGGGATTAGGCTGAAAATGTAGGTCACCCCCCAGCCATCTGGGAACCAGGAGGAGTGAGAGAGGAAGAAAGAGGGACAGAGACACACACAAGGAAAAGGTGAGGGGAAGCAGAGGGCAAATGAGGACAGTTACAAAAGTGTCTCTGATGGATCAGTGGTGATTGGATTTCAGTGTCCCGAGGTGTCCTGGAAGGAAGGAAAAGGGTTCCTCATTCCCCCTTCTGCTCCTGAACCCAAGCTGGCCTGCCTGTCCTGGGGCTGGGTCCGCAGGAATTAGAGAGGCTGAGACTAGGATGGGCAAGTCCTGGAGGGTTGTTTATCTTTCTGATGCCATAACTGTGAGGGGCATGAGGCCAGATAAGGTGGGAGTGAGGCAGGGAGCAGAAACGTGAACGTTCTTGAAAACAGGAGACAGACCCAACAGGCCAGGTGAGAGTGGGCTTAGGAGAGCTTATACTCCCCTAAAACACCCACAGGATGCTGCGGAGCCTTGGAGGGTAAAGGTGCTGGAAGCTTGTCTGGCCCTCTTTTCCAGTCCCGGGCTTTCAGTCACCAAGGGCTGAGGGTTGTGTCCTCATGAGGGTGCCGGCAGGGGCCAATGCGGCACTCTGTACTGGGGAGCTGAGAACGGTGAGTCAGACCATCAGTGAGGTGCTTTGTTGGGGAAGATGCCCCCTTGCCTTCCTTGAGAACAGGCAGACTTGTCCTCTCCTCTCATTTCCTGCAACCCCTCAGGCCAATGAGATATGCAAATGATCCCCTTACCTCATTGGTTGGAGGCCTGAGAACCATGGATGACCTCAGAGAGCTGGCCCTTTAAGAGTACCCAGTGGGCTCTGTGCCCACAGCCCCTTGTTCTGAGCACAGAGGCACCAGGCCCTGCTCAATGGGGCCTCCAGTCTCTGGGGAAGTTGTGCCTGCCTGGCTTTGACACTGACCAATCATCTCTGCCATCCCTAAAGTGAGTATGTCTGAGGCCTACTTGGGTGCCAGGCCTCTCACCTAGAGCCCCCTCCTCTGACACCTGCTGTCTGCTTTCTGTTGTTTGTTTTCAGGAATCTTCACACTTCTGTCCCCTGCTCTACTCCCACCCTGACTGGCTTTATGTCCCTCACTGCTATCACATCAGAAAGATAAACAGCCCTCCTCACTTAGCTTTTCATCCAATTCTTTCTGGACACCTCTCTCTATGTCTCACCTTCTCCTCCCCGCCAAAGATCAATTCCTTCAATTTGTGTTTTTGTTCCCATCCCCTCTGCCTTTTCAAGGGTGAGGGGCTCAATAGATAGGGCAACACCTGGGACAGGAAGAGAGAGAGGACCTGTCCTTCCTGCCACCTCTCTGGGCAGAGCCTGGGGGCCTGAGATGTGGTTGGAGAGTGGGTTACCTAGGTTTGGACATCGAGATGGAGCCAGACTCTAAGCCCTGGGGACGAGCACTCTCTGCCTTGTCCCTCCTGGGGCTGTTGGAACTGGGAGTTGGGCTCAAGATTGGGACTTCCGGGCTGGGAAGGCTCTCCAAGGTCACCTAGCCAGAGGTGACTCAGGTGGGCACATGTTCCGTGGTTGATAACAGGGAGGAGGGTTCCTGGGTGACATAAGTTTGGGACACTCTGTTGAAGTTGAACAGATGGTTTACCGAAGGACTTCTCAGATTACTATGCTGCGGTGCTCTGGGAACCTGCAAGAGGCTCACAGGGATGGGAGACAGCATTTCTAAGAATGATCTGTGCATAGACCCCTTCTTGGATAGGTCTCAGACTTCATGTTTCACAGAACACTCTCTGAGAAATGTTAAAGTCTAACTACCTTCCTTGAACAGAAGGGGAAACGAGGGTCAGAAGGGGAAGGTGACCTGCTCAAGTTCATACAACATCACAGGTCCTGGATGGAAGGAGGAAAACCAGTCTCGGTTGGTTTCCCTTGGAGAGATTAGACTTGGGGAAAGATGGTCACCACTCTGTCCTGATCTTTCTAGAACTGATTCTTGAAAAGTCTCTTGCTTCTAGAAAAGGGATTCATCGATTAGTACATAGAATGAATGTGCATTGAGGGTCTACTATGTGCAAGGCACTGGCCTGGGTGTTCTGAGACAGAGAGAGATTACAGCATGTTATCCATCTATTTTAAAATCCACAGCACGTGTGCCTTTCCATTGCTCTAAAATATACACATACTCTGTCACAGTTAATTAAGCAACATTTTAAAATTGCTTGGAAATGAAATGATGCCTCTTGAGATGACAGAGATGCTCAGCATGTCCCAGCACTAGAATTGGGAGTGCTGCCACAGTCTTCTTATTTTTCGTAGATCCCAGTGGGCCAGAGGTTCTGCTATCCTCTTCTTCACTCAGGCTTTAAGCTGCTTTCCCCCTGGTCAGGAGCCCCTGCCACCTAAGAAGTTGTCCCTCAGCCCAGAGGTGACTGTGCAGGGAACAGGCTGCGCCATCACCCCAGCTTTCCAGAACTCTGTCCCCAGGGCACTTGGGCTTTGGGGGAAACGGATTTTGGTCAAGGAGGCAGGCAGCCTCCAGGTGCTCCAAACCTGTCCCCTTTTTTGCAGGTGCACCCCTCCTAATCCAACCCCAGAATGGCACTGCCTCCCAGTCCCCTGGCCATGGAATATGTCAATGACTTTGACTTAATGAAGTTTGAGGTAAAGCGGGAACCCTTGGAGGGGAGATCTGGCCCCCCGACAGCCTCACTGGGCTCCACACCCTACAGCTCAGTGCCTCCATCACCCACCTTCAGTGAGCCGGGCACGGTGGGAGCCACCGAGGGCACCCGGCCAGGCCTGGAGGAGCTGTACTGGCTGGCCACCCTGCAACAGCAGTTGGGGGCTGGGGAGGTGCTGGGTCTGAGTCCTGAGGAGGCCGTGGAGCTGCTGCAGGGTCAGGGCCCAGTCCCTGTTGAAGGGCCCCACACCTACTACCCAGGGAGCCCAGAGGAGAACGGAGCCCAGCATGCCCAGGTGAGTGATCAGCGAGCTGGTCCGAGGGAGGGCAGGGTGAGGGAGGAGGCCAGCCCAGAGAGGAAGGAGAGTCCCCGGAGAGGGTTACCTATTGGGAAAGGGGTAGAGGACAGGAGAAGGAAAGAAGGACTTTTAAAATATATCAGATAGAGAAAACTGTTTTCTGGCCCTTTTTTTTCTTTTTTCCAAATAGAGAGAAATGAGTAGGCTGAATCAGGAGGAAGAGGGAGAAGACAAGGTTAGAAGAGGATCGACCAAAAGGGGAGAGCTGAGAATTAAAGGGCGTCAGGAATGGTTGATTAAGGGAGGTATATAGATACTCAGTCTGGGGAACCACGGAAAGGGTTGTGCGTGGAATGGAGCAGAGCTGAGACTGTGGGAACCGGAGTGAAGTTGGCCTTTTCAAGACTTCGTGCTGCCCCAGCCCCCAACCTTCTCAGGAAGGATTGGGACTCATCCTATTAATTATAGACACAGACAGGGGTGTTGAGGGCATTAAGATGTAATCCAAATCCTTTGAGGGTCACAGGGTTGCAGCCTTCAGGACAGGGGAGCGAGGTGTGTTGGAGGGGAAGGGTCTGTCCGGCCCGAGCCCACGGGACACACATGGGCCAGGAGCCGGATGCTCATGACCCCTCTAGGTCAATGTGGGGTTCAGGGGCGCGACTGGCTCGCCCGACGGTGGGTGGGACACGCAGGGACCACCCAAAGGGGTCGGGGACCCGTGGCGGGGGTGTGGGGCAGGGGAGGGCGTGTTGGGACCTGGAACGGGATCTAGACTGCGGGACAGATTCAGGGGAAGGCGCACATTCAGGTAAAGGTGGGAGCCGGGGGCGGAGCATT
>NW_020173974.1:536929-543587 GCF_003031525.2 Neophocaena asiaeorientalis asiaeorientalis | reverse complement strand
GCGGGGCCGGGTGGGCGGGGCCACCCGAGCTTGGAGCAGGGCGGGAGCCGGCGCTGACTCGGGCTCTGCCCGTTCCCTCTGCAGCTGGCCGAGCGGTTTTCGGACGCGGCGCTGGTGTCGATGTCTGTGCGGGAGCTAAACCGGCAGCTGCGGGGCTGCGGGCGCGACGAGGCGCTGCGGCTGAAGCAGAGGCGCCGCACGCTGAAGAACCGCGGGTACGCGCAGGCCTGTCGCTCCAAGCGGCTACAACAGCGGCGCGGGCTGGAGGCCGAGCGCGCCCGCCTGGCCGCCCAGCTGGACGCGCTGCGGGCCGAGGTGGCCCGCCTGGCCAGGGAGCGCGACCTCTACAAGGCTCGCTGTGACCGGCTGGCCCCCAGCGGCCCAGGGCCGGAGGCCACGCCCCCTTCTTCCTCTGAGCCACTGGCCGCGGAGTGGTGGAGTCGGTGGGCGGGTGGCGCGCACCACCCGGGAGGCGGCTGTACCATTCACTAGATGGTTACTGAGCGCCTTCTGGTGCCAGACACTCCTTTGGATGACCACACAAATATCCCCAACCTTCCTGGACCCTCAAGGCATGCTCTGAGGTTAGATGCCGGTCATTTTCTGGAAGAGAGGTCCCCTTCCCTCACGCAGGACGTGCACAGAAACCCTTCACCTTCTGCTCCACTCTACATGACCAGGTCACTGAAGTCTGCAGGAGTCAGTGCCAGGCACTTGGGGGGGGGGCGGGGCGCAAGGAGGTGTGGATGATGCACAGTGAATGGGAGGTGAGGGAATGGTGCAGCTCCCGGCTCAGCTTAGATTTTAATTCAAGGTTTTCAACCTGTAGTGCACTAAGGTGGTAATTAGCAATGAGGCTATGTTTTCATTCCAAGGCTTGTAACCTCCCCATTTGAGGACTACTGCATTTTCAAGATCTCAATTCCCAATATCAAGACAGACCAGGAACTCTATTCAAGAGGCTTTCTTGCAGAAAGCCCGTGGCCTCCAGGGCCCAGAGCAGCAAAGGCCTGAGGAGCTCTGGGGGTGGTTGGTGTGGGCTGGGAGAGAACCCTGGGCAGGAGTCTGAAGCCAGGGGTGCTAGTCTCAGCTCTGCCACAGGATACCTCGCAGTCACCCTGAGCAAATCACTTGCTCCCTGGGTCTCGATTACCTCATCTAATCCTCATGTGAATTGGATGAATTCTGACACCTTTCCAGTTCTGGCCTCTCCTTAGTGTGGGAGCCCCAGTGGTCTCCCCAAGAAGCCCCGAATTCAGCCTCACCAAAGGGACTTTCTGTCCTGCTCCAGCTTGCCGACTGCAGCATAGGCCCGTGCCCTGGTCCTCTGTTGCTCCCTCCGTGCTGCCTTGGCCTCCAGACCTGCATAGGGTGCCCCTGCTCCCTCCTGTCTCTCTGAGGGCTGAGGTGAGACTTTCCCCAGCCTGGCAAGGAGCTGAGAGAATGCAGCTTTTGTGAATTAAACTTGAAGTCTAGGCACAACTGTACGCTATTGGCTAGATGTTCCTGCAATTTAAGAAGTGTTTATTCTGTATCCTTGCTCCAGGCCTCTGTGTGTGTGTGTGTGTGTGTGTGTGTGTGTGTGTGTGTGTGTATGACAGAGAGAAAGAGAGAGAGAGGGAGAGGGAGAGCGAGAAGGAGAGAGGCTGGATAGCCCCCACCTGGGCGGAGTGGAGCATCTCAGCTGTGAAGCCCCAATGAAAATGGGGGGGAGGGGTGGGGATTGGGCCAGATGGAGCCTCCCCCTCCCACCTCCACTGCATAGAAGCCCTGGAACAGTAGTGACCCGGCCAGGCCTGCCTGTGGCTATCCTGGCGGCCCACAGTTGCCATGGTAACCCAGCCCTCTAGTTCAGCAGCCTACAGAGAGAGTGGGCGGGGGCTCTGGGCAGAACAGAGGCATTGGGCTGGGAGCAGTTACCTGGGAGCAGCCTCTGTTGTAGGTCCTCTAAGGGAAATAATAAATGGGGAGAAGGAGTTGGGTGTGGGGGACGAGGCTCCCATATGTCTCTCTTCCTTTCTGCCCCCTCTACCCACCCCCTCCCCAGCTGTCTCTTCCCATCCCCGTTCTTGTTCCCCCCTCCCCCTCCTCTAGCCAAGCTCGTCCCTCCTCCACTCAGGAGCCTGCCATGGGAGTCCTTTCCTCTATCTCCACCAGGATTTCTTTCTCTTCTCTCCCTTTCCCACTACTGGCTACTGGCCACCCTCTTTGACTCTGGCTCCTCTCTCTGAGTGGCTCACGGCACCTTTAGCCTCTCCTCCTCCACCCCCTTCCACGTGCATCGTTGAAGGGAGAGGCTGGGGCAGGCAAGGTCCTTCTAGGAGACCTTCTAGGAGATCTTCTTCCCTCACTCTGGATATCCCTCAGGTCCTCACCTGCTCTCTACAGCTGTGATCCAGACCCTCTACTGCTCTTGCCTGCCTTCCTTAAGTGGCTGAGGCTCTGCACGGCACACATATGGGCAGAGACGCCCATCCATACGCACCTACACCCGTACACACAACCGGGCCATGTTTACACACATGTGGGTCACAAGCTGAGGGTCACATGGATTCACATCAAACGGAAGTTGCACACTCATGATTAAATGTGGGCCCTTTAGTCAGTTGGGCCTGGACTCAAGTTTCAGGCTTACCAGTTCTTCTTTGACCATGGGTGAGCTTCAATCAAGCTTCATTTGCTTTGTCAGGAAAATGGGGAAAATAATGGTAACTACCTAGTGAGAGTGAACGCATTTAAAACACACTAAGTACAAAGGTTCACACATGCTAAATGGCAATGTTTGCTATCGTTGTCAATGTTATTAAGAGTACACAGGGAGTTCCCTGGTGGTCCAGTGGTTAGGACTCAGAGCTTTCACTGCAGGGGCCCGGGTTCAATCCCTGGTCAGGGAACTAAGATCCCACAAGCTGCAAGGTGCGGCCAAAAAAACCCCAAAACAACAAAGTACACAGCTGGACTTCTGAACCACTAAAGGCCACACTCTGGAGAGTCAGGGATATGCAAAGCATGAACACACACACACACGCGCACACACACACACACACACACACACACATGTACACACACACATTCACACACCAGGAAAACCAGGCTGCAAAGACCTTAGATACCCCCTCTGTATTCATAATTCACTAGCAGACCTGCTGCCCTCCTTCAGTCCTGCACCCCATCCCTCCCGCCCCTTCTCAGGCTGCCTCATAACTGTGTGAGGGCTGGAGTTCAGCTCCTGGGGGGCTCAGCTGGGCTTCTCTGAAGACAGCGTAAGAGGGCATCAACTTGCCCCCTTGACAGCCCCTTATTACCCCTCTATCTCTGGTAATTAACCCCCAGGGGGCCTGGGCCCCCCTGGGGTTGGGAGGTGACGGGAGGGACTCCTCAGATCTCACTGGCACATAGTTGGGGTGAAACTGCAGAGCCACCAGGCTGTCTGGGGATCTCTGGCTCAGAATTCAAAACGTGCTGGTCCTCATTTCTTAACGGTGTGTGTGGGGTGCTACGGACTGCCCAATGGGCATCTGAGGCATGATGGGTAGAGGCTGAGGTGCTAGGAGTGGTTCCCTTTATTAACGGCCAGAAAGTCAGGATCACTGAAGAAAGTCACTGAGGGGCCACAAGGCTGAGGGGTATGGGGCCTGGAGAGATGGCGCAGGGCTCACCACTCACTTCCAGGACCCAGGGGACACAGCTGGTCCAAGAGGGAGAGGCACCGGTCACTTGAGTCACAAGGGTCAGGACAGGCACCTGGGGGAGAATGGGATAGTCATAAGCACCCTCGTCTACACCACACCCAGCCGAGATGGACTCCACCAAGATCCACCCCCCTAGCGTCCCAGGACTCACTGAGAGACTGAGGGAGTGTCGGTCCGGTTGTCGGCTGTCACAGGCTAGGGCTGGGCGTCGTGGCTGGCGTGCAGGACCTGGGAGGCCCGGGGCTGATGCCCTGGCTGGCGTAGTACTCCACCACCTGCCGGGGCACCTCGGCCAGGACGCACTTAGCTAGCGCAGAGGGTGCGGCCTGGGATGGGGACCGGGGTGTGGTTAGGGGCGGGAGAGTGGGGGAAGGAGGGGCTCAGGTAAGAGGCGGGGCTTCGGGTGGCCGGCTGAGCTCCAGCGTCCTTCGCAGGACATCAATCAAGTGAGAGAGACGGGTCAGATTTGGGCGGCAGGAGGAGCTGAGGAGTCCTTCAGCAGGGAGGGGCCTCCGGGCACTCACGTCCTTGAAGTCCCGGAAGGGCACGAACTGGACGATGTCGCGAGCTGCGGGCACCCCTCGGGGGCAGCGCAAGGGACCGTCATCGCCGTCCAGCAGCCGCATGTCGGAGAAATCGGCGTTGCCCACGCCCACGATGATGATGGACATGGGCAGGCGGGAGGCGCGCACGATGGCGGCGCGGGTCTCAGCCATGTCGCTCACCACACCGTCCGTGAGCACGAGCAGCACCGAGTACTTCTGAGGGCAGGCAGGGGGCGGGTGGGAAGGGTCAGCTCTGCGGCCTTGGCACCGGCCCCAAGCCTCACCCGAGGACACCAGGTTGCCCGCTTCAGCTGGGGCTCCTCACCGTGGCTTGGCCAGTGCTCTGCTCCCGCTGGGCTGGCGCCGCCACGCGGTTGATGATGGGGGCCACGTTGGTGGGGCCATAGAGCTGGATCTGGGGCAGGCAACGGCGATAGGAGGTGATGACCCCCGAGATCTCTGTGGGCAAAGAGGTGAGGAGGGCAGAGATTAGCGGGAGCCCTTCCTGAACCCCCTTAAAGCAAGGAGGTGCTTCTCTGCCTGAGGACTGCCCTGCCACCAAGTTCTTCACTAAGCAGGAGAGTTGGACGGTCCAGGTGCTGGCAGAGTTGGGTGGGCGGATACTGGGCCAGGGGCTGGAAGTCTTACCAAATGAAGGCGGGTGTTGGATGGGTGAAGGGGCAGGGAGCAGGGCCCAGGGGAATGGCGTCTGTGCTCCTGCATGGGGTGTACAGGAGTAGGCAGCAAGCTGCATGCAGGGAGGCGGGGCTGATGGGAATCTCCTCTCTTACCTTCACATTCAGGATTTTCCGGGTCAAAGTTGATAGCAAAGTCATGGGACACCTGTGAGGGTAGGGTGAGGCCAGCCAGGGCATGTTTTTCCTTCTTGTCTGACCCTCCCAACATCTGCTCCCTTCCCCTCGCACCCAGCCTACCTCAAAGTTGGGGGGGATTCGAGCCCCAAAGCCAAACGCTGGGAACCGTTTGTCACTGGGGAGAAGAAAAGTCTGTGGGGGCCCATTGGGCAAGGCGTCCCTGCCTGTCCAACACCCCGACCTCCTGCTACCTGTCGTAGTCCTGGCAGATGCCTCCCACCGCACGCAGGGCCTGCAGGTAGTGGTTGGGCTGGCGGGGGCTCAGGCAGTGCAGCGACTGGCTGCTCCTCGGGTCCCCGTTGGAGGCGGTGAAGTCAATGGCCACCTGGTGGAGATGGGGAAAGTGTTATGGTGCATCCGTGAGCGCCAACAGAGAGGCTGGGCCAGAGCTAGGGCCTGTAGGGAGGCCTAAGGTGAATCTAAACAAGCCCACTGGTAGTCTCATCATAGAGTCGGGTGAGGGGAACAAGCTGACCACGCTAAGGCTCATGAGAGGTCCAAGTAGGGGCAGTGGGGATTCTGAGCTCTTTCTGTTCACTGTGGGCCTAGCCCCTCCCCCTTGGCCACGTCCCCGTCCCCTGGGCCTTTACCGTGAAGTTGATCTGGCAGCCGCCCATGATGTAATCCAGGAAGGTGTGCACCTTCTCCACCTGGTGGGAAGGGGGGAGTAAGGTGGAGGGATGGTCCCTTGAGGAGGAAGCTGGGTGGGGCTTCTGCAGGAGAAAGGGAGGGGCCAGAGTTTTTGAGGTTGAAGTTGGTGGTGGATAGGGCAAGGGTTCTCAGTTCCCAGGAGCAGAGAAATGATCTTTGAAATGAGGGCAGGGTTGAATCTGAGGTTGCCTCAGGGGTCGGGGTGGGGCGGGGCTTGAGGTGGGCACTGGAATTTACCGTGCACTGGGCCAGCACTACGGTCCCTGAGCTCTTGTAATTCTTCTTCTTGTCCCGGTACTTGGGGTTGATACAGTCCCACTGCATCTAGACCCCACATACCCCACAAGCCCAGGGTCACATCACGTGACCCTTCCTCCCCCTTCCAGCGGAGCCTCCCAGAGTGAGACCGCCATGGCTCAGTCCTCAGGCTGAGCCCAGGGCTTTCCACCCTCTCCACCTCCTATCACGTGTGGGGGGGCTCTTCAGCATCACCCTCAGGATTCTCCCAGGGATCTTGGTGGGGTTCTGGCTGAGGGTCTTTGTGGCACCTCCTGCCCAGGGTTTGCTGTTCCTTCCTGCATCTCCTGGAAGGTGCTGGTGAACTCTCCGATGAAGTCATGCTTCCCACTGGAGTCATAGTCATACACCAGGAACTGAGAAGGCAAGGGGGGTGGGGCGGTCAGGGTCGGGGAGGCTTTGCAGAGGTTCCTGGGGGCAGGAGGAGGGACTCAGGGTGGTAGGGGCCCAACAGTCACTAGGCCCAAACAGATGTCCTCAACCTGCCTAGAGAAGCCACTTGCTGAACTTCATCCTTTGTCTCAGTCCGGCAGGGACTTTGGCCTCTGCTAGAAGGCACACACATAGGCACATTGAGCTGTGACTGGTTCTTTAGCCG
>NW_020173974.1:527070-536900 GCF_003031525.2 Neophocaena asiaeorientalis asiaeorientalis | reverse complement strand
GGGGTGGGGGTGGGGGAACGGTCTCCGGCAGAGGCCGGATGCTCCAACGGGCCACCCTTGTTTGCAGGGGCCTCACCTTGAGAGGCCGGTGGACATCACAGCTGCACAGCGAGTGCAGGGACAGACGGAACGGCTCCCAGCTGGGGTTCAGATTGTTCTTCACCACCTTGAAGAGGCACAGAGAGCTGGTCACCCCCGATCTAGTTTCCCCTGCTCTGCCCTTCCTCCCTCCTTCCCCCCAGCCCCAGGCACCAACCTCTGTCCTCCAGACCAGCTGGTCGCTCTGGTCCCCATTGGTCTTATAGATCTCCATGAAAGGGTCAGACTTGCTGAACAGATCCTGGGGACACGGGGGAAAGCGTCCATGAGCCTGGTGAGGTCTGAGGGGGAGGTGGCTAACACCAAGAAGGGAGCAGAGCTGGGACCTGGGATTTGTCCCGAGTAGGGGGGCTAGGCTCCCTAACGGTAGAGATGGGCACCTGGACTCTGGGTTTCCAACCTTGTTGTCCAGCTTGTGGGCTCTGAAGGTGAGCTGCACATAGTCATTGGTGCCAGATACCTCTTCGGCCACGATCTGCAAGGCGGACACGAATGACAGGATTCCCCCAACCCACTCCCACAAGGCCCTTTCCCTTAGGTGGGAGCTAGCCATGATGTCACCGTGGATGTCCATGCAGGGGCATTGAATGCCCTGCCCGAGGGTGAGTACAGGTGACTTTGCCTACCGTGATGGTGGACTTGCCCGCGTTCTTCCCATTCTTCAGTAGCAGCGGCTTAGTGACCTTGGTCTGTGACACAACCTGGGGATGGAGGTGGAGGGGGACCCAGCTGTGACACCCCCACCTGCTTTGGCCAGGGTACAAGGGACAGGGTAATAAGGGCCCTTGGAGCTCTCACAGGGGCTGCGCTTGGGCTAGGATTGGACTTAATTTCTGCAGCAACCTTAACGGGTAGGCACTGTGACCCGCATTGTTTAGATGAGGAAACTAAGACTCAGAGAGGTTAAATATCTAGCCCAAGGCTGCACAGCTGGTGAATGGTGGAGATGGGGTCCAAGCCCCGACTGAACTAGCTCCAGAGCTTATCCTCTGTCTCTTGGCTTCCAGAGGCGGAGCGATGGGGGTGGGGGTGGGGGTGGGGTGGGAATGCAGACCTGGCCCAAGGTGCACTCGGTAGAGCCGAGGAAGGTGTCATTGCGGGGGCTGGTGGCTCCGTCCTCGGCGTCAAACACGTGGAACTGCAGGGGCTGCTTCTCCTCAAAGAAGTACTCGAGGGCCAGCACCCGGGAGAAGACAGGGCTGGAGCAGGAGCGCAGCACCTCTGTGCGCTCCACCTGCGGCAGAGGGGAGCGTGTCCTCTGGGAACCTGGGCTGCTTTGCCTTGCCCCGGGCTTGCCTGCCTTCCTCAGGCTTCCGCACCCCAGTGACTAGCTCTTCTCTCCCTGGGCTGAACCCCAAGCTCAGGGTGTTGCCAGCCCGCAGGACCATCAGCCCGCTGGGGCTGTCATATTTGGGAGCGGTGCCACTGACTTCGGGGGCGATCTCAGGACCCAGTGGGACTCTGTGGGCTTTGGAATCTGTAAAACGGTCTGTGTGTGTAATGATGGCACCCCCATCTGCGGGGTTACCCACACAGCCTGGAAGAGGCCCCTGGGAGTCCTGACAGTCCCCCACGAGGCTTTCACTGCCCCCACCAGCCTCCTCCCTCTCAGTCCCGGAGGTGAGTGAAGGAGATCCCAGCCGCTCTCACCTCCACCCACTGCTCATCGGAGTGGAGCTTCAGCAGCACGCAGGGGTGGGGCTTGGTGAGCGTGTCTCGGTCTAGGAGGCCGTGGCAGGACACCCGCAGCTCCACTCTCGAGGCCCCCAGCGTCATGGCTGGGGGCTCAGGCACCCATGCCATCTCTGGGTCGGACATGTCACTGTGGGGACAGAGCAGATGGCCTGGACACTGGAAGGGGAACCCCTGCCAGGGGCGGGGGTCTGTCTCTGGGAGCCACGGCCCCACCCCCTTGCCCTTCTCCCTGAGGCCCTGGCATCTCATGGACCTGCTTCCCGGTGACCTCGCTCAGCTTCCCCTGAGCACTGAGCTGGCGAGGGTGGAGGACCCGAGCCCCCCACTCCTGCACGGTCCAGTGCTCCTGTCACCCCTGCTGGCCTCATATGTGTGGATGGGGCTGGAGAGGGCTAGAGGGCTGGGGGGCTTCCTGGCAGCCTTGCTCCGAGGCCATCAATTGATCTACACTTTCTGCTACCTCAGCACCTTCTGCTATTTCCTGACTGATGTCTGAGTCAGCGCTGCACTCAGTCTTGGCTCAAGGGAGCTGAACTGGGGCAAGGGGTCCCTGCCAGTCTGAAGAGGATGGTCAGGAATGGAGGCTGCAATGGGCAGGAGGAGGCAGATTGGAAGGTACCCTCCGGGGCTGTCCCCATCCACCTCCCCCGACTCACCTTCTGGTTGGCTGACGGAAAGGGAGGAATGGTGGGCTTGCAGAGTGAGAAGCAGAGCCCAGTCCCTGCTGAAATCTCCTCCAGGTTCCTGGCAGTGGCTCCCACTATGACAACGCTGGCTTTCCTCCCCACCTCCCCTGTTCTCACACTTCTTGGCAGCACTGGCACTGTCTCTTAGCGACAGGATTTTTGGGGAGCCTCGGCCCCCTCCATGCTGCCCGTGGGATGCACGCACGCCACCCTCCCCCAGCAGAGGCACCAAGCTTTGGGCAGCAGCAGGCAGGGGTCCGCTGGCCTGAGTTCATGGCGGGGCCATCCATCTATCTTTGTCTATCCACATCTCAGGGTGAGGCTGTCTGATCCCATGTCGTGCTTCCCCAGCGAGTGTCCGTTGGTGTGTCTGAATGCCCCCACCCCGTGTCTGTCCCCTAGTCGGGTGTCCGTCTTCAGGAGGGTGTGACAGTTCCCGTACCTCCCTCAGAACTGGGACCCTTCCCTGGCTGGGTCCCCCCTCCCCACAGCGTGTGCCTTTCTGGATACGTGAGGGAGGGTCTGAGTTGAAGGGGTCCTCTGCATTCCAGCCACAAGTCTCCCAGCTCTCACAGGTCCCCTGAGTTGGGCAGGGGCATGTGATGGTGAGGGTATTGGGCAGGACTAGAGACCTCTCTGGAGGCTGGGGGCGATGTTGTTATGGAGACTGGGCCAGGCTGGACCGGGCTGGGGCTGGGCTAGGGAGGAAGGGTGGGCTCACCTGGGCTCTAGTCGGGGGCTCCTCTCTCCAGCTCTCTGGCCCTGGCCCTGACTCCTTTGGTGTTCCAGCCGCTGGCGCAGGCTCCGGCTCCGGCTCTGCAGCTATTTATGGGGCCTGGATGGGGAGGGGTGGGGGGGGGCCGCAGCACCAGCTCCCCCCCCTCCGCACAGACCGGTTGGGAGGGAGAAGAGGGGAGGGGCAGGGCCACTGCCTAGGAGGAGCCACAGAGCCGGAGGAGGAGGAGGGCGGGCTGGGGGTGGCTCAGACGCAGGACCCCTGCAGACAGTGACACACATCCTCCCCTTCATGCCACACCCACACCCTGCATCACAGAGATGCACACGTTGCGGTGGTGCATGCACGCACACACATTCACGCCGGGAAATGATGGAGACATATGCACACACGACTCACAGGCTCACACATATCTTGACACAGACAGGTGCCAGCACATAAACTCACTGTGACACCATGACAGTTACAGCCCTACGCATACACATAGGGAAACACACCCGGTCTCACAACACTCTCTGTAGCACATTTGTTAAGGACATTCACAGTCACGTATAAAAGAACACTGGGCTATACTTGTCACACACAACATACTCTCATTCACGCCAACCAACCCGAATACGACAGAATGGAGATCTTCACGTGCTTCTTAAAAACCATCATGTACCATGCTAAGGCTCCTAACTTTGAGAATTCAAAGTTCCCTAGCCACCTTTTAACAGGGAGACGAGGAAATGGACACAATTGCTTAAGGGAACACAGTGTCACATCCTGGTCGCGAAGCCCCCTGAAGATAGGGGGAGATGTGCTGGACTGATTCCTGAGGCATCTTCCTGGTACCCACAACTCCCCCCTCCACCCCAAGATTCAACTCATATGGCCACATCCTTGTGGGACGGGCCGTGCCACACACAGATCTCGAGGAAACAGGACAGTCATTTTCTAGTGAGGCCAGGGGAAGTGAGCAATTGCCCGGGAAGCTGCACGCCACGCGTGAAGACATTTGGGTACATGGTGATCTGGGATGAGTATGACAGAGGGGCCACTAAGACGTCTTCACCCGCCATCCCCGAAACTGCTTGTGTATTAAGGTAGCAGCCATTTATTGAGCATCTCCTGGGTGCCAGGCACTGTGCCAGAGGTTGGGGCTACACAGGTAATTAAGACCCAGCTCCTGCCCCTGGGGGAGGTGCGTGTATATGGAACAAAAATCACACAGAGATGATCAGCCAATGCACAAATGCAATGAGGTATAACAGGTGCAAAGTACGGACCTATTCAGGATGCAGCGGGCCACAAAGAGGGAGGGCTCAATTTGGATGAGTCAGGGGAAGGCATCAGGAAGGGCTTCACAGAGGAAGAGGCTATCGAGCCCAGCCTTTTTTTTTTAATATAAATTTATTCATTTATTTATTTTTGGCTGCGTGGGGTCTTCACTGCTGCACGCGGGCTTTCTCTAGTTGCGGCGAGCGGGGGCTACTCTTCCTTGCGGTGTGCGGGCTTCTCATTGCGGTGGCTTCTCTTGCTGTGGAGCACGGGCTCGGGCTTCAGTAGTTGTGGCGTGTGGGCTCAGTAGTTGTGGTGCACGGGCTTAGTTGCTCTGCGGTATGTGGGATCTTCCCAGACCAGGGCTCGAACCCGTGTCCCCTGCACTGGCAGGCGGATTCTTAACCACTGCGCCACCAGGGAAGCCCTTGAGCCCAGTCTTGAATGCCAAGCTGGTATTTGTTAGTACCCTGATGAGAAACGATTAATTTTAATTACTGATCTTCTCCTGCTCTAGGCACTTCGGCTCACCTGCAGGCCACTCTACTGTTGAGATTTCTGACTACTGATGGTGCCCCCAGGATGACACGATACCATTTAATTCCACCATTAGTGAGCCTGCCTGTGCGTAAACATACACACACACACACACACACACACACAGAGCACACTGCTCCCCAGTCTCTTCCTGGGACACTGGGATCTCCCCAATCCCACTGCACCTCCCCAAAGCCCAACATACATTGGTGTTGGTTCCCCCCTTCTCCAGCCAGCTCAGCCAAGACCCTGCACATAACAGCCACCCTTCTCGGGGACTTCTGAGTCCCCTCCCATCCAGCAGCTCTCCAGTCTTTCCTACCTCTCCCCTTAGAGCTCTAGCCCCATCTCTGGGGGGGATGTTCCCCACTTTTCCCCACTGTGGGGCTTGAGGGAAGGGGAGCAGCTGGTGGGAAATGGGAGCAGAGAATGGGGAAAACAGCAGAGACTCGGGCAGGCGGTGATTTTGGTTTTTTTATTCTATACAAGTGGAGAGAGAGCCCCTGGGGACAGAGGGACAGATCTGCCCTCCCAGGTGAGGAGACACCCCCCACCCCCCAGGTCTGCAGAGCAAGCAGAGCCTCTCTCTCCAGGCTGCTCCCTCCCTTCCTGTCCCCCACATCCTGTTCCCCAGGCCTCATCCTGATGTACTGCGTCCGTGGGACAGGGGCTGGCAGAAGGGCCTGGAGGTGCGGGGATGGGTGGGGGTCTGAGTCCTTGTGAGGCACATGTCGAGAGGAGGGCTGGGGGGGCGCGTGCTGCAGCGGCTGTCACCCTGTTCCTGGCTCGCTGGCTCCTGCTGGGGGAAATCCAGGGAGTCCTGTTTCCCAGGCAGGGAGAGCCAGCCACGCCGTGTGGGCGGCCTCGTCACATGGATGGGTGGGAAGGGGGACCACCCTCTAGCCCACCCCTCTGGCACCTGTGGGGTCAGGGGGCTGTCTTCTATCAGGCTCCAGCTTGTCACAGGACTGTGCCCGCCGTGTCCTCTTGGGCTTCAGGGGGGCAGTCCGGCGGCCCGGATCTGGGGGCCCTGAAATGACAGCCAAGGCAGGCCTGGCCCATGAGTGGGGCTCACAGGCTGGGCACTCATCCAGGCTATGACATCTGGCTGTCTGTCACTCATCCTGTGCCCAGGAAGGGACCCGATGTGGGCAGCAAGGCCCCAGAGGTGCCCCACACCCCCTTGAGCCAGGTGGCAGACCTTGGACCTCAGGCTCCTCTTGGTCCTGCTGGGAGCCCAGCCTCAGTCGGGGTTTGTTCATTCCTGGGGCCGCATCCCCAGTCTCAGCCTCCTCCCTGTCCCCTGGCTCCTGGGGGAGCCGGCGGCCCCTGTGCACAGCCACCGGCTTGGGGGGCCGCAGAGCTAAAGGAGGGTCCTGCAGCCGGCACAGAAGGAAGATGCTCAGTCAGTTAGTTTGTCCTTCTGCCTCCTCAAAGTGCCCTCCCCGCTGCCTTGCTGGCTCTCACCTTGGCGTTCCTGGCGGGAACCGTCCTCTCTGGGAACAGGGACCCCTCCTTCTCCTCCTCCCCATCTTGGGATGCTGGGCTGGGGCTCTGGCAGCTGTGGTTGGGGGCGCTCTCCTCAGCTGGGGGATGGGAAGAGAGAAGAAACTGCAGGAAAAGACATTCTTGCACAGCCCTCCCTGTCCCTTGTTCCTGTGGAGCCCTGGAGGCCAGGACCTTCCCCTCCAAGCCCACTTGCTCCCATGTCTCTGCCTCGGATGTCCCCTTCTGCTCTCACGGTCCCCAGGATCGTCCTGAGCCTGTCACCTCTGCAGGGGGCTCTGGCTGACCCTCTTGAAGAGCAGGGACAGAGCCAGGGCCCGCGGCCTGCCGGGTCCACAGGCATGGCTGCCCATCCAGGGCTGCAGTGCCCCGGCGCCCTGCCAAGGCTGCAACCTGGCACTCCTAGAACTCTCCGCCAGTCTGATTTAGATGGTGAGTCTGGAGGAGAGGTGCCTGGCACCCTCACCATTCCCCCTACCCTGCCTCCGTGGCTTTAGGCACCCTGGACCCCAGGATGTGCCACGTGTTTGGGGTTGTCTGTGTGTGTATCTGTGAGGTGCGGGTGAGGAAGCCCAGGAGGGTGCCGGCGGTTAGGGTGTGTGCAGGGAGCACCCGGCAATCACCGTCTCCTAAATGAAGGATGGAGCCCCTCCTCCGGTGTCTTAACTAGTCTGTGTGGGGGATGGGATCATCAGCGAAGATGACCCCAGCGCTGGGTAGGCCTTGGAGGGCGGGGCAGGAGCTCAGGCACTGCCAAGCCTCGGGCCAGCCTGGCTCTGCACCGCGCCCTTATGCCCTAGCCCTGGGGTGGGAGTGGAGGAGGGAAGGGAGTGTCAACCTCTCCAGGGAGATTTGTCCCTGTCACTGTTGTTGGAGGGTCACATTCCAGACCTGGGGGAACTGAGGCTGATGCCGAGCTGACCGGCTTTCCTTTAGCTGCTCCCTAAGTGAAAGGTGCTCTGAACCCAGCAGAAGGGAGGTGTCATACTATGATTCCCCCGCCCTTTATTCTGGAAGGTGAATAACCTGTCGACACTGTGGGTGGTGACTGAGCCAGCACTTAACACCCAGGGTGTCTGACCTCCGAGGCAGGGGGCTCTTGCCCCTGCCCTGGGGTACCTTTCTGCGTGAGTGGAGGGTGACCTGGTGAACTATTTTGGGGGGAGACTGGAGTGTTGGAGGTGGGCCTGGTATGGCTGGTACTGCCCACCCTTTCCCCAGCTGGGGTGCAGAGAGAGTCCTTCTTTACAGAGGGTGCCGTTCTGCTGATGGCCCCCGCTCTAGAGAATTCCCCGAGCCACCCACGAAGTGTTGTTCCTTGTAGGCTAAGCCTGGCAAAGCCACTTCTGTTCTGTGGGACCTTTCTTTGGATCGGGTTGTTTCTTTTGGATGTAGTCTTGTAGCTATACTGAAGGATTTGCACAGTGATGACATTTTACTGCTCCCCCTTAGTTGGCTTCTGTCTCTTTGGACATAACCCGGGCCTTCAGAGCTGCTGCCAGAGAAGAGGCTTTCCATACCTATGTGCCACGTGGCCTCTGCTCGGCGCATGGCACTGAAGCTCGGCTTGGTGCTTTGGGGTGGTGGGGGGGGCTTCCAGGCTCCAGGCCCTGGAGTGGATGGGAAAGGGGAAAGGGGAAAAGGCATGTTAGCGGGGGCCCTGAGAGACGGGGCAAAGGAAGGACGTGAGGGCGATCATTCTCACCTGCATCGTCCGAGGAGCGCCGTTTCTGCCAAGGTTGGACGCTGCCCTCCAGGTCTGGGCCTGGGCCCTGAAAGGACAGCTGAGTCAGGTCATTAAAAAAGTCCCTTCTGCGTGGGGACTGCAGTTAGCAAGGGGCTTCTGCTCTAGCATCTCATTAGTCCCTACACATTCGGACTGTTTTCCCCAAAGAGTGGCACTCATACCACCCCTAGGGGCGTAAGAAATGGTTTACACGAATGAACATACGGTTATTTTAATATGTGTTTATTTTATGTGTAGTAGAAAAAACATGACGAGTTCAACAAGCCTGTGATTCTAAAGATGATAATGCTTAGGTCCAGACTGAGTTTAAAAAGGTGAGTTGAGGGATTTCCTGCTGGCTCAGTGGTTAAGAAGCCCCCTGCCAATGCAGGGGACACAGGTTTGAGTCCTGGTCCGGGAAGATCCCACATGCTGCAGAGCAACTAAACCCGTGCGCCACAACTACTGAGCCTGCGCTCTAGAGCCCACGAGCCACAACTACTGAAGCCCATGCGCCTAGGGCCCGTGCTCCGCAAAAAGAGAAGCCACCGCAATGAGAAGCCCGCACACCGCAACGAAGAGTAGCCCCCGCTCGCCGCAGCTAGAGAAAGCCCGCGCGCAGCAACGAAGACCCAACGCAGCTATAAATAAGTAAATAAAGAAAGAAATAAATTTATCTTTAAAAAAAGGTGAGTTGATTTAAATAAAAATATTATGTAAATAATGCCATGGTATGTGGAGAAGGTGAAAAGCAGTCATAAAAGTGGTAATCAAATCAAAATTTGGGAAACAGCTCTAGAGGTAAGTATTTTTAGGGCCACACACTTTATAAGGAAGCAGAGGCTCCAGAGTGAGTTGTCCAGGGTTGTGCGGCAAATGTAGGGGCAGAACTGCAGCTGACACCTTCTACTCCAGAGTATCTCTCTCTCCACTGACCTACCAACTGCAGGGCCGTGGGGAGGGGAGGGTGGTATGCAGGGACCCACGGGACCCTCAGTTCGCCTCCCCAGGTTCCGCTCACCTCTCGTTTCCCATCGAAGCTCCAACCCTTGGCTCTTCCCAACCCAGGAAGGGCGACACTGTGGACCCTTGGCTGCTGTGCTGTCCCAGGGGCCTGGCCCCCCTCCCCAGGCTCTGCCCCGTCGGTGCCCTGGAACAAGGTTTCGGGTTTAGAATCAGTTCCCGATGGAGAAGGGGCTCCACAGGCAGCAAGGGAGCAGGGGAGGCCCCCAACCCCTCAGAACCCTCTGCCTGGGGAAGCCCTACCCAGACCCTCTGAGTCTTTCCACTGCCCTTATTTGCATGGTGGACTCCCAGCATGCGCTGTGTCACCAGGCTTAGCCCAAGGAGCCCAGGAGCGAGGAACTGGAATGACCAAGTTCCCGAGTCCTCACAATCTCCCGTTAATTGCCTAGCGTGGGGTGCGTGGATGGGCTATGTGTGGGGCAGCAAACCAGGACTCGGCACCCTTGCCTCACTTACCATCTTCCCGTGGAAGGAAGGCCCCCGTTCCCCGCCAAATGCAGGGAGGAGCCTGCTCTCCTCTTCTGGGCTCCAGCAGGGGGAGGAATTATTGCCGAGG
>NW_020173974.1:497881-526969 GCF_003031525.2 Neophocaena asiaeorientalis asiaeorientalis | reverse complement strand
CCTGTCCCCCTTGAAGCTCCGGGGCCGGCGAAAGTGAAACAAGCCTCGGCGCCTCTTCTTCTGGAGTGGAGGGAGTGGTGGCTCCGAGAGGCCTGGCCGCAGGGTCCTCAGAGTCCGGGGGTAGCTGGGCAGGGTCGGGGTGAGTTAGTGACAAAGTCGTGGGGAGATACCTAGGTCAGATGCCAAGGTCGTTCAGGGCCCAGGGTGGTGCTGGCGTTAGGCCAGTCCTGGCTCTCCGGAACCTCCAGCTATCCTGTCTCATCTAGTCTTTCCTGCCGTTCCATAACCCTTTCCACCTATTCTCAGGGGATGGTGTCCTCACCTTCCCTGTCACAACCCTCCAGCAGCCTCTTCCCTCCCAGGCACCCATCCCCCCATCTCCTCTCAGCCTCTCCAAGTGACCCAGTTCCTTCTGGAGAGATGCCGGGGAGTCTGTGCAGGACAGTGACAGAACACACCCTCCAGGCCTGGTACCACTAACCGTCACCCCATTCCAGGGCCTGCTATCTCCCCAACCCCAACCCCGCTGTGGTGGTTCACTCTGGCCCCATTCTTTTCTGCTGTCATGAGGGGATTCAGAGAACATGGGAACTAAGGGCTTGGTGTGGAGGAAAGAGAATGTGGGGGCATCTCCCAGAGAGACTGGCTGTGGAGAGGGCTCTCTGGGAGATGGATGGACACGGGAGCCCTCCAGGGCCTCGAGGCCTGCTGAAATTGGAGGTGTGCTGGGGCACCACACCTGGAGCTTTCATCCATAACCCTTCGGCTGAAGAAGTCCTCCAGCCCCTCATCCAGGCGGGTGGCTGTCCCGTTCTCCTGACGGGTCCCAGGTACTGGCGCCTGCTGGGAGGAAAGTCCTGTAGGATATACCATCTGGGTGAGGAAGCCCTCCTCCCATCTACTCAAGGCCTTCCCCTTTGGACTTGGACTTGCCTCTTCTTGGCCCCATGGAAACTTAGACCTCAGGATACCTGGGCATTTCTTAAACTTGGTGACTCTTGACTCTCTCTCACCAAAAGGAGAACTGCCACTGTCTAGCAGACAGAGATTTCCTATCTGTGACAAGGTCTAGCTCCATCCAATCCGGATAACTCCTCTTTTTCTGTTCCATGGCCTGCCTGGGCCCCTGCCCAATCCCCCAAGGCTAGTACCTCTGGCATTGGTGTCCTAGAGCTAGAATCTCTGGCTCTGGCACTGCTAAGTGAAGTTGGTCCTCCTGTGAGGCTTTAGGGACTCACGCTGGGCCGACCAGGTCCTGGAGGGGTGGTCCTGGGGGGCCGGGGCCTCCCTTGTGTTTGATGCCTTAGTTTGTAGCCATGAGTGGGCAGCTCAGATAGACCTTCCCAAGAGCCACTAGCTGTGGACTGGCTGCTCCCGAGTCCTGAGAACCAGCCAGGGGGGATCCCCAGGCTCCCCAGCTGGCTTTCCACGTCCTGAGGGCTCCCACCTGTGGGGACAGCAGAGTTAGAGGGACTAGCAGGAGAGACAGGGAGAAAGCAGGCTGGAGAGGCAGAGATAAAAGAAAGGGAATCAGGGCCATCAGTGCGGAGGCTGGAAGACTCACTAATGAAGGCAGACACCGGCCGGATCTTGCGGCAGCGTTTCTGCTTTTTGATGGCCATGGTGTCCTGCAGAGACGGAGGCATACGGTGGGGCCAGGTGGCAAACCCCAGGAGCCTCGCCTGGAGCCTCCCATTCCTCATAAAGCCTTCTCTTTAGAGTCCATCCCGCTTCCCTGTCCTTAGGCGGCTGAGGCAATGGGACAAGGGAAGAGGCTGGGCGGGATCGGGGCAAGGGGATGAGACCCGGTGAGGGGCAGAGAGTGGAGTCCAGGGAAGTAGAAGGGGACAGTGTTTTGCAGGGGCAGGGGCAGGACCAAGGTTAAGGAGGGGAGTGGGGGTGCTCACGATGTTGGTCCCAAGTTCATCATCTGTGGTCTCGTCACGGTCATGGTTCCGGCCTCGGCCCCGGGAGGACAGATCCTGTCCTTGGCACGGTCCCCCTGGCGGATCTGACAGTGTCTTTAGCTGGGCCAGGTGTCGGGCCTAGGGAAGGACAGGTGTGAACAGGATCCCAAGGAGGCCGCCCACCGCCCAGGACCTTGACAGGGAGGGCTGGTGGGGGGAGATGCGGGTGATGCGGGGTGGAGGACATGTCTGGGCCTGGCTGAGGCTCAGAAGTCTTACCAGGCTCTTGTGGGAGTGGTACAGCTCCTGCAGGATCTCGTCCACTATGGAGTTGGTCAAGTAGGTGACAACCGAGAGCTTCACTTCACTGTGGGCACAGGGGGGTGGCTCAGCTCCTCCTTCCCTGCCCCTGAGCCTCTGCCCCAGCCTTCCCCAGACGCCTGAGGGAGCGGGCCAGCCGCCCTGGCTGCCCACGGAGAACACAGCTGCTGTATGAGGCACCTGGGATCCACCACCCAGCTCCACCCACAGCCCTTCCAGCCTAGGCGTGTGTGGAGGCGGAGGGTGGACGAAGGCGAACTGAGGGGAAGGAGGGGCAGAGGGGCTCTGGGTCCGGCCCCTGGAGCTCCAGTGGAACAGAGCAAGGTAAACTGAGGTGTTGAGTGAATTCTGCCCGTCTCTGCTGTAAGAGCAGGAACCAGCACTTCTTGAGCTTGGCCATTTCACGGGTTTGTGTAATAATTTTCCTTCATTTTAGTGAGAGGTGGCACCCAGACTGGAATGAGAGAGAGCTCTAGGGGCCATGAAAACTTGGGGGGATGGGCAGCGCAGTCCACGCACCCCTATTCTTTGTCCACACCTCCGAGGAGGCTGTGCTCTGTTTCTAGAGGTCAGTTCCTGGGGGTATGTGCGCGGCTGTGTGTACGTGTACACGTGTGTGCACTGTCCGGACTCCTAGACCCCAGCTCAGCATTTAGACTGCTAGGGCAAAGATGAGTCAGACCCTAAATAGCAAGGTGGCAGTTGGTTAAAGATTCATCCCTTGTAATGTAGATTGTGTCATTCATTATTCATGGCTGATGGCTGGGGCCCCCCCCAAGTCCCTCTGTGCTCCAGGCCAAGTCCAGCCCCCCCTCCAGTCCCACCCCCCGCCTCTCACTCCAGCTTGTTCTGAATGTCCTGCCCCGCCTGCTCCAGCAGCGCCCCTCGGATGAAGTTCCGGGGCACGGTGACGCGCTCAGCCACGTTGCTCAGCATCTTGTGCCCTTCAGCCACCCGCATGGCCACGGGGCATAACTCTTGCGTTAGGCTGACCATGGACTCCAGGATCACCTAGTACGTGGGGAAAGGAGGCCAGAGCCCCAAGGAGGGCAGGGTCAGGGCTGGCACCACAGTGGAAGAGACTCCAGCCTGTCTATTCCAGCCCCCCGTGGGGAGACTGAGGGGCCGGCCAAGGTCACAGGGCAGAGCCTCGGACACTCAGGCTTGCCCACATCCTGGTCAGTGTCCTTTTCATCCTACCACATGGACACATGGACAGGGGAGAGTCAGTCCAAGGATCAGGGTCCAGAGGGAGAGCTCAGGGTTCAGGGGCTAAGGCTGAAACGAGCAGCAGATATCTGAGGCCGGTTCTCTAGCAATGCCTTGGCACAGTGGGAGTGTAGGTGCTCTCAGCTCTGCAACTCCTTCTTGCCCATGGTAATTTTCCCGTGCTGGCCTCGGCCCTCGGCTTAGGGCCTTGGTCAGCACCGGGCTCCCTCCCCAGGACTTGCCTGCAGCTCCTTGTCCACAGCCTTGGACACCTCACTGGCTACTGACTCCAGCCTCTGCCTCACGGGTCCGTCGTTGGCCAGCACGTGGCCCAGCTCATAGAGGCTGGGAAACAGCTGGGGAAGAAAGGGGCTCTGATCAGAAGGTCAGAATCTGGCCTCGCTGGGTCCCTGGCCTAGGAGGCCATGAAAACTTGGGGGGATAGGCAGTGCTGTCCACGGGCGCTCCTGGGCCTGGACACTCCTGGGGTGGCACGCTGGCCTTCTTGGGCTCTCTAGACTGTCAGGGGAGGGTGGGGCTGCGGAGGGCTCACCGCCCGGGAGTTCTTGGCATCCCTGATGAGGTCCCGAGCATAGAGCAGCTCATCCTGCACGGGCTCCAGGGGGCACAGCCTCAGCGCCCGAACCTCCTCTTGCACCCGTCCGCACAGCCGCTGCAGCATCTGTATCACAGGTGGCAGGAGTGTTAGGGGGACTCCTGCATCTTCACCTTCCTGGGCGGGCCCCCAGGCGCCCCATTTCTGGGCCCCCTTGGGCAGTGTTACTGGTGCTGGCACTGACAGGGGTAAGGGTGATGTCTCCCGATGGCCTGTTCCCTCTTCTTCTTGGGATGCCCTCTCGAACACTCAGTGGAGCTCCCGCAGTCCTGGGACCCCTCGTCCGGGACCCCCGCTGTTTGCACACATGTCCTCTCATGTTTGGGGCCCACATTCTGCACGTCCTGTCTTTTGTCTTTTTGCTCTCCCACATGCTCAATCCACTTATGGGCTCCACACGATGCCTCTCTCATGACCCCTCCCGCCCCGACCTGTGCTCCATCACATCAGCCCTGTGCCCTGCGGGCCCCACGTGTGCCCCCTGTGTCTCGGAGGGAAACGTTTACTTGCTCGGCGCTGCTGGTCACCAGGCCCTGCTGCAGCCTGAAAGCCTGTTCCTGCGGGCACGTCTGAGAATGGTTGTTCCTCACCAAGTACCACTGGATCTGGAGATGATGATGGGTGGGTGGGGTGAGGGCCAGGGGATGTGGGCTGGCCCCTGCCCCTCGGGTTCCACCCTGCTCAGGCCGCCACCTTCTGCCAGACGTCCTCGGTACGCTCAGGGGCGCTGCGGTAGGCTTGAGAGATGTCGCTCACGGGGAAGGACATGAAGCGCAGCGTATGGTTGCTGTGGGACAGAGTGGCTCAGCTGGGTGGGATAGAACCTCCTGCTCCCCAGACCCCACCTCTTGCTGACCATTTCCCTCTTCTGTGGTCCTTCCTAACATTTCTATGCAAGTAGGTCAGGTGCACTGGGGTGGGGCTGGTGTAGTTCAGGCCTGGTCCAGGTACAGGGAAGCTGGGGGCTAGGATCAGGGCAGGGCCCTGGTCTACTCACCTCTCCAGGGCCCTTGCAATGTCCAGAAAGCCTAGGGCAGATGTATTGTTCCGATCCCATAGGATAGTTCTGGGGAAAGGGTGAGCATTAGCGTATTACCCCTCCCTCGGGGTCTCTCTTAGGGGGAGGGGACACATCCCCCTCGGGAGCCTTCCCTCTTTTCCTGGGTAATGAGGCTGACTCAGAGATGGTCCTGGGACTAAGGGTCTCCTGGAAGCTGGGGTACAGAGCAGCGAGGCAGCAGGGAGGGCATGTATGTGCGTGGGGGAGGGCTGGGGCTCCAGGTGAGAGGGTCCAGGTGTGGGCCCCACCTGAGGGAGGAGTTTATCTGCAGGGCCTTGGACAGCATCTTGGCCCCGATGTCCTCCATGCCGTTGCCGCTCAGGTCCACCTTCGCCAGGCAGGTGTTGCTGCCCAGCGCGTTGATGAGGATGCTGGTGCGAAGCTTCAGCCGGGAGTCTGCCACTGACAGTGACTGCAAGGACTGTGTGGGCAAGTGGGGGGTTTGGCCCAGTCCCTGCAGCCCCTGTCACTGCAGGTCCCCTCCCAGGCCCAGGCACTCACACAGTCCTCTTCCTGGATTAGCTGCACCAGCTTGTGGAGGATCTCCTCCAGGGTCCTGCGGGGAGTCGGGGCTCAGAGTAGGAGGGGAGGGGGCTGGGGTCATGTTAGTGGAGCAGTGGAGAGGCGGCCAAGGGTAACACAGTGAGCCACAAGGATAGGTGGATGATGGAGTGAGGGTCTGTGGGTATAGGCAGGGGCCCTCACTTGGCCTTGACGTTGAAGTTCTTGCCCAGGAACAGGTGCTTGAGGGACTTGTTCTTGCCGAGTGCGGGCACCAGTGTCAGGAGGTCCGAGTCGAACCCTGGCCAGTAGATGGGAGAGGCCTGGCCTTGAGGCCCGAAGCTCACTGGAGTCTCCTTAGGGCGTCTCCCCCGTGCTCTAGGCCCCTGTCCGCACCTGGCCCCCAGGAAGGGAAGTGCCCCCACTCACCATTGTCTGACAGATCCAGGCTGCCCACACAGGTGACAGCCCACAGCTGCTCCTGCAAAGCCTGGGCTCCAGCTGAGCGGAGCTGCAGGGACAGGGTGTGGGTGGAAGACAGGGCACCCTTAATGCTTAGAGATAAGAGGAGTCATGCCAGGATTCAAGGTCATACCAGGTCTTCTCGGGTGTGAAATCTGGAGGCCCCTGCTCTATACCCTTCCCTGGGGCTCTCTCCCCTCCCTTCAGCCAGAAAAATGTCCAGGCCGCTGCTCTGGAGACAGCTCGCTCCTGCCATCTGGTGGGAAAGCCTGGTATCTCCCACCCCAAAGCAGTCAGCGAGGAGATCCTGGAGACTGAAAATGACCTCTAGAAAGAGGGCCGCAGACCACAGACGGAGAGGGGAAAGTGGGGGTGAGGTCAGGGCGGGGGCGGGTCGCTGAGGGGTAGCGCGGAGGCAGGACGGAGCCAGAGCTTGACTTAGGGAAATGAACGGTGGGGTGACGGGTGGCGGACTGAGGGCTCACCTCACAGCTGCTGAGGTCCAGGTGCAGATCGCTGAGGTGACTGTTGAGGGAGAGGCCCTGGAGCAGCGCCCTGTGGGAGGAAGGTCAGCAGGCCCGCCTTTACCCCTCACCCCCTTCTCCCAGGGTTCCCCCTCGGACGCCCCCCAACCCTGCACCCACCCGACCTGAGGGCCTCCAGGGGCAGCCTCGTGGCCGACAGGTTGATGTGGCTCAGGGTGTAGGTGCTGCTGAAGAACTGCTTGAAGGCAGGTGGGGCCTCCCGGCCCTTCCTGCAGAGATGCCTGGCGTCAGCAAGGGAGGGGGTGCCCACGACTTGCCCCGCCCCTCCCTGCACCCCTGTGCCCCCACCTGTGGGAGCAGCTGTTGCGCGCCAGGTTGAGGTAGGTGAGGTGGGAGCAGCAGCCGTGGAGCAGGGCGCCCAGAAGCTGTGGGGTGGAGACAGGGTGCGTCTCACGGGGCTGGGAGGGCTGCCGGGAGGGGCGACGAGGACTCCCTCCTCCTCCCCAACCAAGGTCCTGGCGCTTCGTCCTCTGCGGTCAGTCTGTGAGGGCCCCGCTGCACCTGCCTACTTAGCCTCTTCAAGCCTCAGTTTCCCCTCTGTGGAAAGTGGGTCTACTCCCACCTGCCTGGCCCCCAGGGGGTGAGAGGCTCATAGGCAGTGGATGTGTAAAGCCAGGGCGCCCACAAGCTCGTAAGGTGCCTGGTTCAAGTTAGGGAAGGAGTCCTTTCCTCCGGTGGACTCAGCGCTGCGCTGGGGCTCACGGCTGAGGACTGGATCCGGGCTGGCTTTTAGGCACAGCCAACACAGCCTTGGCGGCGCATGGATAAAGTGCTGCACAGGTGTGAGCTTTGGCGTTGATTTGTAATTCAGCTGAACCTGAAGCCATCCTGCCAGCTCCGCCCATCTCTATACTCAAGGAGGGGGTGACCCACCCCAGCCTCCCCAGATCACCACAGGCTGGCTGCCCCGTCACCAGCCCCTCACCAAGTCGATGGCGCAGTCAGTTCCCGCCAGGTCCAGGTGCACCAGGGCATTGGGCTGGGCCAGGAAACTGTAGAGGGCCTGGGAAGGAAGGACAGAGGGGTTGCAGGTGAAGGGGTGACAGAACCCCTCCCCTCCCCAGGGCTAAAGGGCAGAGACCCCAGGCCCTGAAGCCCGAGTGGGCCTCTGCAGGGGCTTGAGGCTAAATTCGTGGACTCACGTTGGCCTCATCTGTGGCGAGCAGCCCAGGGTTCTTGCTCAGGTCCAGGTATTGAAGGGAGCTGGCGAAGGCCGGGTTGGCCCCGAAGGTCTGGCCCAGCGCCTGGAGCCCTGAGCACAGCGGGCACTGGGCTGGATTGGCCACCCCCCCATGAACTCTTCCCCTTGCATACAACTCTTCCCCACTCTCCAAATGCGGCTCCTTTCCCTTCTTTGATCCCTGGGATGCCGTGTGAGTGTATGGGTACACCTCTGGGACTCGACACCCAGGCAGTGCTGGGGGAAGGTCAGAGGTCAGGGGTCGCGGG
Source organism: Neophocaena asiaeorientalis asiaeorientalis (assembly GCF_003031525.2). Lineage (NCBI taxonomy): Eukaryota > Metazoa > Chordata > Mammalia > Artiodactyla > Phocoenidae > Neophocaena > Neophocaena asiaeorientalis. The sequence goes on along the minus strand of NW_020173974.1, from coordinate 518,899 downwards.
GCAAGTACCTCGAGGGGAAATGGCAGTCTTGGCCAGGCACAGCTTGGTGAGGCCAGTGGGGAAGCAGAGGAGCTGCTGGCTCAGGCTGAGGAAACCTGGGGAGTGGAGAGACAAAGGGGTCCACTGAGAGATGGGCAGTGGGGGCAGGTGGTGCAGAGTCAGACTGGGCGCTTGAGTGGGGTATGGGCCTGGGGTCAAGGATGGCATATTGGGGCAGGGGCTGGCATCAGGTCAGAGAGCCCCTGTTCAGACTGGGTTGGGCTCTGGGCTGGGATAGGGGTCTGCGTTGTCATGGGGGGTAGGATTCAGGGCTGGGGCTCACCCTTGTCCTCGATGGGGTTGTGGGACAGAGTGAGGGCATGCAGCACACAGCTCCCGTTCTCCCCAAATACCCCGGCCAGCTTCTGGACAAAGTCCCTTCAGGGAAGGGGAGGAAGGATGTGTTTGTCCCAGGCCCTGGGCTTCCCCTCCTCCTCCACCTGCCTGCCTGGCTGGGGCTGCAATGGTTGGAGGCCCCCGCAGGTGGGGAGCAGCTCGGGGCCTGCCAGGGAGCTTGCCGTCACTCCGGAATACCTGGGAAGTTGTGCTGAGACGAAGCCCAGCTTAGGCTCCTCGGGACTGGAGCAGCGCACTCTGCTCGGTGGCTGACGGCAGAAGGGGACGGGGCATGGAGGTACGGGGGAAGGCTGTGGAGCTGGGGGTCAGGAGGCTTAGGCTGGCTTGCTCTGTGCCCTCTTTGGGCCTCTTCTGTACAGTGAGGAGCTGGATGAGATGGTTCAGAGGCCCATATCATGCTCTGAGGTTCTGGGGCCCTAAGACTACATCAAGGGGGTACCACTGCCCAAGGAGGAGGCTGGCCTCACGTCTTAAGCCCGGCGTTGTCCAGCACCAGCTCTTCGAGGCTCCCCGACTTGCTCAGGGTGTGTAGCACCTGTTCTAGCACTTCAGAGCCCTGAGGACAGAGGGGTCATGTGACCAGGAGCCAGAGAGGGCAGTACTCTCCCCTCCCCACTGCCCCTCCTAGACCCTACCAGCCGCAGGTCCTTGCAGTAGAGTTTGGTGAACCATTGGTTGTAGGCCAGGGCTGCCACCATTAAGGCCAAGTCTCTGTGGGGAGATTGAGGGCGACAGGAAGGTGGTGAGCAGGTAGCTAGGGCCGGGAGGAAGAGACTAGGGCTGGGGTGGCTGGGCTGGGGAAAGCCTAGATGGGTGGAAGGCAGGGGGGGGTGGGGGCTGGGAGACAGAGCCTAGGCTGTGGGTGGGACCAGAAGGGAGAGCCTAGAAGGGCCAGGGCTGGGCTGGGGCTGGAATGGGGGCTTGAGTCTCTACCCCATCTGCTTACCGGCTCTCCAAGTGGCTGAAATCCAAAAGATTGAACTCCCGGTTATCCTCGGCATGATAGATGGTGTCCACATCCTTGGAGAGGTGGAACTGGCTCACACCTGCTTCCCTCCTCCTCCTCCTCTGCCCCCTCCCTCTGGGTCCCACCTGCCCGCCCGCCGGTCCTGGCCCAACGCACCCATTGCACCTCCTCACGGCAGTGCAGCCCATTGTAGTCGCACAGGGCGGCGTAGGTCTCGGAGAAGCCACCTGTGGGGCAGGAGACGGGCTGGCTCCTTGAGCGGTAATGGGGTGGGGAACAGGCTTGGAGTTCAAGGAAAGGTCAAGGTCACTTTATGCACCAGTGTCCTGGGTTCATGAACCTCTGAGGTCTGGGAGCCGTGGAGTCTCAGGGCAGGCAAAGGCCCGTACACAGAGGACTCTGAGCAAGGGGCAGGGTGGTGTAGGCCCCACTTTCCTCAAGTCTGCCCCTGCTCACCGCAGACGCTGTGAGCGGTGGACGTGGAAGTCTCGGAGTTGGGGGACGTGTCTCGGGGCCCTTCTGGGGTATCTGCATTTCCACGCCGGATTAGACTCCTGGAAAATGAACAAATCCATCCCAAGATGGGTGGAAAGAGGCTCTCAATTCTTACCCTGTTATAGCTTCTGGATCCCCAGCAAAAGCAGGAATAGGGACACAAGAGCTCTTCGCCTTGATGTCTCGGGGGCCCAGGGGAAGGAGGGAGGGAGGAAGGAGGTCTCCTTGTCTGATCCCTGCGAGACTGCTTCTCTGCCACTCACCCAGGGCCAGGGCAGACCTTGGAGAGGGCAGAGCTCACATGTCGTGTCACCTGGTCCACACTCTCAGCCGACGGCAGCCGCATGTTCACCACGCCACGCTCTGTCTCCACTAGGACCTGGGGGAGAGGGAGCAGCAGGGCCTCAGGTGCGGGCTCCCTCCTCCCGCTGGCCCAGGAGTGGGGCCCGAGCCCTGGGGCTCACCTGGTTCTGACTGAGCGTGTTGAAGGTGCGGATCTCCAGGACATTGAAGGAACTCTCCACCTGGGGGGAGGGGACACGGGGATGCCCAGATCATGGTCAGGGCCTGGCTGCCGGGCTCAGAAGGGAGCACGCCAGGTGCTCTCCGGCTCATCGGCCCCACTCACCTTGGCTGGGACTTTAAGGGGGAAAAGGTGGAGGCGCCAGGAGGTCAGGGCCTTCAGAAAGGGGAAAAGAACGTCAGCAGCAAACGGCAGCTTCCTGGGCCCTAGTCACCCTGCCCTCTGTTAGCCCCCTCAGCCTGTGTGCACCCCCTGCCAGCTGACCCTCTGCTCTGGAAGTCCCCCCTGTCTCACATGCCCCACCCTAGGCTCCTAGACATCCACCCCGTCCAGCCTCCCCCCGCCCCCAGGCTATGTCTTCTCAGCTCTCCCTCCACCTCTGTCTCCCCTGTCCCCCCAGGCTCCTTGCCCTCACCAGCCCAGGTGCTCTTGGCCCCCCCTCCCCTCCCTCGGCCCAGGGTCCTCACCAGCACTCGGTCCTCGAACTTCTTGGGCTTCGTCTCCAGCTTGACACGATGTTGTTGGAGCACAGCCGCTTGGCTCAGGCACCTCCGGATGCTGTCTGCAGGTGGGTGGTGGGCTGCTCAGAGCTCCCCTGACCCTGGCCGCCCCCGCAAACCCGAGGCTCTCCAGGGGCAGGGGCAGAGGAGAGGAGAGAGAATCAGAGAGAGACAGAAGGACAGGGACCGAGACCTTTCCTCCTTGGGTGACTTTTCTCTTTCTACTAGAAAGGCAGTGGGGTGTGGAGAAAACTCTGGCTCCTGACGTTCCTGAGTCGGGGCACAGTAGCTGAGTGACACTGTGGGAGAGTGTGAAGGATTTTTCCAACCCGTGCACTCCAGCAGCTGTCAACACATACAGAGTGAGTCAGTGTGTAGGGGTGTGGAGGGTATCCCTTTGGCTGCATTCTAGGTGGTCTGGGTGTGAGTGTCTACCTTTTACTACGCATGTAAAGAAGATGCCAGGGAGCCCGTGCGTGGCATTGGTGGGGATGGATAAGTGTGAATGAGTATGCTGTGTCTGCAGTTGTGGAAGGGGCACAGAGCCAGCCAGCTCTGGTGTGGGTGGGAGCTGCGGGGTAGGAAGGAGTTAGTGTTTAAATGAGTTCCATACCCATCTGCTGGCAGAATCATCCAGATATCCCAGTGTGTGTGCGTGTGCGTGCGCGCGTGTGCGGCTTCTGTAAAGATGTGTGTACACACATCTCATGATTGTGTTTGTGTGCCTGTGGAGCTGTGGGAAATCGCCACGGGGCAGCGTGCCTCTGAGTATCCTTGAGCGTCCTGGTCTCTGCGTGGGCTAGCCTGTGCTCCTGCCTCTGGGGGTCAGGGTTGGCAGTGCTCGGGGGTCGGGCCTTGGTTTGGTCTGAGTCTGAGAACCAGGCAAACAGGAGAGGCCGTGAGGTGAGGTCGTGAGGTGAGGTCGTGAGGTGAGGTCGTGAGGTGTGGGTGTGGGGTAGAGAGAAGGGGGCAGGCTGGGATGCGGGCTGTGGTAGATAAGCTTCAGTAGACCCTGCTCCTGGTTTTAGTTCCAGTCCAGGCCCTTTTCCCTGACTCCCTTCTTTGCCCCACTGGCCGGGGCGCTAGGGGGGTTCTCGAGCCAGTTCCGGGGCCGGGCCCAGAGGAGGGAGGGTGTTGAGGCCAGAGGAGGTCAGGACCTGGGGCAGCTCCCATCACCCGGCAGAGCTGGCCTGGCCCCGCCCGGCGGGGAAACGGGGATTCTCCGGAGGGGACACTGGATGCTTCGCCGAGGGATGGGCCAGAATCGCTGAGAGTCGGCCCCAGGGAGCGTGAAGGGACTGCACCTGTCACTGAAGATCAGGACGGGCGGCTCTGGGACACGTAGGTCCTGACGGGGTGAGGCGAGGGGGGCAGCGGAGGATGCTCTGGGACAGCGATGCCCCGAGCTGGGATGCAGGGGCAGGGAGCTGCCTTGGAACCGGATGCATGAGGGGCGGAAGGCACCGGGGTGTACCGCGGGGAGGAACGCACTGGGTCTGGGAGGCTCCCGGACGGGGCGTCCCGGAGACCACCGCAGCCTCGTACCTTGCAGCTCGCGGGTGAGCTCCGCGCTGGACTTGGCCATGGCGGCCGTTGCTGCCGCTGTTGCTGCAGAGGAGCCGCCGTCGCCACCGCCGGGGAGACGCGGCACATGCTAGACCCGGCTCCGGCAGGGCCCCGGCGCTGAGCGCTGCAGCAGCCGCGGAGCCCGCTCCTGTGAGGGGCGGCTGCGCGAGCGCTACTCCCCCCGCCTCGGAGCGCCGGGTCTCCCGCCCCGCCCGGAGAGGTGCCAGACTGAGCATGCGCGCCGCGCCTCCGAGCCGCGTGAGACCCTGAGAGCGCTCGCGCCCACCCCTCCCGCCGGCTCTAGCGTGCTACGCCCTGTGCGTGTCGCCTGCCGCCCGGGCCATCTCCCGGAAGGGGGGCAGCGTCCCCACTTTCCGTGTCACGCACTCCTCGGGCACCGTGAGCAGAACCCACGTCTTTTGTTCGTAGGCCTGGGTACCCCTCGCCGGGTCATCTTTGCAAGGCTCCTCCCTTTACACTGCTTGCTCGGGACCCGTCCAGCGCGTCCTCGCTAACCCTCGAAGGAAGAAACTCTAGGCCGAGGGCGATGCCGGCAGAGGACATGGCTGAATGTGGGGGACTTCGTCCTTCGTTTTCCGCTTGCTCAGCCTCGGGGATTCCTGCGGTGTTCTTGGCACCATCCCCGCGGGTGTGAGGCTGAGAGCAGCACCTGGGAATTCCCGTGCCACTTCCTCCCAGCTGGCAGCTCTGCAAACACCTCCACACCCAGCATTACGCTCAGGTCCTGGAGACAGGGAGCAGGGTTAGGAGGATCCAGACTTAGTATCTGGGGGGATCTTAGGGGAATCCAGTCCACTCAGATTTATGCTCTCTGCTCGGCTCCCACACCTATGCACCCTACACTGAAAAACGAACACATTGATTCAAAGCACCATGATGATCTGTATTTTATTCGGACCTCATTTGCGAGTTGTTAATTTCCAACCCTGTTCCTTCCACTCCAGGTTCCTTCTCTCCCATCTCCCTCAAATTCCTCTGATGCCCAGAAAAAAAATACTAGTCTTTGCCGCCATAGACTAAGCCCTCTCAGCAGGCCTGCCCTGTGCTCTCAAGGGAAGTCTTTATCCAAGGCCACAGCAACAGTGAGAATCCTCCTAACCACACCTTGACCCCAGAGAATGCTGGAGCTTTTCACAGGACAGAATTGATATGGGGGGGTGGGGTTAGGGTGTAAGGTGAGCAGTACGCTAGGCAGAGGTGGGAAAGGCCAATAGATGGATGCTGGAACAGGACCCAGGAGATGGAGCCCAATCTCTGTGCTGGTGGATGTTCTCCAGGTCCTCAGAGGCGGGATGGCATCCCTCCAGCCACCACCACCGTCTCCCCAGTGATATAGCTGGCGTCTTCGGAGCAAAGGAAAGATACGATGCCCGCACAGTCCTCTGGCTTGCCTATCCTGGGGAGGAGGGGAAAAAAGGAAGGGAGTAAAAATCAACCTGGGAATGAAATTTGCTTAATCAAGAAGTATCAGGTGATTTTTCAGGACCTGTGTACTGCCCATAGGGTAGGGGCAGTAATAGGGTTACCATGAATATAAGCTGTTATAGTTCAGTATAACATTAATACTGTACTCTGCAAAAACCGCTGCACATTATATTCATGTGATATAGAGATACTTTGTTTTTTAGAGAACTCAGGACACCAAAATCCAAAGTTACATAGATGACGTTGTGAGCAGCTAGTTCACTCTTCAAAGAATTTGTTTCACATGTATGCATACTATTCAAATGTCAGGGAGTCAGTGAGACAGTAAATGATCTGTTTAAAATGATTCCATTTGTACAGCTTCAATTCACAGACACCTTTTTCAGGAATCTATTTTTGTCCCTTAAAGTCATTTTGTGAGACTGTGCTAATTCTCAGTGTTTGTATCAGTGATTGCATAGTTAGGGAACACTTTAACCTAACTGCTATAGAATGCTCTAGAGGTGGGTGGAGTGGGTACCTCAAACCTAGAAGACCTGGATTAGTGGTTCTCCATCCTAGCTGCACACTGTAGTCGTCCGAGAGGCTTAACTATCCCCACCCCCACCCCCGCCAAAGATGCCTAGGTTCTACCTCGGACCAATTAAAAAAGAATCTCTGGGAGTGGGGTCTGAGCATCTGTGGTTTCACAAGCACCCCAGCTAATGTGCATCCAGGACTGAGAAGCATGGGGCGGGATCATTCACTGTGGCTCAAGGGTGACAATACCCTGACTTATTAATGAGTTGTGAACTAGGCCAGCAGCTCATGCCTAACATCAGAATGGCTTTGGGAGCACTTGAGGGTGTCTCCCCCCTCAAGCAGGCATTGCTGGTATGTGTCCTTGAGGAGACAAGGCGGAGGAGCTAAAGACAAGAGAGTTCCCAGAAGCCAGAAGCTGGAGAGAGGCAGGGAACTTAGAGGAAAGAGAGCCAGATGAAGGTACCTGAACAGTTCGGCCAACCCTTTGGGGAAGAGGCTAGTTTTCTTAGGCAAGGGGAGTTTGGGGACTTGGTAAAGCTCTTCATTCCTTTTATTTGGATTGTAGGATCATTAACCTGAGCTTTGGACACATGACTTTTTATTCAAGGGGAACTAACAAAAGCATGTTTTGGTTTTGGTTTTGGTCCCTCATCCTTAGGGATGCCCAGAGGTGGAGGCAAACACCCAGGTGGAGAGAGGGGTCAGGGCCTCCCCCAGGGCTCTGCTCTGCTAAACCTGGATGCCTCTGTGTTTCGTTTTTGCAGTGGAAGCAGACTCCTTGCACACGCCACTGTAGTGATGCTGTGTTCAAGAACTTGTGAAATCTGTGTGTTTGAAGCAGAGGAGAGCATGCCTGTGTTGTCTGCAGGACCGAGAGTCAGCAAGCCATGGGCTGTGAGGGACCATCTTTATCCCTCCTCGCCCTCCCCTGTGACAGCCTTACCTTTTTTTTTTTAAAAATTTATTTATTTAATTTATTTATTTTTGGCTGTGTTGGGTCTTCGTTGCTGTGCACGGGCTTTCTCTAGTTGCAGCGAGCGGGGGCTACTCTTCGTTGCAGTGCACAGGCTTCTCATTGCAGTGGCTTCTCTTGTTGTGGAGCACAGGCTCTAGGCGCGCGGGCTTCAGTAGTTGTGGCACGCAGGCTCAGTAGTTGTGGCTTGTGGGCTCTAGAGCGCAGGCTCAGTAGTTGTGGCGCACTGGCTTAGTTGCTCCGCAGCATGTGGGATCTTCCTGGACCAGGGCTCGAACCCGAGTCCCCTGCATTGGCAGGCGGATTCTCAACCACTGTGCCACCAGGGAAGCCCCCAGCCTTACCTTTTGATCTGCATGGTTGCTTTTAGGCTCTCCAGTCTTTCCTGGTCATCCCACAACTGCAGGAAAAAGGGAAATCTCTTCCTGAGAGGGACAGCGAGGGGAGAAACTGCCTGCCCTCACATCAATTGAAAGGGCCTTGGAGAGGCACCCCTTCAGTTCCTAGACCTTCCCAGGTCCCAGTCTCTACCCTCTTCCCTCTTCTGCTCCATTCTCTTCAAGTTCTAGTGAGGCATTTTCCTGGGTCGCCCCAGGCCTCACCTACTTAAGGAGATATGAAATGGCCTGAGTGGTATCTGAATTCCTCAGTCTCACTGTGCACCTCAGGAAAGGATCATGTGGGGGTCTGGTCTGGACACATGGCTGGTATGGAGTGGGGATATGGAAAAGTACAGAGATGGGGGTAGAAGTGGTTGGGAGCTCAGGACCAAGGAGCTGGGCTTTTCTACCTAAGAAGATGCCTTTTAGGGTCCCAGTGGGATGCAGGACTCTCCTTCCTCACCATACGGCTGAAGCTAGTCTTGATGAGTCCAGGTGCCAGGCAGTTCACCCTAATGTTCCTTTGGGCCAGCTCTACGGCCAGGTTCTTGGTGAGGCCCAGCAAGGCTGTTTTACCAACATTGTAAGGGCCCAGGCCCTGGGGAAAGGAGAGAATGGGTTATTCTCTTCAATTCCAGTTCATTCTTGGTTCTTAACATAAGATATAAAGGGTTATAAACAGATAATAGGGTATCTCTTGTAATGGAGGGTCCCAGTTAGAAAACTGTCTTGTGGTTAAACCTCCCCTAGGTTAGCGTTTGTGGAGGCAAGGCCTCTATTTTGTTGGAAGGTACTTGGTGATGTGATTCCAAAAGGGGACACAAACGTCTTAGGGTGACTGGAAGGGTAGAAGGTATAGGATGGAGGAAGGGATAAAAGTAGCGGAAAAGGAGGTTCTTACAGGAAATGGTCTGTAGGCTCCTACAGAGGCCACAATCACCACTGAGCCGCCTCTGGAAAAAGAACAGAATGACCCTCTTCCCATGGACACCCTCCCCTCAGCCTTCACGGGGCCCATCGAACGCAGGCTCCCTCTTGCTCTCTGTACCCTCGTTTCTCCATCTCTGGCACCACTGCCTTTGTGATCAGGGCTGTGGCCTTCACATTAATGTCCAGAATCTGCAATAGAGAGAAGAGGGGGAACGGCATGAGGGAAGAGGGCGGCACAAGGCAGGGCAATGGGGAGTGACAGTGTGGTTCCCAGGATCTGTTTGTCAGGGCTGGCAGAGATCCTAGGGGTGATCTACTTGGCCTTACAAGTGAAGAAACCGAGGCCCAGGGAGAGGTGGCTTTCCCCGGTTTATTCAGTTAGAGGATGACACATTAGGTTCGGGTGTGGAAGAATGGAGCCCGGTTCAGCTTGTTTCCTAAGTATGATTTGACCCAGAATGGGGCTGAACTCTCAGGGCTGCCTTGGACTTCAGCTGCATTTTCTGTGTGTCTTCCAACTAGGGAGAGCCTGGAATTGGACGGCTTCCTGGACCTGCCCCAGAGTGCGCCGTGTTTCTCAGGGGAAATGTGGCCTGACCTCAGGCACCTGGGGTTGTTCCAGCACTTTTCTGGCTTCTGAGCTTAGGGAGTGAGATGCTTTTGGCCCTCCAGGATGGATTGTCTGGCTGGACATGTATTGGCAAGTGGGATCGTGAGGAGGCACTTCTGGGGGAGCTGGAACATAGTCTACAATCAAAACCCCACACGTGTAATTGAAAACAAATACATGACCCTTGTTTACATTGTTCCAGGCACTGCTGGGATAGTCCCCTCCCATACCCCCCATGCAACTTCTTATTTAGAAAATGTTCACTCTTACAGAAAAGTTGAAATAGAAGGACAATGAATATCCAGATATCCTTTACCTACATTCACCAACGGTTCACATTTTGTACCATTTGCCCTATCTATGTACCTATGCAGTTTTTTCCTTACCCTTGGAAGGTAAGTTGCAGACATGCTAATGCTCTAGCCCTAAAGACTTTAGCATTACTTCCAAAGACTAAGGATGTTCTTCCACACCACCATCCATTATCACACCCTAGAAATTTAACATGGATAATCATGATTTTACCTAATATACTGTCTGTAATAAAACTTCCCCCGTTGTCCCCCAAATGTCCTTACGTTTTTCAAAGTCCAGGGTTCAATCAAGGATCAACCATTGCATTTAGATTTGATATACTGTGATATTAAAAAAAAGCCAACTAAACCGGTTTGCAGGGCAGAAATAGAGACACAGGTGTAGAGAACAAACGTAGGGACGTCAAGGGGGGAAAGTGGCAGGGGGGTGGGGGTGTGATGAATTGGGAGATGGGGATTGACATGTATACACTGATGTGTATAAAATGGATGACTAATAAGAACCTGCTGTATAAAAAAATACATAAAATAAAATTCAAAAAAAAGCCAACTAAAAAGAAAAATTACTAGTTTTATAACTGATTTTCACGTGGTCTCCGTTCAGACTGCTCATGAAAGATGTTTCTCTACTTTGAAGAATATCAATCAGGAACTGATTCACTGAAGAGCGTTTTGGCACTTTGGTCTCTATGTCTGTGAAACACTGATAAACGAGAATAGTTTAGTATCCTTAAACTTCAGTGTTGAGAAATTAGGGATGACGTCAGGGTAAAAAGCAAAACCATGCGAGATCATGAAAAATTTAGCATTTTCAAATCAGGTGGGAATATTAACCTCAGTAAAGAAAGACAAATCTTTTAATTAAGGCTTTATAATTAAAGAATGTAGGTGTGTGTAATCTATTATAAATATAATGTAATTGTACACATTCACATGAAAACTAATATTCTCGTTCTTGAATTTAGACATCTGGATCTCAGATGTTCTAGACATTGGAGTTAAAAAGGAAAAAGCGCAGGTCTTTTTAAAAGGCTGTATGTTATAAAGCAGCAACTTAGATAATGTCACGAGAATTGATATTTCACTTAACTAGCAGCTATTAAAGTTTTCCAGCTAATGAAAAATCATTCTTTTTTGGCAGCTGAAAAGGGGAGGGGTGGCGGGTAAGTCTGAGCGTACTAGTTATTGGCATATTAGCTGCCCTGTCTGCTGGAAATAAACCAGGAAGAAGAGCCTGGATAAGCCCACGGGGTCGGGGGTGGGGGAGATGGGGGAGGGAGGCAGAAGACGGGTTAGCAAGGAGCAAATGAAGACAACTGGGGAGAAGCAGAAATGAAAGAGAAGGGCAGGGACAGAGGAAGCCCCCCACCCTGCCATTCTCCCTTTACCAGGTGCACTGCAGGCGTGTGGCAAATTGCAAGGATTCCTCACATCTACACTGCACTTGACAAATACATTCTAAAAGCAGACTGAGTGTGTGTCTTCTGAGGCCCACCCCCTGCTGCTCTCATCCAGTCTCACCTTGTCCCATACCTCCTCGGTGACATCCATTAAGTTTCCAAAGAAAGGCATGACGGCAGCATTGGAGACCAGGATGTCCACACCCCCGTGAAGGTTCACAGCCTAGAGAGGAGTAAGGTCTGAGTTAGGGCTGCAGGACAGTAAAGGAAGTGCATTTATCAGTGTCGATAAAGAATTCCTTCTTAGGAACAGTTGTCAAAATGACCTCTTTTCCTTAAAACATTTTCTCTCCAAAACACCCCAAGCTCTGCTGCTAAAACATTTAAGGTCGTCTCATTTCTTTGGCAGTCTTTTCTTCCTGCCCCCACTTCTGAGGCTGTCACTGACCCTTTTTTCTTTAGACTTTCCCTTTGGGAGCTCCTTTATTCTCATGGCCTCAGCTCTCACCTCAAAGTCCATTTCTAGACCCTTCCTCTTTCTTCCCAGCCGCATTTCTCCCAGTGCTTACTGTCCAGTTCTCCTTGAATGAGTTACCATTATCTCAAACTCAGCCTGTCCACACGTACCTGAACAGAGAAACAAGTTTAAATAGACCTATAGGGACTTCCCTGGTGGCGCAGTAGTTAAGAATCCGCCTGCCAATGCAGGGAACATGGGTTTGAACCCTGGTCTGGGAGGATCCCATATGCCGCGGAGCAACTAAGCCCGTGCGCCACAGCTACTGAGCCTGCGCTCTAGAGCCCACGAGCCACAACTACTGAGCCCGTGTGCCACAACTACTGAAGCCCACGTGCCTAGAGCCCGTGCTCTACAACAGGAGAAGCCACCGCAATGAGAAGCCCATGCACCAAGACGAAGAGTAGCCCCCGCTCGCCACAACTAGAGAAAGCCCGTGCAGTCACGAAGAATGAACGCAGCCAAAAAAAAAAAAAAATTAGACCTATAGAAAGTTGCCACTCAGGCCTTTGAGATCACCTAGCCCAATGTCCTCATGGTGAAGGTGATGAAACTGAGGTCCAGGGAAGTTAATTTCTCAAGGTCATATAGCTCAGTAATGACATATCAGGGCCAGCTAAGAAGAGGAGGCCTGCTCATTCAGTCTCTGGGAAAGGTGAAGTGATTTGCTCAGGGCACAAGGCTAGTTAGTGGTGGCAGAACTTACACTCTAACCCAGAGCTAATTCATAAGAGTTCTTCAAAAGTGAGTTGGGGTCACTATGAAACTGGCTACCCAGGAGAGCCACGATGGAGAGGATGCCGGCCTGGGCTTAAAGCAGTTCCACACTCGGTTATGAAGCTATTTCTCCCTTCCCCCCACCCCTTGCTTTTATTTTTTTGGCCTGGAGGCATGGAAGATTCAAGGCAGAAACTGAGATTTAAACTGGGAAAACTAAGAGAGGCAACATCTCACCTCCTTAATAAATTGTAAGTATGTGGTGAAGACACGTGTTGGAGTAACGAGTAGCCAAACAGAATCTGCCAACATCATGCCACGCTGCAACCAGACTTCGCATTGGCCCAGAATTGGGAATTTTGATGCCTTGGGCAAGCGGCACTAAATGGGCCCTCCACCAACTTTGTGCTTCCGGATTTGGCACACAGAGGTGTGTTATTAACAATCTGCTAGCTCCTGTTTTAACTAATTATTCTTGCTAACTAGGTGCGAAGCTCAGTTGCTTCCACACTGCTGAGGGGATGCCTGGGCTGTCAACATGTAAATTGAACAAATTTTAAAATCACATAATCTTTGCAAACCTGTATCAATAGTCTCTTGGCACTCTCTAAAGTTTGATGTCCCGGCACAAAATCCCAGTCACCTGCCTTGGCTCTGTGTAAGTTTCATGATGAGGAAAACTCGGTATGCGTTAGAAAGTGATGTGTGCTGGGCCGTGTGCGGGTGTGTTTGGGGGTGGGGAGATAGTGGATTGCTGCAGAACCGCCTGGAGCGCTTTTCCACTTCTGCTGTGTATCCTGTCCCCTTCTTTTTCTAGGCCTATCAGCATAGAGAGGAGGGAAGGCTGGCTTTTGCCTGAACGGACAGAGAACACTGGAGAATTAATGGCAAAGCTACTATGACCACCCAGGTGTCTTCTAAGGCTTGCTCTAAATTGTGTGATTGCTACTCTGTGTTCTGACAGGTCTATTTTTTATTTTTTTAATAAATTTATTTCTTTTATTTATTTTTGGCTTTGTTGCGTCTTCCTTGTGGTGCACGGGTGTCTCATGATGGTGGCTTCTCTTGTTGCAGAGCACAGCCTCTGGGCGTACGGGCTCAGTAATTGTGGCCTGCGGGCTCAGTAATTGTGGCACGCGGGCTCTAGAGTGCAGGCTCAGTAGTTGTGGAGCACCAGCTTAGTTGCACGCGGCATGTGGGATCTTCCCAGACCAGGGCTTGAACCCGTGTCCCCTGCACTGGCAGGTGAATTCCCAACCACTGCTCCACCAGGGAAGCCCAGTTCTATTTTTTTTTTTAAAAAGTAGAATCAAGTGGAAAAGCAGCTAATCTGGTTTCGGCTCATGACATCTTTGAGAAGCTTTGAGGTGCAGATTAGGAGGCCACTGGGGAGTAACCATCCTCAGGGCAGCAGCTTCCCTCATCACAGGTAGTGGCTGGCAATAGGCAGGACGCATCTCAAACCGCTAACAAGTATCCTATCATTCTCCACTCGACATTCGCCATTCAAACTACTTGAGAGTCAATTTTGATTCATCCCTCCTATTTCCCATGTCTTGACACCAGCCAGGAAAAAAAAATCTTGGTTGGTTCCCACTAAATGTCTCTTGGGCACATCTGTTCTGGTCCTACTGCCACTGCTCTTACCTAAGTGACAGCATCAGCTTCCTCCCTGATGTCCTTGGCTCAGAGTCTTCTTTTCTCCAATATATCCTTCCTCCCAGTGCCAGATTATTGTCCTTTAATAACCATTTTCACCTTGCTCAAAACCTCACATGGCTTCTTATTTCCTCCAGGAATGTCTAAACTCCTTTGGGAGGCCACAGAGGCCCCTGTCCCCCATCCTTCCCACCCGGCCCATTTCCTACCAGCCCTCTCAAGCCTGTGCTCTCTCTCTGCTGTGGGTTCACAATGCTCCCCTCTCCCCTTCCGTCCCTCCTTGGCTGTCTGCTCATTTTGCAGGGTCATCTGGAATCCCGGCCCTATGCCATCTGCCCAGCCCCACGCACTCTTCAAGGTCTAGTTCAAACCCCGCTTCTGGGCCAGAGCGGTAAAGTGGACCTGGTGAGGGTCCAGAGGTCATTTTCCCAGCAGGATTTTTTTTTTTTTTTTTTGCGGTACACGGGCCTCTCACTGTCGTGGCCTCTCCTGTTGCGGAGCACAGGCTCTGGATGCGCAGGCTCAGCGGCCATGGCTCATGGGCCCAGCCGCTCCGCGGCACGTAGGATCTTCCCAGACCGGGGCACGAACCCGTGTCCCCTGCATCGGCAGGTGGACTCTCAACCACTGCGCCACCAGGGAAGCCCTTCCCAGCAGGATTTTGACACTAAGTGGCCACATACATTTCATACAGCTAGTCACTAGTTGGCCCAGGATCCCAGGTGGCTCCCTCACCCTGAGGATCAAGGTCTCAATCTCAGGCTCTGTCCAGCTGCCTATGCCAGGCAAGGTGGCTTTCTTGGACCCCCAGTTGGCTCTCTCCAGAGCACATCTGAGCATTTGCCAAATGACTCCTGACAAATGGAATAACCTTATGCTGTCTACTACACCACGACCTACGATCATTTCATGTCCTCCTTGTCTAAGATTACCCAAATTATTTCACCATCTTTCATTCTGTTACACAATATCCTTTGCTTTCCATTCTTGGGCAGATTCTCCCTTTTACTCCAAGAAGTAAAGGGTGTGCCCTGAGCCTAGGGAAGAGCAGCCTCCTTTGCAAAATGTTCATATTTTCTTGCGCAGCTGGAAGACTGGTGCCAAGCACCAGCTCTGACACTGGCTTAGACACTGTCTTTGAGGCTAAAGTCCAAGTGGGCACCTAAGGCCTGACCTGATGGGGAAATGCCTGGTAGTCTGTAGGTAGCTTGGCAATTCTGGGTTGGCTCACAGCTCTTCTCTTACTAACTGTGGGACCTTGTGATGTTGATCCAGCTTTCTGAACCAGTCTTTAAACAGGGAGACTAATCCTGGCCTTGCTTGGGTTGTTGTTTGGAGAGAACCTGCAAAAGGTTCAAAACAAAGTGCATGGCACACAGTAGGTGGTTGAAACCTGATGGGCTGCCTCCTGTAGGTTCCCGGAGACTCGACTTTATAAGCTGAAAAACAGGGATTGATTGTTTATTAGCTCAGAGTGGGAATACCTATTTTGCAATTGTATTTACCCTTTTTATCTGCCCAATTAGATTGGAAAGCCAGGACCAGCTGTTTTTTTTGGGGGGGTGCCCCAAGGCACAGCGCAGGGTTGAAACAGTAGCGTGGTTTTTTGATTCTCTGACTGAGATGAGATGATTCTTGGAGGCAGGACAGAAAGGCACACAATAAAAATGTGCTGGTGGACTGGAGTGGGTATGCAGATCGCACTGGTGTGTTTTAGTTAACAGTGCTGGCTTGGATTACACCCGTGTTGTCCAGGAAAGCCTGCTCAGGCTGGCTCCCTTCTGCTACCTCCTGGCTCTGCGCCCATATCCTTGCTGCTCACCGTAGCTACCAGCCGCTCTCGGTCTTCGCCCTTCCCCACATGGCACACGGTGCCCGTCACACTCAGCCCCTCCCTGTGCAGCGTTGCCACTGCCCGATCCACGTTCTGCTGCTTCCGGCTGCTGACCACCACATGGGCCCCATCCTGGGCCAGACGCCGGGCGATGGCGAAACCGATCCTGTGGGCAGAGAGAGATAAGGACTTTTAAGTTGGTACAGGAAAAGAGCGTGAGAGCGTGGGCTCCTGAATCAGACTGCCTGGGCTTTGAATTCCAGCTTTCTCTCTGTAGGACCCCCATGTGTTACATAGGGTTAATGACACAGCCATTACCATGGACATGCTTAGCATATTTTTGGCACTGGTTTACTTATTTTTCTTATGGTTTTGGCCTTCAGTCTAGGTTCCCAGGAAGTGATGTCACCTTCCACAGGTGCCACCACGGGTCACAGTCCCCATACCCTGTAGGGACTGAGGAGAGAGAGATGAGCTAGGGGTATAACAAGCAGCAGCTATTTCTGTGACTGGAGGGTCTCAGGTACATGTGAAACTGGGGGTCTCCGGTTACAAACGTACATTTTTTACATACTCCCCTGGGAGAAAGGGTTACACATTTTGCATTTAGCCATTAGCATTTCCCATTCACTTGTATTTTAGATTTGTGAAGAGCTGGCATCTAGCAGGGTTCTGTGGGAGTGAGAAACAGGGTAGACAACAGTGGTTGGTGAGACACGGGCTGGGCAAGAGAGGCCAAAATGTACTGAACTAAACAAGAATGTGGACACACGGCTTTTGTGTCCCCTCTAGGTAAGGGGCGCAGTTCTATGAGACTAGTGGGGTGCCAAAATGGGGTGTCTGGAACATTTCCACCGTCGGTGCCGGCAGTGGATAGGATTTTTGGAATCTGGACTGTCTTGGATTTCCGGCGTCTGGTCTTCCCAGACTCTAGGTGGGGCTAGTTGACCCGGGCAGCCCAGAACCCTGGGAGATGGGATTGACGGGGGCGGGCAGCACCCAGGTGGCACAGTCGAGCCAGAGGCAGCAGTGACAAGAGGGCCGGCAATTGCAAGGTTAGGGGGGGAGGCGATTCCGAGGGGACTGCAGGCCAACCACGTAGTTCCTTTCTTCCCGGCCCGACTCTGGCCACACGTGACGCCTGAAGATGGGGCACGGGAGGCCAAGGACAAGGGGTTAGTACCTGTTTGCAGACAGCGGGGGCCTCCGAGACTCGGGCTCGGGCACTCACCCGTCAGTGGAGGCCGTTACTAGGGCCACCTTATTCTCAAGCGGGTTCCGGCGCGCCACCGCGGAGCTGGCCATCCGCACGGACTTCCACGTCCGCGCACAGGGACGCAACAGCAGCCCTGCCTTTTGCATGGAGGCGGCCGGTTCGGGGTTCTGCGCCGCCTAGGGGAAGTGACAGGGGGCGGGGCGAGGGGCAGGGCGAGGGGCGAGCCACCTTCCCGCCCGGCTGCCCGCTCGGAAGCCAGATGCCCTCCGCGCTCCCAGCTCCCCACCAGTCCTAGAGCGGGACAGCTCGCCCTGCTTCGCGCGGGCCCTTGGCGCAGGGAGCCGGCTGTGGCCGCGGCGCCCCTCAGTCCCCTGCTCGGCCCGGCCGGCCGGTGTGGGACTGTTCCGTCGGTTCCGGTTCTCTGTAGGGCTGCTCCCGCCTTCGGGAGTCCGTAGACTTCCCTGTCCTCCCGCCCCTCCTTCCACATCTGCTTGCCCACGTCTTTTCTTGGGGGAGAGGGGACTTTGAGTTGGTTGCTTTTCCTTCCCAGAACCTCAAGATGGACTTTGTTTTCCAAGAAAGTCGGGGTCCACATTTGTGACAGCCCACAGGAGGGCAAATATTTTGAGACTGCCCATGGGGGTGAGACCCGTAGCCCCCATGGAGCCCACCACGTGAGGGTCTCAGGTGAGGCTGCAGGAGCCTGGGAGAGACACGAAGTGGGGAGCAGCTGGGTAGGCCTGCCCGGCCATTCACTCTGGCTCAAGTTCTCCTCCATCCCCACAGGCCTGGAGGGCAGATTCTGATCACCAGTGGTAACCAGTGTGCAGAATTAAAGATCCTGATAGGACAGGATCTCTTATACCCTCCACTGCAAGAGGACTTCTCCATTTTCAGGCCTCAGTGGTAGCAAGGAGGCTAGAGAGTCCCCCAACAAGTGGAGGAAATTCGGAGAACTCAGGAGCCCTCAAGTTCTCCATAATCACTATGTCCCCAGGTCTTAGCCTCCATTCTAGTTCAATAAATATTTGTTGAATGTAAAAGCACTTTATAAACTGTAAACTACTAAACACATAAGTAATTATTGCCACCATAAAGTAATTATTATGTCCGCCACAGGCCAGGCTCTTCGTTTGTAAACTGAGGGTGCTGGAGTAGATAATGGATAAGGTCCTCTCCAGCTATAAATTCTGTGTCCGAGACTTCAGCCTCCGCTTCTGCCAAGTGGGCTGAAATGATCTCCCTCCTGGGTTCCTGGGAGAACTAATAAATCTGTATGGCTTATGATACACTGTCGAAAGGCCCCGACAGGCCCAGTGTCAGCATCTGAATTGGTTTAACCCAGTGGCCTCCAAATGCCAGCCTGAGAAGTTGTGCAGATCCATGGCAAAGTTTTCTCTAGTTCAAGGCACAAAGAGAAAAAGACAATATAGTGTTTCATAAATCTAAGCTTATTTAACTTAACACATTTTGCACTTAATGAATCCTTTATTTTGGGATATGCTTTTGCGCCTTTTTCATTTTTTTGGTGTTAGTCTTTTTGTTAAGAGAAGATGATGAAAGCAGATGGGTAGGTTGAGAAAAGTGTTGTTAGTTGGTGAAATCACCAGTCTCGCAACCCGATGTCAGTCCCTACAATTAGAGGAGAGAGAATCCTGGTTTGTGAAATTCAGTTCTGGGGATCGCTGCTTAATAAAATTCATACTTGCTAAAGATTTGTTTAGTATACGTGTAGGTCAGCTGAGCAGCCAAAAAGGATTTCAGCATTCAAAAGGGGGTGTATGAGCAGCGAATGATATACCAAGCATGCACTGGATCTATAGTTTATTCCTCAAACTAGATGTTACAGCTGTGGTACTCAGCTCATCCTGATGAGATAAGAGAGCTTGAGTCTAATTTTCCCCATGTCTGGGGAAAACTGACTCTCTGACTGGTGCCCCTCAGTCTGAACCTCATGAATTATTGACAACAGAGGCTGGATAGCATGACACTCCTCTTCTTCCTGACCTGTTCAGAGCTAATGCACTGTGGGAACCCTTCCCAGTGCTCTGCACCTGCCTGTGGGGCTGGGGGAGGGGATGTAGGAGGCCTGGAGCAGAGCCTCTCAGGGTTTTAGTTCAAACGGACAGGCCTGCAGGGCGTATTTGATCTCTCTTCACCTCCTGTCCAGAGGTGGGCAGCCAGATCCAGGGGTTGAGGTTGGCAGTGGGAGGCTGAGGGAGACCACACCCCAAAGAGCAAAGGGTTTGGGGAAAATAGAATTCTGGCCTGTGAGCTCGTGCACATCACATGGCCCCTCGCTGTCTGGGCGGGGTTGATATTTGGCCTCCAGCACCATTTCTTTTGGGAGAACACAGGGAACATGAGGGAGGGGATCTGTGAACAGAAAAAGGTAGAGGGAAGGCAAGAAGAGTGGGAGTCTCCAGCTCCGACTACACATCAAGCTGGTTTGTTGGAGATGAGGGTAGGAAATCTTTGGGGGAAATACATATGTGTGTAGGAGTCTCTTTGAAATGGGGATTTTAATAGGTGATGGGATTGTTCTTGTATGGAGGTGGTACCATCTGCAGATCTTGAGGAAATGCCTCCATGATTGAGGAATACACTCCCATCTTCTTCAAAGGCTGTGTTGACTTAAAAAAAAATGCACAACGTGAGAGCTGCGAGCTAAGTTTTATTTGGGGCAAAATGAGGACTGCAGCCCGGGAGACAGCGTTTCAGATAGCTCTGAGAAACTGCTCCAAGGAGGCGAGTGGAGGAGCCAGGATATATAGGAGTTCTGCAACAAAGGGCAGGTAGTCGGGAATGTCAAAGGATTATTATTAATTAAAGAAAACCAGATATCTCAAGTTAAGTAATTTAGCGCTTTTCTATGTATGGGAAGATGTAAGAGTCTGGGCTCACTGAAATCATTCCTTTGATATGCACGTCAGCTATCTGGGGCCAGTATCCTGTGTTTTCGTATCTTGAGTTTCCTCAGGTCTCAGCATAGGGAGTGGCTGCGGTCTGTTGGCTGCTAGATGGTATTCTTTTCGGCCCTGAGTTTCCTCAGGGCTCACCGGCTCATGTTGGAGGGTTACAATCGTTGATGACTGTGACATCCTCTGTTTACTGATATGGCAGGAAATAGTCCATATATAAATATTCCATTCCATTTATAAATATTCCATTTATCAGCTGACTGCAGACTGGAAGGAAATTCACCTGGGTTGGAATTTAAGTCTTGCATCTTGCAACAGCCATTCCACATTGGTCATTGACTCATGCAATATTGACACAAGTCAGTCTTGGGTGGTATAGTAGGGCTGTGTGATAACAACGACTTTTATTGAATACTTACTAAGTGCCAACAACTGTTGGGTGATTTTTATAAATTTTATTGAATGTGTCTAATCCAGTGAGGTAGGCAGTTTTATTTCTATATATGAAATCAAAGTGAGTTATGACAGCCTGACCTGCTGTCAATGTTGAATAGCTACTTTTAATTTTTCTGACGTTGTTAGAGAATGACAGTTTTCTTGGAAATTAACTTTCTCTTAATTGGAATTTTACTTTCTGCATCAATTCATTTTTGTTTTAATCATTATTTTTTAAATTACAAAAATAACACATGTTCACAATTTTTAAAAGAGACACAAGGTTATAGAGTGAAAAGTAAAAAAGTAACTCTTCCCTATGCTTCCTTTACCTGCTCCCCATATAGCTCTTGGTCTTGTGTATCATCCTTCCAGAAGTTTCCTATGCATTTACATACATATTTTCCGTTTAAAATGTTTCCCATGAATGGAATGACACTATATATAATGTCCTTCAAATTGCTTGTTTCTTTTCTTTCTTCCTTTTCCCCACTTCTCTCTTTCATTTCTTAAAATACATTCTTGGAGAGTGTTCTGAGTCGTACACAATAGATCACCTTTATTCTCTCTTTCCCTTTTAAAAATAGCCGTACAGTATTCCATTGTGTGGATATTCCATAATTTATTTAGCCAGTCTCCCACCGAAGAACGTTTAAGTAGCTTCCAGTGTTTTGCCATTTCAAACAACTTTACAATG
>NW_020173974.1:337055-497776 GCF_003031525.2 Neophocaena asiaeorientalis asiaeorientalis | reverse complement strand
GTGGTACGCAGGCCTATCACTCCTTCTAGAAAGGACTCACTCTGGCTGCTGGGAGTCTGATTAGCTGTCAGCTGCCAGCCGGCAGTTAACTCCTTCCAAGGGTGGCCCCAGCCAGTGACTGAGCAGGATGGTGGTACAAGAACCTCACCACTTCTGCCTAACATGGGGCTCCTCTAAGGGGCCATCTTTGCTTTGGAGCTTCCTATTGGGCTGGCGTTGGTCAGATCTGCATCTCAGGGTCTCACGGATCCTCCTTCTCAATCCTGCTTCCTCCCTTTTCCTTTCACAGATGTTACTCCTGAAACCATGCACCTCAGATTGGGACTTGAACCCACGTGGCAGGGACTCAAACCCGGCCAAAACCCACAGTCTTCCAACTGACATCACACACCTGGTTTCAGGACTTAATGAAGCTCAGGTTCTTGATGTCTCATCGCAGAAAGAATTCAGCAAGGGACAAAGTGATAGGTAAGAAGTGGATTTATTTAGACAGAAACACACTCCACAGACAGAGTGTGGGCCACCTCAGAAGGTGAGAAAGGCACCAGGTATGGGGTTGTCAGTTTTTATAGGGGTGGGTAATTTCATAGGCTAATGAGTGGGAGGAGTATTCCAGCTCTTTGGGGAAGGGGTGGGGATTTCCAGGAATTGGGCCACCGCCCACTTTTTGATTGTTATGGACAGTCTGGAACTGTCATGGCACCTGTGGGTGTGTCATTTAGCTTGCTGATGTGTTACAGTGAGCGTATACTGAGGCTCAAGGTCTAGTGGAAGTTGACTTGTCTGCCATCTTGGGCCCACTTGGTTCTAATCAGGTTATGTCATGCCCTTGGGCTATGTCATTCTTTCAAAGGTTGTGTTCTGTCCCCTTCCCTCTTGTTTCACTCCGACTAAACCCTTTGGTCTCCTAATTCCATCTGAAACCGATAGCTGCCGTGCTGGGGGGCCTCCAAGGTGTTCCAGTCCTTTATATCTCAACGCAGAAAGAAGCCAGAGGGAAAGTGATAGATAAGAAGTGATTTATTAGAATAGATGCTGTGAGGTTTACAAGTGGGTGGGCAAGAGGTGCTGCCCGAGAACTTAGTGGGCTACAGTTTTATAATCAAAGGAAAAGTGGGGAGGGAGAAAAGACCACCTTCTTCCTTATTCTTTTTTAAAACATCTTTATTGGGGTATAATTGCTTTACAATGGTGTGTTAGTTTCTGCTTTATAACAAAGTGAATCAGTTATACATATACATATGTTCCCATATCTCTTCCCTCTTGCGTCTCCCTCCCCTTCCTCATTCTTAAGTAGACGTCATGCTTCCATCATCAGCTCCTCCTCCAGGTTGGGCAGGGGAGTTTTCTTGTCCCTACACGGTCAAGTTAGGACTATCATGGCACTATGAAAAAATTATTTTAGGTCTCAGTACAATGAGAGACTTTCACTTTGAAATGTCACCTTTCCATAAATTATTGCTTTTTATGTGTACAGAGAACATGTCTTAAGGGTCATTAACTTACTGAGCTCACTGGGCAGGATGTGGGTCTCATGCCACCATTGTTTTATTGTTTTGGGGTATGTCTTGTGCTTCTGTTGCATGGTTTTGTTGTTCAGCAAACCTGTTTGGCTTTGTGGTTAAGCAAATCTGCTTTCTTGAGTAATCATTAATTTACAGGGGTGTCCCATACTTTTTTCTGCTTACAATCCCCTAGTGAGGTTAACTGTTTAATCGCCTACTTTGTCCCTTTACTCTGTCCCTATCACAACCAGGCATCTGCTTTGCTGGGGACTCACAGTTTCTTTCCTTCAGAATCTTTCCAGTGTACACCCCCACTCTCAACATACAGGGGATGTTCTCCTAGAGGATCTGTCCCTTCCCCCCAAATCAGAGCATCAGTGCGCTCTGAAGCAAGAATCCTCTGTAACTGCAGTTCCTGCCACTTTAAATTTTTCTGTGGGGGCTTGAGTAGAAAATTGCAGGGTGAGCTTTGGCAGTGTCAGGCCAGCACAATAGTGCAAGGCCAGTCCCGGAGCTCCACATGCTTTCCTTGAGATCTCTGCTGGTATGAGATGAAGAAATGTTCCCTGCTGGAGCCGCCCCGCCCCGCCCCTGAAGTATTTCATTTTCCTGTAAATTTCTGGATCAACTGAACATACACATAACACACACACACACACACACACACACACACACACACACACACACACACACACACACACACACACACCCCTTCCAAGAACCATCAACAATTCCTAGGGACAAGGCAGTCTAAATCCACAAAAGAAAATGAACCATTTCCCTAGAGGTGCCAGCCTGCCCTCTCTGGAGATAACGTTTGCCATTATTATGCAAAGCAGTTTCACTTACCCTGTCCTGCTTTTAGAGCAGCATAAGAGGCCTGTGGTATGAAATGAATAAGGCCTACCACAAACCTTGCTGAAAGGACAGAGCAATCTGCTTCTGAGGGCTCTCTCTTTGTTGGGCCAGATCAAATTCTTGAGCAGCATGCATTCTTTTTAATCTCTGCAAAGGAAGTAGGGGTACTTTAAGAATTTCTTATCCTTCTGTCTCAAGCAAACCCTTAGGAGTGAAGGGGGTGGGTGGGTTTGTCCTTCTAGTTACATATGCTTTTCTCACTCATTTTGAATTTAATGACAAGGGGACTGTTCTTACCTTTTGATATTTTGTAAAAAAAACCAAGGAATCACACAATACACACTTTCTGCACCTTGTTTTTTTTTAAAAAACTTTTTATTTCGAAGTAATTATAGTCTCACAGTAATTATAAACTCAAAAGTAATACATAGAGTCCCTATGTACCCTTCCCCCAACTTCCCCCATGGTGACATCTTACAGTGGGAACATCTGTAGTACAATGTCAAGACCAGGACACTGGCATTGGTGCAGTGCTGTTAACTAGACTATAGACTTTATTTGGTGTCCATCATTTTTTATGGGCACTCATTTGTGTGTGTCAGTGCATGAATGTTCCCTAGCTTATTGGCATGTGTTGGAGATATATTTAAAAAATTTTTTATTATTATTATTTTTAATTTAATTTTTATTTTTTTGGCTGTGTTGGGTCTTCATTGCTGCGCGCAAGCTTTCTCTAGTTGCGGTGAGCGGGGGCTAATCTTCGTTGCGGTGCTCGGGCTTCTCATTGTAGTGGCTTCTCTTTGTTGTGGAGCCTGGACTCTAGGCATGTGGGCTTCAGTAGTTGTGGCACGTGGGCTCAGTAGTTGTGGCTCACAGACTCTGTAGTTGTGGTGCACGGGCTTAGTTGCTCCGTGGCATGTGGGATCCTCCCGGACCAGGGATCTAAGCCATGTCCCCTGTATTGGCAGGGGATTCTTAACCACTGCGCCACCAGGGAAGTCCCTGTGTTGGAGATCTTTGACCAGCAGTCCATACATCATCATTATTCCTTCTTTCATTATCTGGATAGACAAGCATTTATCAGTTACCCATTGAAGCCCACTTCAGTTGTTTATGCCTTTTCTCTGTCGACTTAAGAAATATTGCACAACGTGAGAGTTGTGAGTTGTTGTTGTTGTTGTTTGGCTGTACGCGGGCCTCTCACTGCTGTGGCCTCTCCCGTTGCGGAGCACAGGCTCCGGACGCGCAGGCTCAGCGGCCATGGCTCACGGACCCAGCCGCTCCGCGGCATGTGGGATCTTCCTGGACCGGGGCACGAACCCACGTCCCCTGCATCGGCAGGCGGACTCTCAACCATTGCGCCACCAGGGAAGCCCCAAGCACATATTTTTTGTAGAAGTTTTCTGCTAGTCGCGTGAAGGTTACTGCTAGTCATGAGGAGCAGACGTCACCATGAAGGATTTTAGTGTTTTTCTAGGTACGAGGAGATACAAAAATTAAGCTCATAAAATCAGCTCCTGAAAATATTTAACGATCTGAAGACCTGTTCTGCCAGTTTTTCCCAGAGCACAGAGGGCCTCGTCTCTGCCCTCCACCCTCCACACTTTTCAGGGGGTGCTGAAAGTCAGCAGCTGCAGTGCATGATTAATCCTTGTAGAGGTAGATGGCGAGTGCCCATGGTGAGTGGCAATTGTAGTTGACATCGCCCATAAATATGATGTTGCAATAGCATCTTTGTTCACTTAGGTAGGAGAACTTGTCTGTACGGGCCCAAATAAATAGTTGAAGCAATAGGGCAGAGGGTATGTGCCTTTGACATTTTGAGAGAAATTGCCAATTGCCCTCCAGACAAGCTGTGCCCTATTCCAGGCTCAGACACCCTTCCTGAGAAGGGTATCTGATGGTATCCATTTCATCCCACCCTCATAGCACTCAGTTTCACCAAACATTTTAACTTTTGCCAATCTGGGGGAAAAAGCTATTTTTGATTTATATTTCTTTATTAAGATTAATTTTTCATATGTTTACAGGTATTTGTATTTCTTGTTTCGTAAAGGACTTGTTCATGTCCTTTGTCCACTTTTATTGTTTTCTTATTTATTCTTATAAACCCTTCATGAAAGGAAATTAACCATGTGACTGTCACGTATGGCAAATATTTTTCCC
The DNA here is from genome assembly GCF_003031525.2 of Neophocaena asiaeorientalis asiaeorientalis. Classification (NCBI taxonomy): domain Eukaryota; kingdom Metazoa; phylum Chordata; class Mammalia; order Artiodactyla; family Phocoenidae; genus Neophocaena; species Neophocaena asiaeorientalis. The sequence goes on along the minus strand of NW_020173974.1, from coordinate 493,247 downwards.
AGTTTGACTTTGGAGTTTACGTCTTTAATGTCATGTAGATGTTTTAAATCTTTACGGAATCAAACTTATTTATCTTTTCTCTTATGGCTTCTGAGTTTTATGTCATGCTTAGAAAGGCCTTTCTTACTCCAAAAATATAAAAAATTCACTCATGTTTTCCTATAGTTATTCAATGTGGGTTTTGTGTGTGTGTGTGTGTGAGTGTGTGTCTGTTAAAATCTTTGGGCCATCTGATATTTGCTCTTGTATGGGAAATGAGGTAGAGATCCAGGCTAATTTTTTTCTCCTAAAGGGTTAATCAGTTACCTCAGCACTGTTTGCATTTCCCTCTATGCCTTGATTATTTTTATTGTTCCCGTATGTATTTGAGCCTATTTCTGGATTCTGTTTCATTCCATTGATTTGTCTGTTTGTTCCCATGTCAGGATTTTAATAGATACCGCAAAGAGGTAAAAGGAAAGTGGAAAAAGTTTTATAAAATAATTTCAAATAGAATAGCATGTCAATTCAGAGGAGGGAGAGAGTGTTTTTAGTTGGGGTGGTCTGGAAAAGCTTCATGAAAGAGGGACATCTAAGACAAAGCTTGGACAATGAGTGACATTAGTCAAAGGGAATAAAGAGCTGAGGCATGGAGTCAGGAGGTGGTGAATATTTGTGCAGATGCCTGGTGTATCTCTGCAAAGGAGCCCATACTCCACCACTTGTGTTTTTATGCACGCATGTCTTGAATACGTCAAGAACATACAGCCATTTTTGTATTACTTTTTCCAGGTATTTTGAAGATATATTTTTTAATCATAATAGCTACAAGTGGAGCACCTACTGTTTGCTAGGGATATCTATATCAATTTTGATTTTCATCACAATGAACAAAGTTGATAGTTATTCCCATTTTAGGAATGAGGAAAAACCTCAAACAGGTTAAATAACAGCTCATAAGTGGCTGCACTGATATTCAAATCCATGGCCAACAAGTTAAAGAACAAAACAAAACAAAACCAGAGTAGAAAACGTCACAGATTATCATTCATGTTTAGGGTGTTTGGAGCAGGTGCTGTCCCTTCTGTGACCATGTCACCTGGGATTCCTTTACTTTTTCTTTTTTTAAATATTTATTTATTTTCTTTATTTTTTGGCTGTGTCAGGTCAACTGCAACTAAGGTTGCAGCACGCGGGATCTTCGTTGAGGCATGTGGGATCTTTCGTTGCTGTGCTTGGTCTCTTCATTGCAGCACTTGGGCTTCTCTCTAGTTGTGATGTGCGGGCTCCAGGGAGCGTGGGCTCTACAGTTTGTGGCATGCGGGTTCTCTTGTTGAGGCACGCAAGCTCAATAGTTGTGGCGCGGGCTTAGTTGCTCCGCGGCATGTGGGATCTTAGTTCCCCGAACAGGGATCAAACCCACATCGCCTGCATTGGAAGGCAGATTCTTTACTACTGGACCACCAGGGAAGTCCCCCTTTACCTTTTTTAGAAAAAAAAATTTTTTTAGAGATTGGTCTAGGAGAGAAACTATTTTTGTCTTTTCTTTTGTCTTCACTGCGTGGCTTGTGGATCTTAGTTCCCCAACTAGGTATTGAACCCATGCCCCTTGCAGTGGAAGGGTGGAGTCCTAACCACTGGAATGCCAGGGAATTCCTGGAAAGAATTATTTAAAAAAATATTTTATTGACGTATAGTTGACTTACAATGTTGTGTTAGTTTCAATCTCTTTATCCTCTTTGTGCGCATCAGCTGAATTCCAGTGTGCGTGGCCCTTGGCCAATGACTGTTGGAGACGGGGATGTACACACTCCAGCTCTATTGCCCTCTCATTGGGATGATTTTGACTGCAAGTCATTGTGACCCACAGTGCCCCCCAAGCCCTCTGTGGGAATGAGTCAGAATTATCCTCCGTGTGACTTGGCTTGATATAGCACCCTTACTCGGCCCCTTCCTGGTCCAACTTCCTCATTCCTCTCTCTCCACTGGAAGTATTTCCTAATAAATTACTTTCACATGCATCTTCCTCTAAGGCAGTATTGTTTCACGGAACTTTTGTTTCAGTTATGTGGAGGGGTGTGTGTGTGTGTATATGTGTGTGTGTGTCTGTCTCTCTGTGTGTCTGTGTATTGGGTTGCCATATAACGTGCATTTCTTACTATGAAGCTAAAAAGTTTGAAAGCCACTGTCCTTTACCACATTAAACTGTCTTTCTATTTGTGTATGGTTCATAGAGCTGGAAAGTCTCCTGGACGCCCCAGGATCAGAACTACAGATCAGATTCCAGGTCTTATTGCCTGTTTGAGCACAGCGACTTAAAATACACTGGATAAAAAATATCTTAGTCACGTGTCTAGAGAATGCCATCAACTTTGACACAACTGGCTAAGCTGTTCTTTGAACTTCTTTGGGCAGTCAAGCCTGCCAATTAGCTTTCAAAGTCCAGATTTCCCTTTGCTAAGGTTGATAAATGTGGTATAAAGGTCATGATGGTTGATTATTAATTTTTTGTGAACCAGCAGAAGCAGGAAGACCAAGTTTGTCTTGTAGCAGAGTCAGATGGTGTGCCCGACCACGTGGCAGGGTTGCCATCCCAGAACCCTGGCCCTAGGTTTGGCTTAGATGGGGAGAGTGGGGTGTTCAGAATTGCTCTGCATTTACCCCCAAAGACAGTGCAGTTAAAAAGGAAAGAGAGCACAACACACACTCACTAACAACCAATGAGACCTAGCTAAGAGGTCAGGCAAGTCTCTGTCGGTCAGATCTGCAGGAATCCTGGGGCAGGCCTGGCTGCAGAAATCCACTGGAGGCCATGAGTGGAAGGCAGAGAGCACCGATACCCAAAGTACGGTGGCAATGAGTTCTGGAAGACAGTGCATGGGAGGGGGCAAGATACCCATCTTCAGGAAAACCTTTCAAGCCCTGCCATCATCGTGTCAGCTGAAGATCCTTATTTGTCAGTACATATGATGTAAGATTGGTTCCATATTTCGAAAACAACAAAAATATGTTGAAAACCCAATGGCATGATTAAGGAAAAAGGAGGCGACCTCAGCTTATCAAGTTTAGGATGAAGACTGCTGGGAGTTAAGAATTCATAGGGTCTCTAGTGTTGTCCCAGGGAAGAGCCGTGCTTTCTGGTCGATGTGACATTCTGGTTACCCCGAAGGTGTGCTGCAGTGTGGGGAGTGGTTGCTCGTCAGCACGGTCAAGGTCTGGTTGGAGGGCCCTCAGATCTCTCCTGATTCCAAACTCACTCCGCTGCCTTCTGATTATTACTCCAGGTAGGAGGTACGGATCATGGACAACTTTTTCTTATCACTGCAAGGGCTTGTTCCCTACCCAGACTGAGTCCATTGGCTTTTGAGACTAAATCAATTTCATGTGTGTTTGGGGTATGAGAGTCAGTACCACATCCCCCCGAGGTGTTGACTCTCCAAGTTCCTGGCTGGCCAGTCTGAGAGCCACGTGGGGCTCAGGACCCTGTGGGACTTAGCCCAAAGTGGGCAATCAGATCTCACAGGCTCCAAGACCATGGAGGAGAGCCAGCTCCTGCCTCATCCTGAGGCTGAGCTGAGACCCCGGGGTTAGGCAGTACATGCTGATTCCTGACTGGAAGTAGCAAACCTGGACTGTTGGTGAGACTCTGAAGTCCAGCACGAAAGGGGTGTTCACATGGGGGTGGGTGAGAGAGACCTTTGACTCTTGGTAGCAGAGCAGGAGTGGAAGGAAGATGGGGTGGGTTGGGGGTCAGTTTTGTCCTCAGTTTCTGTCTGGCCTGCCGTTCCTAGAAAGTTAGGTGAGAAGGAAGTCTTTGGGCTCTGTCTCCAGGGGAAACTCTGCTCAGTTTCAGTGGTGATGAACTTCTCCCTTATTCAGGCTCCTCTGTCAGATGTCCAGGGTGGGGTGGGTGGCTCCTATGAGGCCCAGTACGGGGTGATGTGAGGAGATCCTTGTCTTGTAGCACACAAGTAGTCAATGTTTTATTTATTTATTTAGGGCTGTGCTGGGTCTTCGTTGCTACGAGTGGTCTTTCTCTGGTTGCAGCGAGCGGGCGCTACTCTTAATTGCGGTGCACGGGCTTCTTATTGCAGTGGCTTCTCTTGTTGCCGAGCATGGGCTCTAGGTGCACAGGCTTCAGTAGTTGCAGCACACGGGCTCAGTAGTTGCGGCATGCGATCTCTAGAGCACAGGCTCCGTAGTTGTGGCTCGCGGGCTCTAGAGTGCAGGCTCAGTAGTTATGGCACACTGGCTTGGTTGCTCCGTGGAATGTGGGATCTTCCCGGACCAGGGCTCGAACCCGTGTCCGCTGCATTGGCAGGCGGATTCTTAACCACTGCGACACCAGGGAAGTCCCGTATTCAATGTTTTAAACTTTATTGTATTCATCCAGTACTTTCAAATAAACCTTACACTGTAATTGTTGCAAGGATACACCATTTTTTTTTTTCCCACCAAAGCAGAGTCTAATTAATCAACAGTATGCTGATGACGCATCTGTAGGAGAAGTGCTGGGCTGAACACTGTAGTAGATTAAAGATTTACAGCATAAACAGTCCTTGCACTCAAGAAATTTACAATCTAGCTGCAGAGATCGGACATGTCAATGAAACACCTAGAAAACAACAGTTTAAAAAAGTACTCAGCTAAGTGTTATTTGCATCTCCTTTCCACCCTTTCCACTGCATCTGCCCCATGGGGAGGCTCTCCGTGCCCCAGGTGCTGGAACCCTGGAGACAGTGGGCAGATAATAAACATCTTCCCTCTGTGCCCCACCCCCTCCTCATGCTGTGGGACTTAGTCTCCTATCTTCCCATTGAGCTTAGCACACATGGCTGAGCGTAGGGTTTTGTGTGGAGATAATTCCAGAAAATGGACCCTGCAAAGGGGATCCAGCCCAGATGAAAATAGGTTTAATTCTTCGATCATCTTCTGTTAAAATTGGATGGGTTAGGTTAGTTGAATGGTCAGAGGGACAATAAAAGGCCATCAGGAGACCCAGGTGGGGACTTCTTGGGGGCTTCTCTGGTTGTTTTGCCATGTTCTCTCACTATGCTTTAATACCCATATTCTTAAAATAAACATCCCCCCTCCCCGACTTGTGCTAATGCTTGTGGGTGGAACCTTTTTTTTTTTTTTTGGCCGCACCCTGCAGCTTGTGGGATCTTAGTTCCCATCCAGGGATCCAACCCGGGACCCCAGCAGTGAGAGTGCCGAGTCCTAACCACTGGGCCGCTGGGGAATTCCCCTGGGTGGAATCATTCGTGTGTGATCCTTTGAATCAGACAGGTTCAAGAGAGTGACCAAAGCATTACTGGGACCAGCTTCTGCTGTTGGGCCAGGCTTTCTCAGCAAGGGTTCCGGGGGAGAATGAAAGTTTATAGAATATTATGAGAGTGACTATTTCCTCAATTCTCCCAAGGACGGTACATAGCTGGTACCATTCCGGAAGCATAAGAGATACAAGTTAATTCATTACATGTAATAGATGCCTTAGGTCTTAGTTCTCTCATGGAACCCAGATTGAGAAGGGCTGCTCCAGGCCCACGTGCCAGGGTCTCAAGCAACACCTGAGCTCCCTCCTTTTCTTGGCCTGCCTTGGTTGCCACAACTGACCCATAGTGGCTTCTTGAGTCATGAGTTTTGATGGTGTAGATTAAGTATAATTGGAGTTCGAAGGAGAGACCAGAGACCTGTGGGTGGTAGTATGCTGAGGTACAACGTTTTTAGATGTGCTAAGTTCCAGTATTGACCTACAGTAGGCAGTGAGCTGGGAGCGGGGAGAAGATCCTCAAACTTTGCTCTCTCCCTCCTTCCACACTGGGAGTTCCCGCAAGGCAGGGTGGCTCTGAACAGCCGTGCATCTGAGTCATGATTTTCCTCTATAGTATGGAGTTGGAAAACCTCCATTTAAAAAACACACTTCAGATCTGCTAAACAGTGATTTAAGTGGCAAAAGTGAAGAGAGTATGCCTCTCCCATCTGATACATAAATCCAGAGCTTTTATGATTTGGCAAGAGAAGCCCAGGTGTTGAGTAAATCTGGAATTCTTCAGGATGGAGGGGTAGATGGAGAGGATGAAAGTGCCATGAGCTCCCCAAGGCACGAGTAGAAACCTGTTGGGACAAAAGAGCACAGCTGGCTGGCCCGCCTGCTGGGGGCAGTGCTAGGGTGGGAGGAGGCCCGGGAAATACTGGAATGTTGGAGCTTAAATCTTTGGGAAGGCATTTTCTCTGAATCAGGCTTGGCCTGGACATTGCCTGACTCCTGTGCTTTGGAGGTTGCCAGGGGGACAATACATTCCCCCAAGATTCTGGTTTCTCCCCTGCCTGGACCAGGCAGAGCCTAATTTTCTTGGACCCCTGAAGGCTGCTGGAATAACTCCATCTCTGCTTCTCTGCCATGACTGTGCACTGAATCCTGCTTGAAACCCCTGACTTTCTTCTTTCACTAGGGACTCTTTCTTTCTCCCCTGCTGGATCCAGGAAGGGTGAGAGGTAGCATTAAAACTTGCTGTGCTGCAGCCACAGCTCATGGGGCTATGTCTTTGTGTAAAGACCCATTGACTTAGGGTTTCTAGTGTCACCTATAGAACTATTCTTATTCTAGGTTAGGTCTCTCTGCTGTATGTTCTTATATACTTCTCTTTTGAAATATTTATCATGCTACTGATGGTTGGTTTAACATTTGTTTTCCCTGATAGACTATGAGCTCCATGAGATCTGGAATGGAGCCTGTCTTGCCCACTGCGATATCCTTATTACCAAGTACAACAGAATCATCTCTGTGCATTTCAAAGAGGGAATTTAAAACAGGGAATTGACTACACAGGAAATGCACAGAGGTGAGAAGCTGAATGCTACTACCACGAGGGCTTGAAGGACACAGGAAAGGGATGGTGTCACCAGAATCAGAGGCTGAGGCTGTCCCATGGCTGGGACTGGCAAGGGCCCTGGAGGGAAGGGCTGTCTGATGGGGAGCTGGAACCACTATAGGAAAATGATGCTCAAAACAGAGAGAGAGGGCCAGCAAAAAGAATCTGGCTTCTCCTTACTTCTCAACCTCCAGTCTCTTGCCAGTGCCTCCCACTGGCCATTCTTGCTGGAAGATAGCTGGCAAGGATAAACAGGAAACTGTTTTTAGGAGAAGGACAGGGAAGAGATCTGAGAGCAAACAGGCAATGACTGGTACAGTATGAACTAATAAGTATTTGTGGTTTGCATGAATGAATAGGCATAGAGACGTGCATTAAACATTGGCTGAACAATAAAGTTGTCACAACCTTCCCATTCTCAGCCTGTCAAAATAATTCCATCCCTCACTTTTCTGCTACTAGTTGCCACAGATATCTTCTTGAGATGTGAGTTTGGACAATGTAAACGAAGTGTAATTGAAGTTCAAAGGAGAGACAAGAGCCCTGAGGCTGGCAACTTCATTCTGAAGCACTTGAATTTAAGTGTTTTTTCTTCTGCTGGGAGAGCCAAAATACTAGTAAATATGTAGGCCATTTAACATTACCCAGTTTGAAATCCAGCCTAGTTTTCTTGAGCCTCAGATCTAACGGCTGCAGGGATAGTGTGCCTCAGAATGACTCGAGGCACCATTTGCAAGGCAAAGACCTAGGGTTTCAGGTCACTGGTGCCTTTCTGGATGCAGAGAAGGCTGCAGTTCCACAGTGTGTCCACGAGAGGGCCGCAGGGCCTCCCCTCGCAGAGTCCAGACTGAGCTGAGGCTTGGTGCCCCATCCATGCCTTGGCTGCCTGTGGTGTCTACTCTTAGGTACCTCGTGTGTTGGAGTACATCTGGGAATGCAGAGGCTGCCCTGATTCCAGAGGGAGGAATTTCCGATTTACTTCCCTTATTTTCCCTTTCACTGGTTCATTTTATGTTTAATAACAGTTGATTTGAAAAATGTATAAGTGGGGAAATCGAAGTAGGCCTGTGGTGTGTGTGTGTGTGTGTGTGTGTGTGTGTGTGTGTGTGTGTGTGCGCGCGCGCACATGCACACAGACCCATATGTACCTTTTGAAGGTGGAGTATCAGGAAGTGGGGATAATTCTGGTTACCAGTTCATGCTTGAACCTGCAGCTTAAGTATTATTTAATGTAGAAATTCAGAACTGGAAAAAGACCTTGGAACTAGTTTAGCACCCCCCTCATTTATAGCTAAAGAAACTAACCAGCCTTTGCTGCTTGCAAGATGCCTGGAAGGTTCAGAATGCAGTTAATAAGTAGAGTTATTAAGGGGTTGGTGGTAAGATTTTATTTCAATATTCCATCCTTGCTCCCCCTTTCTTGGGCCCAGCCTGAGCCTTGACAGCAGCACCAAAGCACAAAAAGGCATCTTCTAGTTTTCTATTAAAAATGCTTGGCTCTCAGTTTTTTTTTTTTGCGGTACACGGGCCTCTCACGGTTGTGGCCTCTCCCATTGTGGAGCACAGGCTCCGGACACGCAGGCTCAGCGGCCATGGCTCACGGGCCTAGCCGCTCCGCGGCATGTGTGATCTTCCCGGACCATGTCCCCTGCTCCCGCTGAGTCCCACCCGCACCAGGGGACACTGGTGGGTGTCCATCCTGAGCCCTTTACAGAACAGCTGTGCTGTCTTAGTTCAGATCCTGAGGAAATACATGATTTCTGTAGATAAAGGGACAAACTCTCTCCTGTGACTCGCGGTGTGGAAGTCCATTTCAGCTAGCAGAGGAGAATTTACTGTTTCATCTCATAACACATATATTTTAGTTATTCCCACTACCAAACTGAACAAAGCCCTAGAGTTAAAGTAGAACGAGGATTTTCTGAAGACCTTGTATAATAAGTGAAGTGACAGCTAATTACTTTTCTTACTATTTTCAACGGGAAAAATTGTTTAGATCTCTTTCTCCTCAGGTCTCCTGAATAATGGGGGTGTATTTTCTCTCCAATGGCATGGAGAAGGCCCCTCTTCTGCTGACTTTATTGATCGGGTTTGAGCAAATGGTAGTGGTTTGTTTGAAGTAGATTTTTGTATGTGTGTGTTTGAGGTAACATTCACGCCAAGAGACAGGTGAAATAGTCCTCTGGGTTCTCGCTGTGACCAAGAAGGTTTTATCTTTTTTTATTCCCCTTTCTTTCCTTTGGGAATGAAAATAACACTTAAAAATCTTAGTTGGCTTTGTAGTCGGTCCAATTATTGGAGTTCAAACAAATCTCATCAATGACATTACTGGGTTTAATATAACTCCATTTATGTGATGACAAGGACCAGCTGTATTTAAAAAACATTTATTTTTGATGAAAACATAAATACTTTTTAAAGCACTCTGACTTTCTTTTTTCTGGTGACTACTACCTGAAAATATCTCTGAATACTGTCCGTAAGGGAAAATATTTTGAAAAGAGTGAAAAATTATGTGAGAAGGTATAGAAATCACATGCAAAGAGCCAATATATATAACCAGTATGTGTGTGTGTATGTTTGTGTATCTATATATAGATATACACACACATATAACTATATGTATATATAATATGCCACATACTTTCTTCCTTCTGCTCTGCAATAGAGCCTATTATTCTTGTCTTGTATACTCAGGAACACAATTAGTAATGACATATTTCTAATGATCCCCTAGAAATCTTGATAAGGTTGACTAAGGGTAGGAACCTGTAATTAAGCTTTGTGTTGGTGGCACGAAATAAAGAAGGTGGCACAGGAAGCTGAGGGCAGGATCCACTATCTCTTTCTCTATGCTGTGATTCTATGCGGTTCTTGCAAAGCCACCCTTAGGCTGATGACGGTAGTGACAAGGATGTTGAACCTGGAGATGAATCAGAATGAGGCCTAGAGACTGAAATATCAAGAGCTCTGCACCCAGTAGAACAAGGAGGAAAATGCCAGTCAAACCTTTCTTTTTCTTTTTTCAACTTCCCCACATTAAAAAAAATTATTTTTTTAAGTGTTTTTCTGGGAGGAATGATTAGAATGTCCAGGGTGGAAATGGGGAGAGAAAAGTGGTAAAAAAAAAAAAGCATTTACTATAAAGGGAAATGCAGAAAAAAAACCACCAAAAAACGGAATTGCTCTGTGGTTGGTGGAGTTCTTCCAGCTCTATCTATGAAAAAGACAATGGACAATTGGGGATTTTCCTTCCGGACAATTATTACTACGCTACTACTGTGATCAGAAGCATTGCCGCTGTGGATGCCTTTGAAGAGAGTTATTATTGAGAATCATTTGTAATGGGATTTTACTTCTAGTTGTGGAAAACTTGATAACCAAATTTATAATACAAATGATTAAAAAGGCCAAGAAATCTTTAATGGCAGAATTTGTTAAATGATGTATTAATCACAAATACCAGTATCTTTCTAATGCATGTGCTTCGCTTGGGCATATTGAATGTGTAACCTGTGATCTATCTGGACTGAAGTAGGCTGTGTTAAGACAGCATTCTGGAAGAGACTTTTTTCTCCTGCCCACTACTAACCTGAAGTTTTACTGTAGTCATTTCTAGAAGATATGCAACAAAATTTCTTAGATTGATTGCAAGCAAAGTTCAACATTTATTAATCTGTTAGCGGGGAAATTAGGGAGTGTGCTGGTCCAGAAAGGGTATGAAAATGGAGGGTTTTAGAGTTGGCAAACAACGTTTATGTAAGCAGCTAGTTTAAAGAACTATGAAAGGTTGCAGTTTCATGTCAAAGGTCACCAAAATATCTAGTCTGCATTGTTTGTTGGAAAGGAAGCCCACACAGGATGGCCTGAGATGACAGGCATGCAGACTCCCAGGCCCGGTGAAAGTAACACATCTCAGAAGCAAATGACAAGGGGCTGCAGTATGGCCAGTAATGCAAAAGCAAGATTTCACCCCCAAGTTACATTAGGGCTAACAACCAGCAAGCGTGAATGGCACTGAGCCTCCAGGGGAGCCACCAGGTAACTAGGTCAGAATTTTCAGCTGCCTGAAGCCAGTGGTTTTTCTCAAATGCAGACAAATATGTCCATTTCTTAATTTTGGGACACTTTTTTTTTTTTAACTCCTTTTGACAAAAGACTTTTTTTTTGGATGTGGCGGGTAGGAGTTTATTAATTAATTAATTAATTTTTGCTGTGTTGGGTCTTCGTTTCCGTGCGAGGGCTTTCTCTAGTTGTGGCAAGCGGAGGCCACTCTTCATCGCGGTGCGTGGGCCTCTCACTGTCACGGCCTCTCCTGTTGCGGAGCACAGGCTCCAGATGCACAGGCTCAGTAGTTGTGGCTCACGGGCCTAGTTGCTCCGCGGCATGTGGGATCCTCCCAGACCAGGGCTCGAACCCGTGTTCCCTGCATTAGCAGGCAGATTCTCAATCACTGCGCCACCAGGGAAGGCCCGACAAAAGGCTTTTTGACTTGAAACTGATTGAGAATGACTAAAACAAAATAGCTTGGTTTCTGTTTCAACCTGCACTGGTCTGACACCACCCGGTGTACTGCAATCCAATTGTGATACTAACCCCCTGGAGTTACTGTAGACCACAAGCAGGTGGGAACTCAGTCCTCCAGAAGACGGCCCCCACTTCAGATGCCAGGCATACTTTGGGGGTTCTCAGGTCACCCACACTTTTGACCAACATGCTACAAATCCAGGAGGTTCCCATGACCCCCTCAGTTTTGTTAGTTCTCTGCAATGACTCATGGAACTCAGGAAAGCACTATCTGATGATAATTTTATTATAAAGGATACAGATCAGGACCAGCCAAATGAAAGACACATGGGACAAGGTCTGGGAGGCCCCCGAACGTAGAGTTTCCCTGTCTGGAGGATTCCCTCCAGGGGAATCAGGACAGGTCACCCTCCTGGCACATTGATGTGTTCACCAACCAGGATGCTCCCCTGAGCTTCAGTGTTCAGCTTTTATTGGGGCTTCATTACAGAGATATGACTGATTACATCGCTGACCAGGTGACTGAATGCAGTCGTCAGTCCTGTTCCCCACCCGGGGATAGGGCTGGGCTGGTCGCACATCATTTAAAGACCTAACCTTCTAATCGGGTTTTTTGGGTGACCAGCCCCCATCCTGGAGACCCCCTGAGTCATTTAGGAGACCCCCTGAGTATCTTACTAATATAAATTCAGGTATGGTCCAGGGGCTCAGGAATAACAGTATCACTTGGGGAATTCCAAAGGTTTTAGAAGCTCTGTGCCAGGAACCTGGGACAAAGGCCAGGTGAATTCTTCATTATACCATAGCATGGGAATATAGGTAAGGTTAGCATGTTTTGACATAACTTTAAATGTCATATAGGGGGTTCTGATACATTTCCCCAAATGGAACCAGAATGATCTTTTCAAGCCAATATCTAGTCATGTCAGCCCCTGCTTGAAACACTTCAGGGGCCTCTTAACGATCTTAGAATAAAGAGTAAAATCCTTAACCAGGTCTCTGAGGTCCTGTGTGCTCTGGCCCCCCGTCCTCATGGCCAGCCTCGGCTACCACACCCCTCTCCCTTGCTCTTAGGACCTGGCATTTTAGCTTCTTGAATGTAGATTGATTGTTCGGTCTAATTATTCTGCTGGAAAGTTATAGGAAACAGACACAGAGAATTAAGTAAATCTTACCTGAGCACACACAGCTAATTAGTAAAACAGTGGAATTAGAATACCAAACTCCTGACCTCATAGTTAATGGTCCTTTCTAGTCTACCCCTGAATTGGTTCACATTTGTGAGCAAATGAGTAGAAAATCGTGTTGATGCTCTTTCTACCTAACAAAGTGTGTGGAACCACAGCAAACATTTTCCTATTAGTTTCACCTCATTAGATTCTTGGACTGCAGGAATGGGAAGAACCAATTAATAGCAACTTTTCTTAACTGTCCCCTTCAGAGGTTCTGAGCAAAGAGACAAAAACCCAGCTCACCCCAGAGCTCCAATTAAAGGGAACTTGACTGCATACCCAGATGTTAAAATTGCTGCCAATCACCCCAAGTCTCCTCTTCAAGTGTCCACTTTGTGAAAAGTGGCTGGTGAATTCATCCATACCAGACACTGATAGGTTTATGCCTTCAGTTTTTATTAAAATCAACGTGAAAAAGACCTCGGTTTACCCACCTGAGATAAGAAAGTGTTCTAAAACTATCTTTTTATGGATGACTTGTTTATGGACACCCAAAAGGTTCCATAAAAGATGAAATACAGATATAATTTAGGGAAGATGGGAGATGAAGTTTAGGGTTTTATGAGATTAAAAAAAAGGATGCAGAGAAAGTTTCCAGCTTTTCTAGTAGATCAGACGGATGACTGAGGTCTCGATCATCTTGATCTATCACCAGCAGCCCTCATGTTGAAATGAATAAAATAGAAATGATTAACCCAAAAATAGGCAGGTCATCTGACCAAGAGGAAGCATAACCATCTGCCGAGAGGACCTGTCCTACTAAATCTTCTGCATCTCCTCTAAGGTTTAAAGACATTTATCTTTCTCATCAAGCTTCTCCGGTGTCCTTGCTCAAGCCTTCCTGCCATAGACACCTGCTTCCTTATCCCACATTCACACAAATCCACCAGTACCGTGTTTCATGACTTAGATGGGTTCTTCCCTTTTTAATGAGGGTGCACTCAGGATGAGATCTGCAACAGCAGCAGTTTTAGAATTAATCATTCTCCTTGTTTGTTTTTAAAGCCCAAGTTAATAACTCCTTCAAAATAAATCTCAAAACTGAGTAAACCAATTATAATCAAAATTCTGGTGCATAGCTTTGCACATCACAAACCACTGCCTTCCCCAGGTGTGCTTCTTAATCATTATATATTGTTTTCTCAGTCTGTTCATGTCATTAATAGAGGCAGATGGAAAAGCAGCTTAGCTCTTTGTCCTTTTCCTCTGTTGGCTCCTGCGTTAGTTGTCTTCTTTTTGCCCCTTCAGACCCACTTTCCACCCATCCACTCCCAGCCAGGGAGGCTGGCGCATATGATGCCTCCAGCTTCTGGCTGGGATCGGCTGGTGGAAAGCATCAGCAGGACATGGAGATGGAGGACTCGGAGGAAGGTGTAGGTATTTACTACACCGGTTTGTGCCCTTCCAGTTCAAGAGGGATACCTGCATCCCACTTCCCATGGGTGGCCCTTTTCTTGTAGCTACTCTCTGGGTGCCCCAGAGCTCCCTTTCTGAGACTCTTCCAGCCAGAGGTGGTATCCATTGCAGTATCCATTGTTGGATACTGCAAAATTCAAAAATTCCAAATTCAAATCCAAAAATTCTTCCAAACCGGGAGTTCTCCAGTGTATGATCTCCTCCAAAAGGGAGAGTCACACACGAAAAAGACAAATACAAGACTTGAATGTAGACTAGAGATAGCTGGTGGTTGAACCTTGGGTGTCTCTAGCAATGCCTTTAGGGCACACAGGGTGGTTCTTAGTCTGTAAAGTGAGTGGGATAGGCCACCTTTACAAAGTACTTTCCTCTATAGGAGAAGAAGGGGAGAAGGTCCTATTTGTCCCTGCTTGCAGCCCTAATGGGCAGGGTTTCCTCCAGGTGGGACAGAGCCTGGGGGCTCTGGCTGTCTCTCCTACGCAAAGGATCAGGTAAATGAGATGCGGGGGGCCTGGAGAGATGGGAGTGTTGTGCTTGTGTGGACACAGCTGAAGTTCCTTCCCTCGCCTGAAGGGGTCAGCAAAGGCACAGGAAGGGTAGACACATCTTGCCTCCCAGGAGAGAGAAAATTCCTGATAGGCCATTAGTTCCCAAGGGATAGGCCCTAACTAGCCACAGTGTGATTTCTCTGCTTGGGTGTGGACCGATCCGCCCACAGGGCTCCCCTAACTGCATGGAGATGCTGGCACTGGCCCTAGCTGTTTAAGAACGGGTATCTACATGGGATACAGGAACGGGAGTGGGCCCAAGGGCCCAGATTGAGGGGGGCCATAAGGGTGTAGAATCCCCCAGCTCATCACTCTTGGACACTTTCCCTGGGTTGTCTGTGCCCCAACCAAAGCCTGTAATCAAGCCATCCAAACTAATAGTATGATTTCCACATTAAATGAAATTGTGGATGAAGCATGGGGATGGAGGAAACCGACTAATGGTTCTAATGTTTTTTCCCAACCTTTCACTTCTCAGTAAAGTGCAGTCATCTGACTCCTTGTTTGTGTGCTAAGGAAATGATGAGTCCTCTGAGAAGCTCTTAGCAATAATCATTTTCTTCCTTGTTCCCTCATGTCTATTGGGTGGGTTCAGGCAGGAGAAACCATGGCAGAAATGAGCAGTAAGTCACAGTCTGCCCCTTAGGGGAGCTTCTAGCTTCCCACCAGTTTCACTGCTTGCCATATGTGTAATAGTCAATAATATTTATTTTTTAATTACAAGAGTATGACAGGCATACACTTTTCTTTTGCCACGCCGTGCAGCTTGTGGGATCTCAGTTCCCCGACCAGGGATCAAACCAGGGCCCATGGCAGTGAAATCGTGGAGTCCTAAGCACTGGACCGCTAGGAAGTTCCCCAAGAATACACTCTTATTAAAAAACAGAGGGAAAACAAAAAACTTCTTTTTACTTGACTCCTCTAGTCTATTCCCTTCCTCAGAAGTATCCATCATTGTTGATTTGGGAAATTTCCTTCCTTCTGTATATACGCCGTGGTTTGAAAATACATCCACAATTATTTGATACTATTCTTCAAAAGGTAAAGACTAATCCGCCATACCTTAAGTGTAGGAGGTACTTCGTGACTTGCTTTCAAAGAATAGAGTGAGGCAGAGGAGGGCCAGGCAGCCACTTTTCCCCACCGCTAGTAGTGACCTCGAGCATAGACTCCTTGAAGCCCAGAAAAAGGAAGGAATTGGACTCCCTAGGCAGGTCTCAGTTGGAGGCAGGAGTCTCCTAATGGCCTCTCGCCTCCCTGGTGGCAGTCACTAGGATGGCCGTGACCTCTCCTTCTGGCGGAATCCCTCCTACTCACAAGGGCTATGGCCTCCCCAGTTGACTTCCCAGGTGGTACCACCTGCCACCAACTTCAGGAGGAAGAACAGCTTCAGGTGAGAAGCACATGCAGAGACTCAGATGCCTGTAATACTACAATGGACAGCTCTCCACCAGGGCACGGGAGCTGGGGGCCTATTTCCAGAGGCCATCCAGGATATGAGTTAAGTACATGTAGACTTCTTTATTCCTCCAATCTAGAGCTTGCCCTGATCCTTCCTAGCTCCATCCTAGGATCCTGTGGCTTCATGCCCTGAAGGCATTGAAGCTATAAGCAGATTCTTGGATGCCCTTCTCCACCCCTGGACACCTGCCTCGTTTTTTCACTGCAGTGATGTTGCTTACCAATGGCAATATAAACTTTCTAAGCCTAAGGCAGTGTGGGGTCATTTGGCCATCACTTAGGGCTACGCGATAAATTTCTGTTGAATCGTTAGGGATAATTGAGAGGGCTTGGATTAGAGGCACACCCTTAGCATCTCCAAATCAGATGTGAAGAGAAACCAGTGGCCACACTAATTCTAAGACAGAAAGAGGACAGCTGATCCCACAGCAGGAGCAGGGGTTCCACAGACAGCTGCAGAGTCATGAAGTGCTGGCATAAAACTTAAAAGGAAGAACTCTTCCTTTCCCCAGTCCCACACACTGTCCAGTTATGCTTCCTGTGTCTGAGCCAAAATGCTGGAGATGCAGAATCATTAACCTTCCCCCAGGGCCTCTGAGGAATTGATACTCTCCGGGAAGGCATGACATTCCCAGGGAGACAAAGAGAGACTTAACCTGAGGGCACTGACCAAACCTAGTAATTTCCTGGGGAATCTAACCCTGGTTACCAGGAATGTAACAGGATTTAACAACGGAGTGATTCCTCCCTTTGTGAATTACTGTTATAACAGTAGAAGGATATTAACCTGAATGAGGGCCTGGATTCAGACTCTGTAGGCAAATGGTGTCCCATCAGCCTCCTCTGATATACCCACTGGAATATGATATTGTACGTGGTTCTTGGATGCTCTCAGGCATCCAAACCCATACATATCTCTCTGCTCCTACACATTTACACGGAAGCAGGACCCCTGAGAGGAAGGAAGGTGAGTCCCTTTGACAGCCAAGTTTCCTACAGTATCTCTGAGGAGCTGGGGTTTCCCTGACCAAGACCAGCTGGCAGGACCACTGGTGTGGCCCCTGAGAGAGGATCGTGGAGGGAGAGAAGGAGGCTGTCGCGGTGGAAAGAGGACTCACTGATGCCAGAACCTGCCCTGACCCTGTCAGCCCCAAATCAGGTTTATGCCCCACCAGAAGGGCTCAGGGCTGCTCTGAGTGGTAACATGGGGGAGGCTGTGTCAGTCACTATGTGGTACCCTTTGACCGGGTGTAACCCAGGGGAGAGGGCGTGATCTCTCCACACCGCTCAACACACACATACACACGCACACCTTTTATACCCACACAGAACCCACCAGGAGGTGGCTTCTCTTACTGGGAAGGCTGAGGTGGTGAGTGGGGGCTGGCGAAGTTGCCAGGTGAAGACACACAAATGGATTCTTTACCAGGCCGCACTGTCTGACGTTTTAGAACTTAATTGACATATGATTTGAAGCCCCGAAGGCAGGAACAAAATATTAACCCTCTCCCCACTTCTTTTCCTGATTTCTCGATATTCTTAAATAGCATTCAATCATTTTTAAAACAAAAAATGTAAAGAATAAAATTTAAATGGCTTATAGTACCACATCTCAGACATTTGCAATTAACCATTTGTAAATGAAAGCAATATGATACATGGACATGATAAGTCAAATATTACAGAAAGACATACATTTTTCTTTTAAAAAAACTTGCCGATTTCATTCCTGAAAGGCAACCACTCGTAACAATGATGCCAGTTGGGTGGCCAGTAATCCAGCTCTAAAATCCTGTCTCATCATCTGTTTTCTTAGACCACTCTTGGGTACCCACTATCCCTGCTTGGGTTTCCCAGGAAGCAGATTCTGAGATGGAGATGAACATGTAGGAGGTTTTTTAGGAGGAGAGGGAAGCAGGGTTGGGCAAAGAATGAAGTCTAGCTGAATGCAGTCTCAAGGGAACGTCTCAGTCAGTCCTGCGGGGAGCTCTGAAGATGGGATGATCCTTCAGAGCTCTCCTGAGCTGGGGTGAGAGGGCTGGGCTCCATTCCACTCATTCATCGATCACTGGATGTGGGCTGCTGGAAGAAGGGCGCTCTTCAGCTAAAGAAATCCCTAAGGGGGTTGACTGTTGAGGGCTTTCTCCCAGCAGCTGAGATAATAAATCTTCTAATCCTGAAGGGTAATTCGGACAGCGAATATAAGCAACCACCACATAACCCAAGCTCTGGAGGCTAAATATACCTGTTGTATAAACCCTCAGGTATCCTTGTCAACAGAAAAATGTCCCTGGGGATTATGTGCTCTGTCCTCTGCTCATTCCCACGAACAGGGAACCCTGACTCAGGAGAACCTGTGCCCTCACCAGAGGCAGAACCTAATATTATAAAAATTTCTTTATGGCTCAGTCACATGGCTGTTGGCAGGAGGCCTCAGTTCCCCACCACATGGGCCTCTCCTTAGGGCTACTTGAGCATCCTCGCTTCCCCCCAGAGCAGGTGGTCCCAGAGAGCAAGAAAGAGGGGCAAGACTAAACACCATTCCGGTCCTAATCTCAGACACCACAAACCACCACTCCTCAGACCCTCCTCCTCCACACTTGCTTACGGTAAGCTAGGCTATGTTAGATAATAAGCCAACCTTGGGTTAATTCTCTTTGTCCTCAACATCCTTTTTGATTTGGTTTGCCCTTGTGTGTGTTGGCCTGGACTTGCTCCTCTGGACTGACTGATACAGAAGATCCTTGCTGGTCTTTGTCCGCAGAGTGAGGGCGGGTCCCTGGAGCCTGAGCCAGGCTGGGCCTGGCCAATGTGAACCTGGCTGTGGCAGGTGCTGAGTTGTAAACCTATTAGTGGCTGCCTGAATTATCAACACATTTGATCTGCCTGTTCTTCTTCTGTACTAGGATATTACTATTACTAGCAATAAGGAGCTTTACCAATAAATGTAAAGGGCCAGGATTTAATGGTGTCCTGCTTACCTCTCTGTGGTGTGGGCTTTGGTCCTGTGTATTTTCACATGCTTTATTGAGGTATAATTGACAAATAAAATTGTATATATTTAAAGTATAAACGTGACGACTTGATATACATATACATTGTGAAGTGATTGCCACTGTAGAGTTAATTAACACACCATCACCTCACATGACTGCATCTCGGAGGATAACCTCTGAGTACTTGGAGTATTCTTCCTGATAAGAGTGTTTTTGCATGCCTGAGGTTTTGGATACACTGTGTTAGTTTGACCTCTGGTGGGTTGGAGGCTGGGTAGCTAAGATCAGTCATGTGAGTGTTTTATGACTGACTCCCAATAAAAACTCTGGACACCAAGGCTTGGGTGAGCTTCCCTAGTTGACAACACTTTGCACATATTCAATATTGATGCTAGAATTAAGCATGACCCCATACGACTGCACTGAGAGGGGACACCTTGAAGCTTGTACCTGGTTGCTCTTGGACTTCATCTCATGTGCCTTTTCCCTTTGCTGATTTTAATCTATACCCTTCCACGGTAATAAACTATAACCATGAGTATAACAGCTTTTCTGAGTCCTGTGAATCCTTTTAGTAAATCATTGAGCCTGAGGGTGGTCTTGGGGACCCTCAACACAGTGTGATACCCTTCTCCTGCCTTTACTTTCAACCTTCTTGTATACCTCAGATTTTATTTTTAAAGTCTCATATGTGTTTATATGGTTGGATTCCTTCCTTCCTCATCCAGTTTGATAATCTTTTTCTTTTAAGTAGACCATTCAGTCCATTTACACTCACATATATATTTGGGTTTATATCCATCCTCTTATTATTTTGTATTTTCCACTTATCCTATGTTTGCTATTTCTTTTTCTCTTTTTTTAATATTTATTTTTATTGATTTATTATTTATTTATTTGTTTTTGCTGTGCCAGGTCTTAGTTGCAGTACGTGGGATCTTTGTTGAGGCATGTGGACTCTTAGTTGCGGCATGCAGACTCTTAGTTGCGGCACATGAACTCTTAGTTGTGGCATGCATGTGGGACCTAGTTCCCCGACCAGGGATCAAAACTGGGCCCCCTGCACTGGGAGTGTGGAGTATTACTTACTGGACCACCAGGGAAGTCCCCTTTTTGTCTTCTTTCTTGATTTCTTTTGGATTGATTTTTAAAATCGTTTTATTTTTCTTTGTTAATTTGTAGCTATATATCTTTTGTTTCACTTAGTGGTTACTGTAGAAATTGCAACACATCAGCTTAACTGTCAAAATCTAAGATTAATAACTTGACCATCCTCCTAGTCCAGTTGGACATCTTGTTTATCCTTCCATAACCACTTTCCCCCCTTTCCTTCTCTGCTCTGTGCTCTAGGAGACTGACCTGTACAGGCTGATCAACAGGCTCCCTCTGGCCTCTGGTTGGATATTTATTCCCCCAACTCTGTCTCTGCTAGGTCACAATGTGTGGGCTGGGACTCTTTACCTAAGTCCAGGGCTCCTATCAGTTGGCTTCTTCCTTACAGCTACCCTTTTCAGTCCCTGCATCTGCTCCCTCCTTTTTTCCTTTGGGCCTAGAAGAGGTGCTGCCCCCTCCCCCAACCATTGGTTTCCTTAAACCTTGACCACACCTTTGTAAGTGGTACTTTTTTTTTTTTTTTGTGGTACGCGGGCCTCTCCCTGTTGTGGCCTCTCCCGTTGCGGAGCACAGGTGCCAGACGCGCAGGCTCAGTGGCCATGGCTCATGCGCCCAGCCTCTCCGCGGCATGTGGGATCTTCCCGGACCGGGGCATGAACCCGTGTCCCCTGCATCGGCAGGCGGACTCTCAACCACTGCGCCACCAGGGAAGCCCCCTGTAAGTGGTACTTTTATTAAACCTTCTCAAATCACTCAGTTTTAGAGTTTGTCCGTTTCTTGCTAGGATCTTGACTAATACATAAATATGAAAATCTAAAATACTCTCTCTTTACTCCCTTCCAACTTATATGTCGTTTTATTTGTTATTTTTCAAATTATGAAATCTTTTATTTGTATTACAATGACTCAAAGCCAAAGTCCTACTCACACCTATTATGTTTTTAACATTTAATTGAGAAACATGATATATGTACAAAAAAGTATGTAAAATATAAACGTAGAGCTTAATGAAGTATTATAAAAACCAATGCCTATGTAACTATGTACCGGGTCAAGAAACAGAAGTGGGGAAAGTGAGACCCTGGAGGGAAAATAGTCAACATTAATGTGCAAATTATCACTGTAACATGGCCTCATTCTTGCCTGGCACTCTCTGAAAATCCAAGTGGGGAGGCTGGCATTGATCCGTCAACTCCCATCCTCTATTGGTGAGGGTGACCTCTGCTGGTGTTAACTCCTCTGTACTTCTGGCTTGTTATCTGTGTACAACCAAGCCATCTCCTATTGTGCTAGGGATGTACAGGTACTTGAGAAACTGTCAGTGTGCCAGGAACTGCCCACAGCTGCAAATGGGCTCAGGCCATACCCCTTCTAGATTCCCTTCACCCTTGGTCAGCATGTCCTCTGGTCTAGGCTGCTCACCTAATGGCGTGGCCCAGACTTCATCTCTGAGAATGCTGATCTCTTGGTAACTATGCTGTTGTTAGGCCATGGTTCCTAATAACCAAGGTGGGAAAGGGGTGAAGAAAAATGAAAATACTCAATGACAGTTTTATATTGTAAACTTTCTTTTCTTTTCTTTACTATTTTACCCTCTGGTGATTCTGAACTCAAAGTGTGTATATTGAGCACAGGCTCGTCATTAATAGATGTTTTCCAACATGGTGGCCCAGAACCACATAGGGCCTTCACATCAAGAGGCAAGCCTGAGCTCTGAGCTCATACCCCTCAGAGGTGGGGGAGAAGTTGGGCACCATGATGTTCTTGCCAGTGATGTAGCTGGCATCTGAAGAGCACAGGAAGGACACCAGTTCTGCACAGTCCTCCGGCCACTCCACTCTGCACAGAAAGAGGAGGTGGGGCTGAGAGTGGTGACACCTCCCCATGAGCTCTAGGTTCCTGTGGGATGCTGGGAAGTCAAGACCCTCATGGGGATGAGTGGAGGGCTGCAAATGGAGATATATGGGCTCTGCAGGGACTTATACTCATCCCAGGGCTAGGCGGGTGATCAGATCTCAGAAAGAGGAATGGGTAACAGCCTGCAGAGTGATGGCATGTGATCTTTTATCCATCACAAAGCTTCTAAGGTCACGTTAATCCAGATCCGGATGGATACTGCCTCATCACAACATACCTCTGTATTCCATGGAATCTTTCCAAACAGTTCCACAGAGTTGGGTCCTCAAAGAGCTAAAGCAAAGAACAATAATAGGTCATTGTTACTCAGACAGATGCAGTTACATTGGGAGCCACACCATGCACGTGCCCTTGTGGAAGCATGGCCCTGATCAGAGGTGAGGCAGGTGGGGGAACATTCCCTGCCCCTCCCTTAAGGAATCAAAACCCTAAATTTGAAACCCATTCTCCTGTATTGTGGGCAGAAGCTGCCAAGTCTCAAAGCTGTGGACCAGAATCTAGGTGTGTTGGGCTTGAGGATAGAACTCCACGTTTGTAAGCATGGGTCTCTTTGGCTAAGGTCTTGCCTGGGGAAGACAGCAATGGGACAGGGTGGGAGGGTCCAGGAGCTGCCTTTGGTCCTCACCGTTTGACTGCAGTCTGTGTTGATGATTCCTGGCACCAGGAAGTTCACCCAGATGTTCTTTGATGCCAGCTCCACTGCCAGGGTCTGGGAGAGTCCCAGCAGGGCCATTTTACTGACGCTGTAGGCTCCTATTTTCTGTGGGCAGAAACGGAAATAGATAAATAACCTAGAACTGAGAATAAGGGAATGTCACTTGGATCTCCTGGGCTCTGCCTGGGAGCTCAACCCAATAGCACCTCCATATCATCACAATGCCTGAAAAAGAGGGTAAGAGGCTCCCACTAAGTGCATTTATGTAAAAGGCAAGATCTGTGACCCCCAGTGATGTCATGTCTGCATGTGGGGAGTCCTGAGGAGCAATTGTCAAGCCTTGGATATCTCTATGCACCCAATCTTCCAGATGAAATGAGAGCAAGTTTCCTCTTGGCTCACCTAGAGCCACAGACAGTCGTATTTACGGCAAGTGGAATATAGGCTGCCACTGAGGAGACCAGGACCACTGAACTTTGCCTGGGAAGAGAAAGATAGGGTGGCATGTGAGCTGAAGACACTTGTGTGTGACTGAGAATGGAGACTATGTGGATGAGGGGGAGGACTGTGAGCGTGAGAGAGGTTGCTGGTGCAGGTATATCTCTCCTTTTCCTTTTAGGTCTTCAGTGATGTTTCTCAAGTTGTATTGCCAGTAAAGACATCTGTGTTTGGATTTTGTTTTTGGAGGAAAAAATTTGACTATAGATCACATTTATCTAATGGTAATATCATGTAATATAATAGGTATATAATATTAAAGAATTTGTCCATTTCAATGCAATTCCAGTTTAGGTTTGGAATAAAGATCTCTGTCACTATTATTCTCTTAGTGCCTTTTTATTGTCTTCAGGATCCGTATGATGTCTTTTGTTTTTTTATTCCTGATACTGGTTATTTGTGCCTTACCTCTTTTTTCTTGATTAAACACACCATAAACTTGTCAAAATCATTTGTTTTTTTAAAAAATAAACTTTTGGGGACTTCCTTGGTGGTGCAGTAGTTAAGAATCTGCCTGCCAATGCAGGGGACATGGGTTTGATCCCTGGTCTGGGAAGATCGCACATGCTGTGGAGCAACTAAGCCATGTGCCACAACTACTGGGCCTGTGCTCTAGAGCCCGTGAGCCACAACTACGGAGCCCGCATGCCACAACTACTGAAGCCTGTGCCCCTAGAGCCCGTGTTCCGCCATAAGAGAAGCCACTACAATGAGAAGCCCATGCACCGCAACAAATAGTAGCCTCTGCTCACCACAACTAGAGAAAGCCCGTGCGCAGCAACGAGGACCCAACACAGCCAAAAAAAATTTTAAAAATAAACTTTTAGTTTTCTTAATCCCTATGTTATATTTTGTTTTCTTTTCCATTAATTTGTGCTCTTTATTATTTCCTTTCTTCTTTTTTTTCTTTATTTTTTCCTTCTTTTTTTTTGTGTGTGTGTTTCCTTTCCCCCCCCGTACATTCCAGTTTTGGTTTTTGTTTAACATTGACAATATAATACTCTGCTAACCACTATCATTTACAACTCAGAGATATATATTTACTTCAGTGTCTGTAAAGAGGGATCTAAAATCTGTATTTTAAGCACAGCAGTTGAGCTGAGTACATTTTGTATAATGTACTGAGGTTTATCTGTCCTAGTTCAAACAACTTTTTTCTTTTTTTAAGTTTTTAAAAAATTAATTATTTAATTTTACTTATTTATTTTTGGCTGTGTTGTGTCTTTGTTGCTGAGCGTGGGCTTTCTCTAGTTGAGGCGAGCAAGGTCTACTCTTGTTGTGGTGTGCGGGCTTCTCATTGTGGTGGCTTCTCCTGTTGTGCAGCATGAGCTCTAGGTGCATGGGCTTCAGTAGTTGTGGCACGTGGGCTCAGTAGTTGTGGCTCACGGGCTCTAGAGCGCAGGCTCCGTAGTTGTGGTGCATGGGCTTAGTTGCTCCACGGCATGTGGGATCTTCCCGGAACAGGGATCGAACCCGTGTCCCCTGCATTGGAAGGTGGATTCTTAACCACTGTGCCACCGGGGAAGCCCAAACAACTTCTTGATTCCTAGTTTTTTCTAGAATTATACCTTTGCTAGAACTACAAACTCAATAGTCAACAGAAATGAAAAACTTAATAAAACATATCATTGCTGTCTAAAGTAATCACATTTCCCCCTTGTCATACGGTACTTTTTAGGTTGGCCAAACTATTCAGTGTAAACTGATAGCTTACTTTGAATGAACACAGTTTAAAATACTTTCCCTTTATAAAACATTTTTTTTTGCCATCATGACAAAAAAAAAAAATAGCCTCACATGTTATGAACATAAGGAATATCTTAAATAATTTTACTGTAGTGCTAAAATTTGACAATCTTAAATCCCTTAAGAGAAGACCAGTGTTTCTGGCCTGTCCTATCCTATATAAAATGGTCACGAATTTGAGCATTTGGGCTTTAGTTAGCTATTATTATTTCAATGTCTTAAGGTGGATGCTTAGCACACTAATTTTCTTTTGTAAATAAGCATTTAAGGCTATCAACTTCCTAAGAACAGCTTTAATAGTTTATGTATACAAGAGCAATTTCATTGGGTTCAGCAGGAGACGGCTCACAAAGCCCGATTGGATTGGTCCAGGAAAGAATTTGGGGTAGGGGAAAGGAGTCAGGAATTGAACACTGACAACTTTTGAGAAGTTTTTCCTAAAAGGGAAGGAGAAAGGGGGTCACTCCTGCAACAGCAGTGTGCAGAGCTTTGCATAAGCTCTCTCCAGGGAAATAACCATGAATGGTGAAAATTATTCTTAAAAAAACAAACTGGAAATTGTCCTAAAGGCATATAGAGAACGATGAGACCTTCATTCAAGAAAAATCTACTGTCTTGGTAAGAACTCCATGAACCCAATGCAACTGCTCTGGGCAAGGTTGCCTGTGCCTTCCACATGGCTAAGTTCAACAGCCCAATCCCATTTTCATCTTACTTGGCAGCAGTATCTGATACAGTTGATCTCACCTTGAAGGGCTTTCTTTGCTTTTGGGACACTACACTGTCCTTCTTCCTAGCTCCTGGTAGTTTTCTTCCTACCTCATTTATTTCTCCTTCTTGGTCTCCTTTTCTGCTGCCTCAGAACCACTCCTTTGACCTCTCGTCCTTTTTATCTACACTCACATCCTTGATGATCTCATCCGGTCTCATGGTTTTCAATAATCAACCATTTGTTGATGGTTTTCAAATTTGTATCTCTAGGCCAGGCCTCTTTTCCAGACTGCATATCCATAATATACTGCTTACTTGACATCTCCACATGGTTGCCCAATAGGCTTCTCAGACTATTTATCTACAAAACGGCTCCTGATCTTTCCCTCCAGATCAGTTCCTTCCAGTCTTCCCCATCATTGCAGTTGCTCAGAAACCATGGCGTGTCATTGAGATTTTTCTCACTCTGTGTCTAAACTGTCAACAAATCCTTTTGACTCTACCTTCAAAATTTATTCAAAATCTGATTTCTCCCAGTCTCCACTGATGCTCCTTGTCTCTTGCTTAGATTATGTTGAGTGCTGCCTAAGTGGTCTTCCTGTTTCTACCTTGCCCCCCTTAGGCTGACTCTGAACAAAGCAGTCAGAGGAATCCAGCGACCTCTTTGACCTCATCTCCTGTTACTGCCTCCCTTGCTCCAGTCATACTGGCTTTTTCACTGTTTCTTGAATATACAAAGCACATATCGGCCTCAGGGTTTTTGCGTTTGCTGTTTCTTCTGCCTGGAGCACCCTTTCCTAAATTTATCCCCATGGCTCATGGCTCACTCCCTCATCAGGACCTCTGTCAAATATATCTTTCCCTCTGGCCTGAAATTCTGCAATAAGAGAATCACCTTCATGGACTTTATAGGAATTTCTTTTCAAAATCAAGTATACTTGGGGGACTTCCCTGGTGGTCCAGGGGTTAAGACTCGGTGCTCCCAATGCAGGGGGCCCGGGTTCGATCCCTGGTCAGGGAACTAGATCCTGAATGCTACAAATAAAGATCCCGCACTTGGCAACTAAAAGCTCCGGTACGCGGCAGCGAAGATCCCACACGCAGCAATGAAGATCCTGAGTGCTGCAACTAAGACCCGGTACAGCCAAATAAATAAATAAATATTTTAAAAAAGCTATTAAAAATCAAATATATTTGGGAGGGATAACACTGAATCAATATTGTACATAATACCCTAGCATTAAGAATTTACTGTATTGCTTTTTCTTGCAGATAGCTAGCTGAGAGCAGAGTAAGAATAGAAATTCGGTAAATTTTGAATGATGCTCTTACCCAGTGAGGATTAAGAGTGAAAAGCATGAATGGAGGACCCTGGACAGACAGTGAAAAAAGTACATGGGGAATAAGGGAGGTCACTGGGTTAGAGGAAGTCTCAGAAAAGGAAGATGGAAAGAAGATGGAGAGAAGAAGGATGTGGAAGACACACTGTCCCTTCTAAGACTTTCTACACCACCACTTTAGCATAGGGAGTATAAACAGCATATTAGAAGTATAGATGCTCCAAAATCCTTTGAGGAAAACCAGATAAAACTAAGAAATGGGTTAAAATGTATCAAAAGTACCTGAAATTGTCTCCACAAACTGTGGAGGGCAAGTGTAAGTTCTACTTATTTTGCTACTGTGTAAGCCTCCCAGTTCTAGATTCTGCCATATATATGTCTCTTGTTTGGCCGGTTCTAATTTGTATTCTTTCATTATAATAAAACTATAATCATAAAAATAGTTTATACATATTTTCATTATAATTCAGTTCTAGATATTTTCTAATTTCAATTATAATTACCAAACATATGAAGTTTTTAAAAGTAACTTTGTTATTGATTTCTAGTTTAATTGCATTGCAGTCAGAGAAACTAGTACTTTTTATTCAATAACTTGAAGTTTGTTGAGGCTTCTTTTATGGCCAACATTATCAAATCTTGTAAATATTCTCTCTGTGCTTGAAAAGAATGTATATTCTACAGTTGTTGGTACATTTTCTATGTGCATTCATTAGGTCAAGTCTGTTAATCATGTTATTTTAATCCTGTTCATTCTACTGATATTTTTGAGGGTACAGGCCCACTTGCTCTAATTAATACTGGGAGAGAGGTGACACTATCTATCCCACTCTAATTATGGATTTTTCTTCTTTTCTTTGTACTTCTGTAAAATTTTGCTGTATATGTTTGGAAGCTGTCAGTGTATATAGAGCAATTAAAATTTTTATATCTACTTAGTGAATTGATCCTTTCAACATTATGAAACAACCATTTCTATCTTTAGCAATGACCTAATATCTCTTTCATCTCATATTACTATAGTGATACCAGCTTTCCTCTGATTGAAATTTACCTTTCATTTTTGTCACTCTTTTCTTTCAACCTTCAGTAATTTTTTTTTTGTTGTTGTTGTTTTGTTTGTTTGTTTGTTTTTGCAGTACGCGGGTCTCTCACTGCTGTGGCCTCTCCCGCCGCGGAGCACAGGCTCCAGACATGCAGGCCCAGTGGCCATGGCCCACGGGCCCAGCCGCTCTGCGGCATGTGAGATCCCCCCAAACCAGGGCACGAACCCGCGTCCCCTGCATCGGCAGGCGGACTCTCAACCACTGCGCCACCAGGGAAGTCCAGTAATGTTTTAAAAATATATTTCTCTTGAACAGAGCATATAGTTTGATTAAGAATTCTAGCTCGGCTATCTTCGTATTTTAACTGTAATTACTGATACACTGGAATTAATATCTAACATCAAATTTTGTGTTTTATTTTTTATTCCCCAGTTCTTTGTTTTCTTTCCTTTTCCTTCTTGTTTTCTTTTGGATTATTTTTCCTTTTTCCATTTCCCTCCTCTACTAGTTTGAAAATATATTGTGTACTCTCTTGCCATTCTTGTAGCTGTTATTCTAAAAAGTCAAACAGGCCTGTTTACCTTATTAGAGTTTAAAGGTAATACCCTTACTCTCTCTCTCTCAAAGAACATGAAAATCTTACAACACCTTAACTCCATTTCCATTCTCCTGATTTGAGTATTATTTTCTTTGTATATTTTTATAAAACATCATTATTGCTTTTTATAGTAAATGGTTATATTTGTTCATACGTTACTATATTCTGTGCTTTTCAATCTTATTTTCATCTTAGATTTTCCATATGGGCTCTCATTTTCCTTTCTATCTGCAGTACATCATAGACTTTCTTTTCATAAAGGTCTTCTGAAAGTGAACTCTGTTTTTGTATGCCTGAAAATGTTATTACTTTGCCCTAGTTTTTGAAATATATTTGTAGGTATAGAATTCTAGGTTGATAGCTATTTTTTCAGCATATAGAAGATCTCATTTCATTCTTTATGATTTCTTTTGTTACCAATGAAAAGGCAGTCTAACTACAGTACCTCTGTTCCTTTTGAAGGTAATCTCTCTTTTCTTTTTGGATGCCTTTTAAGATCTTTTCTTTTTCATTTGTGTTCTGAAATGGCTCATGATAATTCTCAGACTCATTGTGATTTAAGTGTAGAATTTAAAAAAATATATATTTTGCTTGACACTTACTTCTTGGATATGTGAATTGGTAATTTTCATTAGATCTAGAATTTCTCAGATATCATCTCTTCAATTATTGTCTCTTCTACTTTTATTTTCTGTCTCTTATCATTGTATTACTTAGATGTTAGTGTAACTTTCTTGCTTTCTCCTCCATGTCCTTAACATATTTATCATATTTTCCATCTTTTTGTATTTTTGTTTTACATTCTAGAGTAATTTCCTTAGTTCCATCTTTCAGTTCACTGATTCTCTCTTTAGATGTGTCATATTTGTCCTTAAGTCCATCCATTGCATTTAAATTTGAATAATTATATTGAAATTTTCTAACATTCTTTTTCTCTACATTTCAAGTTTGCCTGGTCATTCTTTATAGTTCTTTTGTTCTCTTAACACATTTCCTAGCTTATCTTTTATTTCTTGAAAAAAAAGTATATTTAATTATTTTATAATCTGTGTCAGATCATTCCAGTATTTAAAGAACTTGAGGGTCTGTTTCTGTTGTCTGTTGTTTATGCTAATTTTTGCTTCTTGCTCTCTGTTTTTTTTTTTTTTTTTCGGTACTCAGGCCTCTCACTGTTGTGGCCTCTCCCGTTACGGAGCACAGGCTCCGGACGCGCAGGCTCAGCGGCCATGGCTCACGGGTCCAGCCGCTCTGTGGCATGTGGGATCCTCCTGGACCGGGGCACGAACCTGTGTCCCCTGCATCGGCAGGTGGACTCTCAACCACTGCGCCACCAGGGAAGCCCTTGCTCTCTGTTTTAATTATTATTTTGAATGTGAGCTGATCTTACCGTAACATTTTATTTTTAAGAACTATGTAAGGTCTGTGATTAAGGTAAGTTCATTTAAAGAAGTTTTTCTTTTGTCTCTGTGAAGCACCTGGGGCCAATATTCACCTGGGATAACTTTAAATTAAATTTTTTCTTTTTGGCTGCGCTGGGTCTTCATTGCTGTGCACAGGCTTTCTCTAGTTTTGATGAGTGGGGGCTACTCTTCATTGTGGTGCACAGGCTTCTCGTTGTGGTGACTTCTCTTGTTGCAGAGTACGGGCTCTAGGCACGCGGGCTTCAGTAGTTGTAGTACATGGGCTCGGTAGTTGTGGCTCGCGGGCTCTAGAGCACAGGCCCAGCAGTTGTGGTGCACAGGCTTAGTTGCTTCGCGTCATGTGGAATCTTCCTGGACCAGGGATCAAACCCGTGTCCCCTGCATTGGCAGGTGGATTCTTAACCACTGAGTCACCAGGGAAGTCCCTAAATTAAATTTTTGACTTCTTTTTTTTTTTTATTGCTTGTTTGTTTGTGTGTATGAGGTGTGTGTGTGTGTGTGTGTGTGTGTGTGTGTGTGTTGAGTCATGTCGGTAGCAGGAATTTAGATTAAAAATCTGCATGAGGGCATAACTTGGGGTCCAAATCCTTAGCCATGTTTTTCTTTTCCCCTCCATTGGTTTCTAACTTTGCAAAAGCTAATTTTCCTTGTAGTCTTCCAGGGGTCTATTTCTAGTTCATCTTTTAATTGAGGGGTAGTCATTTGGGGTCCCAGCTTCATGACTGGAGTGTCCCCCACTGGATTTTCTTCCTTGGGCAGGCCTTTTTTTTTGTCTCCTATATCCTGCGAGGCCATGGAAACAGAAGCTAAAGGGTTTGGCATTTGTCAAACAGGATTTGGAAAATACCCACAAGGCAAAAGCTGACTGCAGGGCTCAGCTTACTTCTCAAGGCTCCTAGTTTCACTTAGTTTTTTGGTTTAAGACTGTTTAACTTTCTTGCTTGTGTTTAA
Source organism: Neophocaena asiaeorientalis asiaeorientalis (assembly GCF_003031525.2). NCBI lineage: Eukaryota > Metazoa > Chordata > Mammalia > Artiodactyla > Phocoenidae > Neophocaena > Neophocaena asiaeorientalis. The sequence goes on along the minus strand of NW_020173974.1, from coordinate 462,217 downwards.
GATGATACATTAAAACTTTTTTATCTTTGATTTTTAAATTATTTACCTCCGCCACATTATGTCCTTGTGGCTTCTTCCTCTTTCTGGCTGTTTATACTGGCTCCCATAACCAAGGTCCTTTTTCTCTTCATACTTAAAATTTAGAAGGATGGATGAAATATGCTCAGGATTATTAAAATACATGATCACATGACTTCTTGCTAAAACAAGTCAGAGCCTCCTCCCTGCCTACTGCATAATATCTAGACACCCAGTATTAATACTTGTTTCCTTGTTTCATGCTGTCTGACCACTTCTTTTTATTTCCCAGTGGTTTTTTGGGTTGCTCTTTGAACCTTCTCTAAGCTTCCCATTATTTTTTCAATTGTTTCCATTTATTCTTATCTACTTGTCAAAATCCTAACTGCCCTTCACAACGCAATTTAAATAGAGCTTCCTTCATGAACTCCTGCCTTGCCCACAAGGCTGGAGAAAGTAAGCTTTTACTTGCTCAGATCCTGTAACTGGTAAGAATAGTAGTGGCCCCTGTGCTTATGCCCCTTCTAGCATTTATCTCACTAACTCTAAGTGACTGTGTTGCATTTATCACTTTTAACAGGGTGCCCACCACCTAGTAATTGCTTAATAGATATTTGTTAAAGGAATGAAAACTATGAATGAATTGAGATTTGGCGGCAGTGAAATAGTGATGTTGTAGGGGCCCCACTAGACCCATGAGTTAAATTCCTCAGCCACACTCTTCCCCTCTGCTGTCCAGTTGTGTCAGTTCAGCTCTGATCTGGAAATATTTACTTTCAAGTAGCCATTCTTGGCTTTTAAGTGCTCAGGCTTTGAATGGCATCAGGACTTGTGTACACAGTGAACTTGTGTTTTCCTGATGTTTAGGATTCTGACCCTCTGCTCAAATCTCCACAAATCTATAGCTATGAACTGATTTACATAAAACCAATTCCCTTATTTAAGCACTTAAACTTTAGTAAATCTTAGGCAAATGTCAAAGCAGATAATGCTTTCGAAGCAAATATACACAAATTCATAATCTTTTTTCTCAGAAACTTAGCTTCTGTGGTTCCTATTCATTCATTATGGTTCCTTACCTCCCCTTCAGCCAAGGATTCAAAATAGAAGGGTTTCCTTGTCCTCCTACTTAACTTTTTCTCAGTGTCACTCCAGGAAGTTTATTCTTAAATCTCTGGGGCTTCATCTTGTCCAAGGACAGAATCACTTTCTCACCTTTCCCCAAACCATTTCTCAGTCTTCTTGACAAGGAAGAATCTGCTTGGGGGAAGCAAAAGGCTAAGTATTTCTTTTCTTCTCTCTCTCTCTGCTCCCATCACATCTTTATTTTGGAAAAAAGATACAGAATCTAGGAGTATACTAGTTTCTTTGTTCTTTCAACAAACATTTAATGGGAACCTACTATGTACTGGGCACACAGAATATAAGGATGACTCTATCATAGTTTTAGTTTTGGTACTCAAAGCTCTCATATTCTGAACTGGGCCTGCAGACAAAAAATGGTAATTATCCATTGTGTTAGGAGATAAATATGATTAACACAGTTTTATGGGGACAAAAGGGAAGGAGGGGTACCTCACCTAACCTCGGGGTTGGAGTGGTTAGATAAAATATCCTGGGGAAGACAATACCTGAGTGGACTCAGGAAAAGGAGCTTCTATTATTTTTTTTTTTAACTTCTTTATTGGAGTAAAATTGCTTTACAATGTTGTGTTAGTTTCTGCTGTATAACAAAGTGAATCAGTTATATATGTATACATATGTCCCCATATCTCCTCCCTCTTTGCATCTCCCTCCCACCCTCCATATCCCACCCCTCTAGGTGGTCACAAAGCACTGAGCTGATCTCCCTGTGCTATGTGGCTGCTTCCCACTAGCTATCTATTTTACATTTGGTAGCGTATATGTGTCAATTCTACCCTCTCACTTCATCCCAGCTTACCCTTCCCCCTCCCCATGTCCTCAAGTCCATTCTCTATGTCTGCATCTTTATTCCTGCCCCACCCCTAGGTTCATCAGAACCAGTTTTTTTTTTTTAATAAATTTATTTTATTTATTTATTTTTGGCTGCGTTGGGTCTTTGTTGCTGCATGCGGGCTTTTCTCTAGTTGTGGTGAGCGGGGGCTACTCTTCGTCCTGGTGTACGGGCCTCTCATTGCCGTGGCTTCTCTTGCTACAGAGCACGGGCTTTAGGCACGTGGGCTCAGTAGTTGTGGCTCTCGGGCTCTAGAGTGCAGGCTCAGTAGTTGTGGCGCACTGGCTTAGTTGTTCCACAGCATGTGGGATCTTCCCAGACCAGGGCTTGAACCTGTGTCCCCTGCATTGGCAGGCAGATTTTCAACCACTGTGCCACCAGGGAAGCCCAGAACCATTTTTTTAAGATTCATGCTTTTTTACAAAAAAGGTTCACTGTAAATTTTTTAAAAAAATATTTGGGAAAATTCATGAGAAAATTCAGGGAAAAGTTGTGAAGGGCTTCAAAGTGGATCCCAACTTTGAAATGGGTTGCGTGTCTTCAATGGAAGACCAGGCTTTGCCTAGCATACTCTTCCAGGTGATCGGATCCTGTGGGGGTCACTACACCTTTCATTACCTGTGAGCTATTTACGACTCCATGAGTTATAGATAACTGATAGCAATGCAAATGATTCCCATCCATAGATGCAAATAAATGGTATCTGGAGCAGAGTCAATTGGTTTCCCTCCCCCACTGTGGAAGAAATCAGCTTTGCATCTATTAAGCAAATTTATTTTAGTCTTCCTTATGGTCTCTCTCTATGTGTGGTTCTTTGAATTAACTTTTGAATCATTTATAATATCTTAGTGGTTCCCTTCATGAATTATTGAGTTAAATAAAACTTTTGGTACTTGTTCACATTATATTTGTATGACAGTCATGACTTTACCTTTTAAAAAATTATCCTTCAACAGAAGAAAGTAAAAATTTGATGTCAAGTTAAATATTGTTTTTTTTAAAAACAATTCCCCTAGTTACCTCTCTACATACCCATTCTCTTTTTTTTTTTTGCGCTATGTGGGCCTCTCACTGTTGTGGCCTCTCCCGTTGTGGAGCACAGGCTCCGGATGTGCAGGCCCAGTGGCCATGGCTCAGCAGGCGGACTCTCAACCACTGCGCCACCAGGGAAGCCCTCTGTTCTCATATAATATCTATGTATTCAATTTTGCAGAAAGGGTCATAGTTCTCATGGCTTTTCTTTGTTCCTTTCTCCATCCCTCCCTCCCTCTTCCTTCCTTTCTTTCTTTCCATCCTTCCTTCCTTCCTTCGTCCTTCCTTTCTTCTCTCTCCCTTCCTTCTGTCCCTTTCTCTCTCTCTTTCTTTCTTTTCTTCTTTCTCTTCCTTCCTTTCTCCCTCTTTCTCTCTCCTTCTTTCCTTCCTTCTTTCTTTCTTCCTTTCTTTCCTTAGCTGGTTCTTCTTTCTTTTTATTTTATTTTATTTATTTATTTTTGACTGCGTTGGGTCTTCATTGCTGCATGCAGGCTTCCTCTAGTTGCGGCGAGTGAGGGCTACTCTTTGTTGCAGTGCATGGGCTTCTCATTGCGGTGGCTTCTCTTGTTGAGGAGCACGGGTTCTAGGCACACGGGCTTCAGTAGTTGCAGCATGCATGCTCAGTAGTTGTGGCTCGTGGGCTCTAGAGCACAGGCTCAGTAGTTGTGGTACACAGACTTAGTTGCTCTGTGGCATGTGGGATCTTCCCGGACCAGGACTCGAACCCTGGTGTCCCCTGCATTGGCAGGCAGATTCTTAACCACTGTGCCACCAGGGAAGCCCTCCTTAGCTGTTTCTTAAACGAAGAATGAAATACAGAGTTTGGGAATACAGGAGGGCACACCAAGCAAGGAAGGTAGCATGAATCGAGGCAAGGAGAGAAAAGCACAGTGGGAGAAACTACAACAAGTTTGGTATTCCTGGAACATCCAGTGTGAAGTGGGGATAGGCTGGAGATGAGGCTAGAGAATTAGTCAAGCACCAAATGGTGGCAATTATTGAACGCTGAGACAGAGAACCTGGGCTTCATCTAGAGGGCAGAGGGAGACACTGAAATTTAATAAGAACAGTGAAAGGGTCAGATATTGACATGGTTAGATTTTTGCCTTATAGAAACAACTTCTGTGTGGCGGGGGGGGGGGGTGCGTGCGCCCACGCGCACACGTGCGCACACATGCATACGCTCATGCACAATTAAACTTTCCGTCTTTTTTTGCAGATGTGAGAGGTAGGAGGAAAACCAGGCATTTGGCATCCCCAAAGTCAAGTGAAGATAGCATCTATGGAGAAGAGTTATCAGCTGTACCAGATGCTGCTGGTAGCTGAAGTAAAAGGAGGACTGAGTACTGACCACTGGATTTTGCAAGGTGGAATTTACTGGTGACCTTGACAAAAAAGGTTTCAAACCATGATTAGAGTGGGTTTAATAGAGAAGGGGAAGATAAAAATAAGAGACTGTAGTCTTTCAAGTAGTTTTGTTGTTTAAAAAAAAAAAGGCAGAGAAGTAGGGCAGTTGCCAGATGGAGAAGATGATTAAGAGGAGAGAAAAATCAACACATCTGTAAAATGATGTGGATGATCTCAGTGATCCAGGATAGAGGGTAAGATGATCAATGTAGGAGAGAGAGCAGATCACAGGAGGAATATCCTTGAACAGGCAGGAGAAGATGGGACCTAGAACACAAGGAGTGAGCTTTTAGCTAAGAGCACCTATGATTCATCCGGAGTAAGAGGAGAGAAGATAAATAGGAAGAAGTGTGCTGGGGCCTTGTGGAAGGTCTCTCTCATTGCCTAATTTTCTCACGGAAAAATGAAGTGAGGTCTTCATCTGAGAGTGAAGTGCCGGAGGTTTGAGGAGAAGAGAGAGAATGAAACAGTTGTCAAGAGAGTGAGAGAGTAATGGAACTAGAGTATGATGATGGGCAGCGTTAAGGGCTCGCTTAAGATTGGTTAGTGAGAGCGGCACTGGATTATGTATTTTATGATGCAACTTGATAAAATAAGCTTTAACTTATTTTTAACTTATTTAACTTTCTGATAAATTCATATTGACTCTGAAGAAGACAGTTGGAATTTCTATTCATGGCTTTTATTTAATATATCTTGAAATTTTGGTAGTATTGGAAAACAGTCTAAAGAGACAAGTGTCACTAAACAGTTCAGCTTCATTCGTCCAAAGGTGACTTTTTTCTTAGTAATGACACAATCTAGGGATTGAGTGTTGAGAAGAGCTGAAAAGAATTATTTTTTTGGCTGCGACGGGTCTTAGAGGCGGCGCCCGGGCTCTTCATTGTGGCGCGAGGGCTTCTCTCTAGTTGTGGCATGAGGGTTTTCTCTCTCTAGTTGAAGCGCACAGGCTCCAGGGCTCGTGGGCTCTGTAGTTGTGGTGCGTGGGGTCCAGAGCGCATGGGCTCTGTAGCTTGCAGCACCCGGGCTCTCTCATTGAGACACGGGAGCTCAGTAGTTGTGGCGCAGGGGCATAATTGCCCCACGGCATGTGGGATCTTAGCTCCCCAACCAAGGATCAAACCCGAATCCCCTGCTTTGGAAGGCAGATTCTTTACTAATGGACCACCAGGGAAGTCCTTGAAAAGAATGTTTATTTTTAAATACTTGGAAACGCTAGTTTCAGCATTTGCTATTTTGTATCAATGCTATTTTTGCTTTGCTCCTGTAGAACTCTCCCCCATTATGTGTTCCTTGATAAGAACTGAGGTGTGGAAAGGTGCTTAAATGAAAATTGTCCACACACGCACTTCCGCTGACAATGTATCTGAATTCAGAACATCCCAACACAGGCTAAAACACTTAATTTCTAATATACCAGGCTACACTCTTAACAAACTTAAGTATCAAAAAGAGAAAGGTAAGAAGCCCTAAGGCATTTAAATATTTTTTTTTTTAAACATCTTTATTGGGGTATAATTGCTTTACAATGGTGTGTTAGTTTCTGCTTTATAACAAAGTGAATCAGCTATACATATACATATGATCCCATATGTCTTCCCTCTTGCGTCTCCCTCCCTCCCACTCTCCCCATCCCACCCTTCCAGGCTGTCACAAAGCACCGAGCTAATATCCCTGTGCCTTGCGGCTGCTTCCCCCCAGCTATCTACCTTACTACGTTTGTTAGTGTGTATATGTCCATGACTCTCTCTCGCCCTGTCAAAACTCACCCTTCCCCCTCCCCATATCCTCAAGTCCGTTCTCCAGTAGGTCTGCGTCTTTATTCCTATCTTACCCCTAGGTTCTTCATGACATTTTTTTCCCTTAAATTCCATATATATGTGTTAGCATACGGTATTTGTCTTTTTCTTTCTGACTTACTTCACTCTGTATGACAGACTCTAGGTCTATCCATCTCATTACAAATAGCTCAATTTCATTTCTTTTTAAGGCTGAGTAATATTCCATTGTGTATATGTGCCACATCTTCTTTATCCATTCATCCGATGATGGGCGCTTAGGTTGTTTCCATGTCCTGGCTATTGTAAATAGAGCTGCAATGAACATTTTGGTACATGACTCTTTTTGAATTTTGGTTTTCTCAGGGTATATAAGGCATTTAAATATTAAATGAAGTATCCCAGAAACCAATATGTAGAACAGTCTTTGTTGGCAACTGGGAGGTTTTCTCATTCTGAACCAATACATCATAGTAAAATAGTATAATTTTCTTCCCTTTTCGAGATTGGCTAATGGTAAGGGGAGGTAGGAAAGGAAATTTTACATAACCTTGCACATAGGTGCTTTCTCAGGCAGATCATTTTTAGAAAGGACCACATCTAGAAGTTGAAGATCCGGAAGTTGATTTCTTTTTTAAAAAAATTTATTGAAGTCTATTTTACTATAAAAATTAAGTATACAATTGAATCATTCTCAGTAACTTTGCCAAGTGGTGCAGCAATCTCACTAAGACATTCTTAGAACATTTTCATCACTCCAATAAGATTCTACAAGCCCTTTACAGGTAATTCCGTTCTTACCCCCAGCACCAGGCAATCACTGATCTACTTTCTGCCTCTTAAATTTTATAAATTTGCCTTTTCTGAAGCTTTCATATAAATGAGAAAATTGATTTCTTAAAAGATATGTATGCTTATTTCTAAAGTCTTTACATATGTATTGTTCTACAGCATTCTCTTGCCAAAAGGATGGGACACTTGTCTCAGGCATATGGGGTATTGGGAAGAATATATATCTGTATAAAATATTATATATATACTTTTAAAAATATTTATTTATTTATTTAGCTGGGCTGGGTGTTAGTTGTGGCACATGGGATCTTTAGTTGTGGCATGCGGACTCTTAGTTACAGCATGTGGGATCTAGTTCCCTGACCAGGGATGGAACCTGGGCCCCCTGCATAGGGAGCGTGAATTCTTAACCACTGGACCACCAGGGAAGTCCCGATGTATACTTTTCTTACCTTGGCGGTGAGTCCCAGGTGCTTTGCTCGATGCCTGGAGAGAATCTGTGTGACAATAATAGCTCTCAATGTCATGCAGGTCCTCGGGTGTCTGGGCTGCTGCCACTCCTCTCCATGCTTTAGGTCAGGCCATCCCTTTCTCCTCCTCCCAGGACACATCCACAAGATCTCCATGTCCTCTTTCCAGCCTTTACTTTTTTGAGTCATCAGAGCCCCAAACTAGGACGGAGGTTCCTATTGAAAGACACCAAATCATGTTCTGTCCATCACGTAGGGCCTCTTGAACACCTTCCCTTATCATCACAGCGAACAGTGACCTCTGTGACTTTCTATAGCATTGTACTCATCTGCTTCCAGGACCCCTGTTTCTTTTCTTGTATTTTATGTTAACCACTATTCATTCAGTTGTCCAAGTCAGACACTTCAGAGTCAGCCATGATTCTTCCTCTCACTTCTTCCACATCCAACTGTCACCAGATCCTGCCAATATTATATCTGCTCTACTTAAGTCAATCTTCTCCCCATCCCACTGTTGCTATATTTTATTGCGGTGGTCATGTATCTGGCCTGGAGTGTAGTTGTAGCTCTTTTCTGCTGTTACTTCCAAACTAAGCTGGGGTGATCTTTCCAAGGTGAAAATCTGATCAAGTCCATCTCGTTGCTAAAATTCAACAATGGCTGTCCATTGACTTTTATGATAAAGTTTAAATTCTTGGCTTCTTGTACTAGGATTTTGTTGATTTGTCCCTGACCTCTCTCCCTAGCTTCATTTCCCTTTGCTTTCACAAGCTCCTTTTACTAGAAACATAACAATTTCCCTGTATTTCTATGCTTGTATCCTTATCATCTGGGTTGTTCCTACTCTTTCCTCAAGACTCAGCACAGGCATCATCTCCTCTGGAGGCAGTCACGTCTGCAGAGAAGCCTTCTTGGATACACCTATTTGGTCTTTCCAACCAAACTCTATGTCTCAGCCCTGTGCCTCCTCCCACCCCCAACGAGGCTGATAGCACCTTAAGGGCAGAGTCAATGTTTTATACTTCTCCAGGGTCAGGTTTGCATTTATTGTTTGGAGTTCTCTTTTTAAAAATGACGTCTCTCTTCTCTGTCGATGCCTTGAGCCTCTTATGACATCATGAGGCTTGTGTGTTGTGACCCAGAGAGTCAAAGCCTGAGATTCAGCTGGAGAAAGTGGGCCTGTGGCCAAGCTGATATTGTTTTCTGTTACAATCAGCATCTTTCTTCCTAAGGAGGGTCCAACAGCACTTTCTTTTTTCTTTTGAGTGCTTACTGTGTATCAAACTCAGGTTCATTAGGTGTTTTCATCTTTATAAAAACCCACTGAGGTATTGATAGGTGATACTATCCCCATTTACGCACAGGGAAACTGGGTCATAGAGAAGTTAAATAACTTGCCCAGCCACATGTAATCACTGTTCATCATCTGTGGGATTTGTCTCCAAGCCCCATGCTCTTAACTTCTAAGATATCTATTTATATATATCTATGTGTGTGTGTGTTTTATGGGTCCAATAATGAAATGGATCAAATGTTGTGAGCTTAAACTCAAACAGTTTTGCATCCTGACTCAACACATCTTTGGACGTAAGAGGGTGTCTAAATGTGGGCTGAAGATGAGAACCAAGGTAACTATGGAGCCTCTTTCCCTGTCCTGCCTTCATGTGGGCTCAGCCTGGGCTTCCCTTTAAGGGTTTGCTTGCCTACCCTTTTCCTAATTCCTTGATATAGGAATTATACCTGGAATAATTCTGTTCTTTTTCAAATATTGCATGTCTAAGTCTTGTAGCAAGGTACAGGATTCTGCAGCCAGTTTTAGAGTCAGGCTCAAATATACAGAGACAATCCTTCTGTATTAGACAGTTTGTTGCCAAAGTATGCCTAGTATAGTTTGGCTTTCCTGCTATGAGTCCACATATGCTTTTTTGTTTGTTTGTTTGTTGTTTTTTGGGCCACGCAGAATGCGGGATCTTAGTTCCCTGACCAGGGATCAAACCCGTGTCCCTCTGCTGTGGAAGTGTGGAGCCCTAACCCCTGGACAGCCAGGGAATACCCCACATATGCTGTTGAGAGGAAGACGATTTACCTTGACAGGTAACTGGCATTATAACCTACTCTTGCAAGTATTTGTTTTCTTTTTGATTATTTTATTCAGAACAAGTAATAATATGACTCAGGTCATAAAGGTATAACTGTGTTCCTGCCCCAAGAAAGGACCAGTTTGTCCCATCTTCAGGCAGAGGACTCCTAGGAATATCATATAAAATTATATATAAATATATAATTATATCTATACATATACATGTACCTATATACATAATATATACGTATATACACACATGCATACACTGTAATTTTTTATTTAGCAGCTCTCATCCCATTTGCTTCATTTAACGTTCTTATTTTTCTTATAATTGCTTTCTTTTCCATGGTTCTTGATGAGGCAATTTTGTTCCTTCTATTCGGTCTCTGCCTCCAAATTTACCTTTAGCTTCACCTCTATGTCTCTGAACATATAATCAGCCAGGAACTCATGTAACTATATAACTTGGTATGTTTATGTAAATGTGTTTACATGCTATACACCACTTTGTAACTTTGCTTTTTTCACGTTATAAGGTGTCCTGGAAATCTTTTTGCATCAGCATTTAGTATATTTACCTCATTTAATAGCAATTCTGCCCTTTTTGGCTGAAGGAGCTCATGAGAATATACAGAGACTAGAAGCCATGTTTCAATCCTGCAGTAAACCTGACGTCCAAGTGGGTATTGGTGCTCAAGTTGGACAAAAGTCATATTGTAATGGGACCTGGGCTTGGCTGTCAGTGAAACAGTTCTTCAGAACTCTTAGCAATTAGAAAGCGGGCAAACAAGGGGCACAGAAACCTGTCACACTGACACAGTGGCAGTAGGGTCTTAGGGAGGCCATTCTCAATCTTTCTACCTTCGAGGAATGCTTGAAATAATTTTCAAGGGAAGGTCTCAAGGAATTCTGGCATAAACACTGTTATATCTGAAGCAATGGTTCGTTACTATGATAGTAAATTGCAGATATAATAATCCAATATTAATAGTCAGTGTTCTTTTGAGTAGAGAATCATACTTTCTGTGGATCTGTTCACCATGGCCAATTTATTAGCCTACAATTTTTGTGTGGTTTCCCTTCCCCAGAGAGGATATTCACTCTTGCACATAAGTAGTGCACCCGAGGAGACTTCAGTTTTCCCTTGGTTAAAAAAAAAATCCTACTTGATTTAAAAAAAAACTTAACTAAATAGATCTAAAAGTTTTATCACACCATCATACTGTCAGAAATACTAATGAGGTATGGTACATGGTATTTGATATATGCAAGAGTAATTATTTCTCCTATTTAAAGCTAAAATGATTTCTTTTCTGTTTTTTATTTTTTGGCCAGTGTATCTTGAATAGAATCAGGTAGCTAAAGATTAAGTAACCTGACTTGAAATGAATCCCTTTCTTTCCTTTTCATAAACTTTAAAAACTTTTAAGGCAAACATAATACATTTCTGTTAAATAACTGGCTTAAGCCAAAGTGGGGATTCAGTTTTTGAAAGGTCAGCTTGATAGATTTCACTTAAACAAGGGTTGTAAGTTTATTTTAATTAATGTTATTTATAATACAAAAACATTTGACAGTTTTGAATAGCGAAGCAATTAGTCACAAGCCAAAGCAATATGAATAAAAATATCCTAAGACACTATTTTATTAAGACTGAAAAAGAAATTGCTCACTAAGTGACATGATCAGGCTGGAATAAAGGTCTAGCAATTACAAAGTTATTATGCATATATATACGTTTCTGGATCTCTTCTGTAGGCCTATGTATACATATAAAATGTTATTTTTGAAGCTAAAAAGAAATAACAAAATCTGTGTTTTTCATTTAAAACCTGTGCTGGAAAATTTATGCTGGGACAGCAGACACCATGTTTACAACCTCTGGTCACCAAGGAGTTTGTCCAGGTTGGAAGAGGGCAAAACGAAGAAACTACTGAAACCAGAGGGCAATAGCGTGAAGGAGTTATCTCATTTTGTGAATCAATGTCATCAGCTCCCTCAAAAACGTTTATAAAATGGTTGTGAGAGTGACTGATTTAGGGGCAGTTTCCTTGCTTTTGAATATTGCGGCATGGAAGAGCACATTGTGGTTGATGTAGGACCCACAGCTCACTACTAAACAAATACAGATACCTATGCATGATCCAGACACACCGGAGGTTGTTCCTAAGCCTGGTGGACTGTATAAAAGCTGCTCTAACACTTGTTTACTCTGAGGAAGGGGGATTATTCTCTTCCTATAAATGCCTAGTGGAACTCTCCCTATGAAGGGGCTGATATACTTTGTATGAAAACCATGGTGGATTAGTTTTATGGTGATCATGATATTTATCTCAATTGACAAGATACTGTACCAATTTGGACCACCGAATAACATTTCTTCAGATCAAGGAACGCACTCATCCTCAGAGTGATTTTTTTTTAAATTATTAATTAATTAATTAATTTTTGGCTGCGTTGGGTCTTCGTTGCTGCTTGCGGGCTTTTCTCTAGTTGCAGCGAGCGGGGGCTACTCTTCATTGCGGTGCGCGGGCTTCTCACTGCGGTGGCTTCTCTTGTTGCGGAGCACGGGCTCTAGGTGTGCAGGCTTCAGTAGTTGTGGCTCGCGGGCTCTAGAGTGCAGGCTCGGTAGTTGTGGCGCACGGGCTTAGTTGCTCTGCGGCATGTGGGATCTTCCGGGACCAGGGCTCGAACCTGTGTCCCCTGCATTGGCAGGTGGATTCTTAACCACTGCACCACCAGGGAAGTCCCAGAGTAACGGTTTGATAGAGAATTGGAACAGACAATTGAACATTGGTTGCCTAAAATGAGAGGGAGATAAAGGCTTGAGAGGCTGGTTTGTCTCCATCATGAGTGTGTGCTCAGACTAAACATGGGGTGGGTTAGGAGGGTCCCCACTAGATAGATTCCTCCACTCTTCTGGAGGATCTGGGGAGCCATGATGGTATGACTGTACAATGTTTCCCACAGTGGGGAGGATGCTGGTGTGATCATACGATTTTCCCCCATATCACCTCAACTTTTTTCTCTTTTCTACACATCAGCTTTCTTTTTTTCTACCCCATGCAGTGATCCCAGTAAGCTAACGTTCATACTTGCCTACTCTCGTCCTCACTCTCAAGTCCAAGCAGCAGCAGAAACACTTTAAGATCTCCTTTTACAGCATGATTTTTCCAAAGATTCTATTTCCTTTTAAATCTCGTTAATTGAAGCCAAAGCATTTTTCCCAAGCGCTTTCATTGGCTTGTTCAACTGGCTCATGTGATAAAAAAGAATCTGCTAAGTAGGCGTGTTTTTGGAGCCATTCTTATCTTTAAAGCACTCAGCAGAATCTGGCCCACGACTTTCTGGAACATACACCAGAAATTCACCTTTGAGCTCAGATACCCTGTTAGAAGTCTTCCTCTGCTGACCCCGGAAGTTTCACTATGTAGCAGAGATTTTTACCCTTTCTTTGTCCAGGTTTCCCCACAGCTTTAAAAACAAACTTGAGGGACCTGGTCTTTGTTAATAAAGTTAACCATTTTTGTACCACCATCCAGAACTGTTTTTCATTTAATCTCCTAGACTTTTTGACACCATCACCTCCCCGTGAAGAAAGCAGTGTGTGGTGATGATGTCAGGACTGTCTTATTTTACACAAGGGGCAAAGCCTTTCACAGAACCAACCGTTTATAGGGCACCATCAGTACAAATGCCAATATCCTCCAAGATAACCTTTCGTTTCTAGATACTAAACAAAACATGAAATATATCTTGGCCTTTGCTTGTTTCAGGTAACACTTTGCAGTAGAAATTTTTTCTTGAATTTTACCATTATTTACACGTTAATAAATGTTGCAGCGTGACATTCATTAGTGAAATCTGTCGACTTACCAACCTGGATATAGAAGAGGTTGTTTTCAGTTTATTAGATAAAAAGCTTTTTAACATCATGTGACAAGTCATAGATACATCAACATATCCTGCTATGGAAATTTTTCAGTGTCTTGTATCTGTCCAAGTATTTTACTCACTATAATTTTACATCCTGGAATTAGGAGATTTTCATCACCTCTGTAATTTTTCCTTTTTAGGCAGTAAGTTTGCTACTCCATCACTTGCTTCCTGAGCTTTTCCACTGACCTTTTTTTGTAAACAAAAGTTTTTCTCTGTTTGCTTTGAGATTCCAGTAGCCATTAGAAATATTCAGCACTTTTCTGGGTCAAATGGTTGTGATTTATCGTTAAGTGGCTTTTCCATTTTGCTGGAGCCATTGCTGCATTTGTAAGTTGTTTGCCTCAAATGAAGTACATGCACTAGGACAACTTGGATTACCAGCATGTGTAAAAATCCATTGAGGGGGACTTCCCTGGTGATCCAGCAGTTAAGACTCTGCGCTCCCAATGCAGGGGGCCAAGGTTTGATTCCTGATCGGGGAACTAAAATCCCCCATACAGCAACTAAGCCCGCACACTTCAACCACTGAGCCCATGTCCTCTAGAGCCTGTGTGCTGCAACCAGAGAAGCCCGAGTGCTGCAACAAAGACCCGGTGCAGCCAAAAAAAAAAAAAAAAAAAAAAAAAAAAAAAAATCAATTGAGGGGTAGTTTTCATTGTAAAGAGGATTTTTTTATAGACCACTTTTTACAATGGAGCAGTGGAATGACTCAGAAGATTATAATTCTTCATCACTAATCTTATCAGAATTGTCCATGGGACGTGGCCTAGAATTCTCCTCTTCTGTCTCACACCTTATCTTCAAAAATTGCCCCATTGGACTTGTTTGTGAAATACAAATGCTAGTAAAATATAAGACAGAAGGGCCTAATAACTTAATGAGAGAATTGCAAGAAACAAAAAATCCGCAGTACAATTCACTTCTAGCCTGCGTAATCCAAGTTTGTAATATTTACAATAACAAATCTCTTGGGGAGCATCTGTGTGGTACGAAAATTTCCTTCTGATTTTTTGTCAACCCTGTAGAGCTCCTTCACTCCCGCCAGGTGGTCAGAGTTGTGTCAGGGAAAGTTGGAGTGGTAAATCCAGAGGGAGGTGGTGACATCATCAGCTACCCCCTCCCTTCCATGCAATACACAGTGCTTACCAGTTATCAGTGTCCTTCCCTATCTCGAATCAAAAACTGAGGATGGGCTCAACCAAATGACCACAGTTCTACCCTCACTGCCACAGGGAGCTTCGAAAGTATTCTAATTAAATTGCTAACGGAGCTGCTCTGTCATTGGCCATCACTGGCAAATTTCAGCATCACCCAATTTGCAAAGTTCAAAACTTGTTTATTATTATTTGTCAATCTTTTTAAAAAATGTATTTTATTTATTTATTTTTGGCTGTGTTGGGTCTCTGTTGCTGCGTGCAGGCTTCCTCTACTTGCGGCGAGCGGGGGCTACTCTTCATTGTGGTGCGCCGGCTTCTCACTGCAGTGTCTTCTCTTGTTGTGGAGCACAGGCTCTAGGCGCACGGGCTTCAGTAGTTGTGGCACGTGGGCTCAGTAGTTGTGGCCCGTGGGTTCTAGAGCACAGGCTCAGTAGCTGTGGCACATGGTCTTAGTTGCTCCATGGCATGTGGGATCTTCCCAGACCAGGGCTCGAACCTGTGTCCCCTGCATTGGCAGGTGGATTCTCAACCACTGCACCACCAGGGAAGTCCTATTTTTCAATCTTAATCTCTCTTGGAAACTTGATTGAGAAACTCAGACTGAGAGGTTTACATTATAAGTATGCCCAATTTTGCCAGCTTAATAAACAATGACACCCTATTTTGAAATGTCTCCAAAGACCCAGATAATTATGAATTTCAGTTACCTGGGGAGGTCCCTTCCCTGCTGTGTCCGGGAAGAACTAGGCATGTTTCTCAGGTCTCATGACCAGTCTGGGCTGCTTACCGGTGTAGCTAAGAGCTCTCCCATTAAGTGCAAGGATCCAGGAGGCTCTGCTGGGATGTTGCTTCCCTGGAATGGGCCCCAGTTGGGCTGTTATTTCTGCTCCCACTAACACCCCTGCCACCTCTTTGTTTAAATTCTTTGTTCTGCCTTTTGAAGTTGCAACTGCCTCCGCTGCTCCCCTCCTCCCTCTTCACCTCAGACACTTTAATCAATCCTCTCAGAAACTTCCAAGTGACAAAATAAAATTTAAAATATCTGTTCCCCAGAAGGCATAAGGGAACAGACTGATAAATCTGTATAAAAATTTTAAACTTCTGTTTGGCAAAAGACAAAGACAGACTGTGAAAACGTAATTGCAGAACATATGATAAAATGGCTAATTGCCTTATTTTGCAAAATAACGCTCATGCAAATGAATGAGAGAAAGTAAAACAACTCAAAAGAAAATACGCAAGTTATAAGAACGGACAGTTCACAGGAAGAGTATAAATGGTCTATAAAATTATGGAAACATACTCATCTCACTCATATTTTAAAATCATGGAGATCAAAACATCAACAAGATACAATCTTTCAACTTTTAGATTGGTAAAAAAGAAAAGCTTCATAACCCAGAGCTGGCAAAAGTATGGGGAAATAGGTACTTTCAGATGTTTCTGATGGGATTTTATTTTTTTTAAAGATTCTTTTGTTGTGGACCATTTTAAAAGTCTTTATTGAATTTGTTACAATATTGCTTCTGTTTTATGTTTTGGTTTTTTGGCCACAAGGCATGTGGGATCGTAGCTCCCCAACCGGGGATCGAACTGGCATCTCCTGCATTGGAAGGCAATGTCTTGACCACTGGACCGCCAGGGAAGTCCTTGATGGGATTTTATTTTGTTGCAACCTTTGGGAAAGCAATTTAGCCTATCAATCAAATATTTAAGTGTGTGTATATTTTGACTGTATTGATTGAGAAATTTCAGTACTTGGGGTTTACATCGTGAATATGCTTGCTAAAATTTCCCCTAAATTTATGTGCAAGAATGTTTGCAAGACATTGTTTAATAACAATTTAAAAAGCAAATTTGTTTAATAGCAAACAACTTTAAAAAAAGCAAACTAATATCTATTGGTAGGACATTTAAGTTGGAGTATATCAGTATAATACAGCTCTTAATAAAGGAGATAGATCTGTAAGTGCTTATGTTGTTGGGTTTTTTTTTTTGTTTTTTGGCTGCTTTGGGATTTTTGGCTACACGCGGGCTTTCTCTAGTTGCCGCAAGCGGGGGCCACTCTTCCACGCAGTGCGTGGGCTTCTCATTGTGGTGGCTTCTCTTGTTGTGGAGCACGGGCTCTAGGCACGCAGGCTTCAGTAGTTGCAGCATGCGGGCACAGTACCTGTGGCTCGCATGGACTTAGTTGCTCCGCGGCACGTGGGATCTTCCCGGACCAGGGATGGAACCTGCGTCTCCTGAATGGGCAGACAGATTCTTAACCACTGCGCCACCAGGGAAGTCCCTGTAAGTGCTTAAAGGGAAAGGTGCCCAAAGTATATTCTGAAGCAAAGAGAACAAGGTAGAGAACAATGTGATAGAAATAAAAATTACCCGTCCATACAAACATGTCCTAGTAAGTGCATTCAGCATTTTTCTAAAAAAATGTGCAACACACACACATACACATTAGCAGCAGATTCCATGGAGAGGAAAACTATGGAGGAAGAAAGATTTTATTTTTCATTGCAAACCTTCCTGTTCTCTTTGAGGTTTTCCTTTTTTTTTTTGAGGGAACTTTGGACTTAGAGGGTTGAATTCAGTACAGTCTTTGGTTCATGGAACTCACTGGTTGGGGCAGGACCCATAACCCCAATCCCCAGTTTCATTTGCCTCTTTCCCCTTACAGAAAACCATCCAGTTAAATGTATATGCGTTCTTTTAAGATGTGTATTGTCTGTTGGGTATAGTGTATTAATTTATATAAGTGCTATACACTCTAGATCTCATTATTTTCTTCCTGTTTTCTCTCGGCACGATGCATATGGCTCTGGTACGTGTAATTGTTGCTTCTGACTGCTACACGGTACTCCTTATTTTCCAGTTTATTTCTTGGATAGACTCTGGATAACCTCCAGATCCTCACCACCACAAACAGTGGAATAAACCTTCTTGGAGATGTCTTCATGTGAATTTGAGTGGGAATTTTTTGGAGAAATATATCCAGAAGTGGGGCTTGCTGGTCACGAAATACAATGATGTATAACTAAGAACTGTCTGATTGCTCTCCAGGGTGGCTGCACCAGTCCACACACCCACCAACAGCATAAGAGGTCCTGCTATCCCCACATCCCTGCCAACACTTGGTATTCTCAGCTTTATTATTTTCACCAGCTTAATAAAGTAATATCTTATTATTTTAAAACTTTGTGTTACTCTGATAGCTAATGAGTTTGAGCTTCTCTTCACATGTTTGCCAGCCTTTTTGATTTCCCCTTCTACAAACTGTCTTTTCATTTCCTTTGCCCATCTATCTTTTGGGGTTCCTGTTTTTTAATCTTTTTTTTTGGTCGGCACACGGACCTCTCACTGTTGTGGCCTCTCCCGTTGTGGAGCACAGGCTCCGGACACGCAGGCTCAGTGGCCATGGCTCACGGGCCCAGCCGCTCCGCGGCATGTGGGATCTTCCCGGACCGGGGCACGAACCCGTGTCCCCTGCATTGGCAGGCGGACTCTCAACCACTGCGCCACCAGGGAAGCCCAATTATTATTATTTTTAATGATATGTTCTTTTTTTTTTTTTTTGGCTGCACTTTGCTGCTTGCAGGATCTCAGTTCCCTGACCAGGGATTGAACCCAAGCTACAGCAGTGAAAGCCCAGAATCCTAACCACTAGGCCACCAGGGAACTCCCTAGTGTCAGCCTTTTAAATTCCCCCAGAGGTCTCTTCAACCAGCAGAGGAGAGGCTTGCAATAAAGGGGGGAGGTGCAATAACAATGACTGTTTGCCTCTTTGTCTGCACTTCTGTGATCAGAAGTAGCAATCAGCAGTCAGAGCACTGATCCCTGATATTTGGAGGATAAGGTCCTTTTTGCTCACACTGGCTCCTGGAAGCTGTATGCAAGCTCCTCCAGGAACAAATGCACAGCTGTCAACCTACCAGGTGGCTAAGAGTGGGGGATGGGTAATTGCTACTGTGCTAGGAACTGAAATTAACTGCAATTTACTATCCAAGCCTTCCCCTGGCAGATTCTGCTGGTGCAGTTGTTGTCTAGGTGGGGATATAGATCCCTGGCCATCTTCCCAGATTCCTCTCTGTGTATACAGTTTTATAGGCTGCAGATACCTCCAGCAACCTTCTGGGAGTCCAAGAACAAATTCGGAAAATAGAGATTCGGAAAAGATGTGAAGGGACTTCCCTGGTGGTGCAATAGTTAAGAATCTGCCTGCCAATGCAGGGTACCCGGGTTCGATCCCTGGTCCGGGAAGATCCCACATGCCGCAGAGCAACTAAGCCCGGGTGCCACCAACTACCAAGCCTGCACTCCAAAGCCCGAGAGCCACAACTACTGAGTCCGCGTGCCATAACTACTGAAGCCTGTGCACCTAGAGCCCGTGCTCCGCAGCAAGAGAAGCCACCACAATGAGAAGCCCGCAACAAAGAGTAGCCCCCGCTCTCCGCAACTAGAGAAAGCCCGCGCAGCAACAAAGACCCAACGCAGCCAAATAATAAATAAATTTATAAAAGAAAATAAAGCAAGATGAAGAAATATAATACTTTCAACCATTTTTTAAAAAAAGAAAAGAAAAGATGAAGACAATATTGTCAACCTTCAGGGTTTCTAGCATCTCATTCTCTGTTCCTGCTCTGTATCACCTCTCTAGGGTTACCTCCTCCTTAGCTTTTTTTTTTTTTTTTGTCGATACACGGCCCTCTCACTGTTGTGGCCTCTCCCGTTGCGGAGCACAGGCTCCGGACGCGCAGGCTCAGTGGCCATGGCTCACGGGCTCAGCCGCTCCGCGGCACATGGGATCTTCCCGGACCGGGGCACGAACCCGTGTCCCCTGCATCGGCAGGCGGACTTTCAACCACTGCGCCACCAGGGAAGCCCTTGTAACCATTTTTAAGTGTACACTTCTTTGGCGTTAAGTACATTCATGTCATTGTGTAAGCATCACCACCATCCAACTTTTTCATCTTCCCCCACTGAAACTCTGTGCCCATTGTTAGCAACTCCCCACTCTGCCCTCTTCCCTCCACATCTTCCTTCTCTTAAAAAAGCACTTTGTAAAGTGTCAGAATCTTGTCCTATGATAAAACATTTACCACAGTTAAATAGAAGTGATTTCCCAGAATCGATGGGCAACAACTTTGCTGGCATTCAGTCAACACACAGAAGTGCCAGGTGTCCTGTCTCCCAGCTCCATCTCTCCCTCCCCCTCATTAACACCCTCCCTAAGGTGCTGCTGAAACCGCAGAATGCATTTTGGGACTTAGTAGAGCATAGGTTCTTCTGTTTCAGCACAGAAGGAATTCCGCAAGAGGCAGGGTGACAGGTGAGGAAAGAGTTTATTAGTATAGGACGCTTGTGAGAGATACAAGCGGGCAGGCAAGGGCGTGCGCACCGAGGACTTAATGGGTTACATTTTCATAATCAAAGGAAAAGTGGGGAGGGGAAGAAGGCCACCTTCCTCCTCATTCTTGAGTAGATGTCAAACTTCTATTGTCATCTCCTCCTCCACGTCGGGTGGGGGAGTTTTCTTGTCCCTACATGGTCAAACTGGGGCTGTCATGGTGCTATTCAGAAGGGTGGTAATATATGCTAAGATATGGTAAATCATCTCAGGTTTCAGAATAAAGTCACCTTTTCCCCTATATTTTTGTTTTTAGTGCATGCAGAGGAGCATGTCCTGGGAATCATTAACTTACTGACATCACTGGGCAGGATGTGGCTCTCATGCCACCATCGTTTTATTGTTTTGGGCATGTCTCATGCTTCTGTTGCATGGTTTCGTGGTTAAGCAAGCCTGCTTTCCTGTTTCTTTTTTAATATTTATTTATTTGGCTGCGCCAGGTCTTCATTGCAGCATGCTGGATCTAGTTCCCTGACCAAGGATGGAACCCAGGCCCCCTTCATTGGGAGCGTGGAGTCTTAACAGCTGGACCACCAGGGAAGTCCCTACAAGCCTGCTTTCTTGAGTGATCGTTAATTTACAGGGGTCTCCCATACTTTTCTCTCTACTTACAATCCCCTAGTGGGATTAACTATTTAATCCCCTACTTTGTCCCTTTACTCTGTCCCTATCACTCCACAAAGGGTTCACAGTTAAAAGGGGAGAGTGATTCCACTGTCTTTCTAGGGTGGCAGTTGAAATCCCTGCTTAAGGGGCCTCCTTGTTACTGCCTTGCCTACCTGTTGTCTGCTGAAGGCAGCCTGATGTGGTGGAAAGAAAAATGCCTAGTGAGTCAGGAGGCCTGATTTATTCACTTGTCCCGCCACTAATTAGATGTCTCCTTTGAGCTAAATCACCTACTTCTCAGGGCTGTACTTTGCTAAATTATTAAGTACAGAGTAGGCAGAGTGTTTGATGAGCTTTAAAATTCGGTGGCCTGCTTTTCCCTGAGTGGGCCTCTTTCCTTTCAATCTCGGAGAGATACCCCTTTGTTTTCTTAAACAAATACCCCTCTCTTTCTCCATAGTTAGCTTCACTCACTCCCCACAAACCATGTCAATCTTGAAATATTAAAAATACAACCCTCACCTCTCCAGAAACTATAAAACATTTTTTTCTTGGTTTTTCTAGTTGAGGTTAAACCTCTACTTTTTTTTTTTTTCTAACTCAGTGGCTAGAAGTATGAAGAATATTTTCAAAGGCCAGCAAGTTTTGTTTCGTCAGAGGTGAAGGTTCAAATTCATCTTTGCGGAGCAGGGGCCTTGCTTTTTTGACACTGAAAATATTGCAAAGGCCCTTTGGTTATGCCAAGCCAAACCAAAATACTATAGGGTGGAGAGACAGTGCAACTGTCTGTTTTCATCTTGGGTAGACTTGGCATCTCTGTAAATCATTATACGTGGTGGAAAGCTAGCCTTAAACTTAGATTTTCTTTGTTTCACTGGAAATGTGTTCCCAGGTACAGAAATAGCCCATCTTTGGCCCGTCTCTGGCCCCTGCAAATTTGCTGCAGGTTGGGGTCGGGGGGGCAAAGGAGAGCACTGGTTAATCTCCTGTGCATGGTCATAACATAGACAATCTAGGAGCAGATGCAACTAGTTTACCGGTTATACATTTTCTTTTCTGCAGCATGAATTGGTCCTGTTACTATATAAGGCTAAAGCAGTTTCGTGAAATGTTATGCTTGAGAAATATAGGAATGTATCTGTGTCCAGACTTGAAAGAAAGTGGTTTGAGGGGAAAATGATCTGCGTGGAGAAGCTAGTGATGAGATGGAAAGACTGTCCTGTGCTGGAAATGAGCAGCAGTCCCGACCCAGGCAAGGGGGCAGGGGAGGCAGAGACAATTCAGATGGATTTGTGGGATCTTTAAGCATTCCTTGGGGATAGTCAGAAACATCAGGGAATCTTGGTAAAAGGTGGGGTTTTCTATGAGTAAGCAGGATGGGGAGTCAGGGAGACTATCCTAAGGGAAGTGTGATCCCTGGGTTAGGTTAAAAAATAATCGGTTGATTACCCAACAGTGGGCTATACACTGGTAGGTTACACCCAAGTTTGGCAGGAGAGGTAGTTTTGGGTTAGGGCACAGCAGATGTCAAGTCAATATAACTGCTAAAGGGAGAAATGAGAAAGGTTTCCTCACCTACTCTGACCTCCAAAATGCGATGGGTGCACTAAGGAAAATGCTATGTACTCAGAAAACAAAGGTTTAAACTCTCTCCTGGTTTTGCTACGAACCAATGTATAATCTTGACTATGTTCTATGATCTCCTACTCGTCAATTTCTTCATCCACAAAATGAAGTGAAAGGTCATAACTAATATCCTTGTCTAGTCCCATCCCCACAGTCTAGGATACTGACTGTAAGGGGAAAAAAAAACCAAGGCAGCCTTTGCCTCTTGGGTGGAACAAGCATGGCCCCCAGGGGGACTCCAGGGCAGAGATTTCAAACTCTAACATTTTATGGAGTTCATGTAAATAATAAAATGGGTGGAAATTTAGAGTTTTATGTGGATTGACGTGATTTCTAAAATGTTGACAATTAATTCAAATTTTAAAACAATACTTTGGGTCTACAAAACACATCTGGCTGACACACTGCCCGTTTGGGGGTCTGTGTGCAAGGAGGGAAAAGGGAGGGAGAGAAAAGAAGTGCTGGTGTATTAGGGCCGTGAAAGCGCGGAGTCCTAACCCCTGGACTGCCAGGGAGCTCCCAAGAATTCTTATCTAATATAACGTGTCTTCTCATGACTCCTCTAGAGTAAGCCTCCGCGATATTATCAGGCTCATACACCCAAATGCCCCTATTCCTGCTCTCGGAGCTCTCCTGAGAACTCCTCATAGGGCTTTGAGTAAAGAGACCTTTGAAGCCATGCATTCAATCGTCATTGCTGTTCCATCACTCATATAATTAAATACTTATTTTCAGCACATTCTTCCCTCTGGCTGACGGAGGTGAGGTCCCTTTAAACAAGCTACAGAGTCCTTCTGGATCTCACAGAGTGACCTGTGTTATTATTTGGCTAACCTGGGCTTGTCGTTTTCTTTCTACAAGGCTTCTAAAGCAATTAATAAAAGCTGGCAAACTCTCAGTCCTTATAATCATAACTGCCCTCATTTTGTTCAAGTGCCTTAGCGACCTCGGAACCCAACACTTGACCTTTACCCTGCACTCATCCCCATCTTAGGAATCTTGTGACCGCTATGGCACACCAGGGGTCATACCCATTCCATGCTGTCCGGCAGTGGAGCCCTCACTTCCATTTGAGCAAAGAGTGATTCAGATCCAGGATCCTACTCTAGGGTCTGCTTTCTACCATTTCTGTTACCAGCGCTTCTAGCCTCCCCTTCCCCAATCCCCCCCAAAAATTAAAAGCAAAGCCCAACACAAGGCTTGCATATAGGCAATTTTTGGGGAATAATCTCAGGAGAAGGAGGGAGGAAGTGGGGAAAGTAAAACAGAGAAGAAGGGAAAGCCAATGCAAAAGTGTGTTTTCCAGTTGGTCACCACTGTAGGAGGCTGGGGCTGAAGCCACTGGGATCCTCTGAGAAGCCACATAGAATGCACCTTGGATTCTCCACTCAGAAGGTTGGGAGGGGGTGCTTCCCTGGTGGCGCAGTGGTTAAGAATCCGCTTGCCAATGCAGGGGATACAGGTTCTATCCCTGGTCCGGAAAGATCCCACATGCCGCGGAGCAACTAAGCCCATGCGCCACAACTACTTAGCCTGTGCTCTAGAGCCTGGGAGCCACAACTACTGAAGCCCACGCGCCTAGAGCCCGTGCTCCGCAACAAGAGAAACCACCGCAATGAGAAGCCTCCGCACCACAACGAAGAGTAGCCCCCCACTCGCTGCAACTACAGAAAGCCCGCGCGCGGCAACAAAGGCCCAACACAGCCAAAAATAAATAAATAAACGTTTTTTTAAAAATTAAAAAAAAAGAGTTTGGTAGGGGGATCAGTTGTTCACCAGCACCTTCCTGCATTGGTCAAGGGTTGTCCCAGGGCTTGTTAATTCCTTTGCAGTTTCAGACCACCCATGAGTCCCATGCCCCAGCATTAGAGACACACTGGGAAGAGAGCAAGAGAAACACAGAGCGCTGAGGAAGGTGGTGTCAGTTTACACCCGCATGAAGCTTATAGCTGCAGCAATGGAAAGAATAAAAGGGGAGCCCAGAGAATGTATCCAATTCACTGTCCTTTGTGGTTATCTTCTTTAGACTGTTTCTGTGCACTGAAAAAATCGAATGCATATTATTTAAAAATATCTAGCTGGGACTTCCCTGGTGGTGCAGTGGTTCAGTGGTTGAGAGTCCGCCTGCCGATGCGGGGGACGCGGGTTCGTGCCCCGGTCCGGGAAGATCCCACGTGCCGCGGAGCGGCTGGGCCCGTGAGCCATGGCCGCTGAGCCTACGCGTCCGGAGCCTGTGCTCCGCAACGGGAGAGGCCACAGCAGTGAGAGACCCGCGTACCGCAAAAAAAAAAAAAAAAAAATCTAGCTGTATTAAAAAGCAACAAAGACCCAACGCAGCCAAAAATAGTAAGTAAATAAAATAAATTTATTTTTTAAAAAACTAATCAATTCTTAAATATTTTTCTCCTGTTTCTTAAAACTGATTTCAAGTACTTGAGAAATACCTCAGCGAGTTTAGATATTGGCCAAGACTCAAGTCATCACAACTAAACTCCCCAACTGCACAGACTCTCTCCTTTGGATGATGACCAGTTTAAAAAAAATATGGTGACGTCAAAGGGAAGTAAGACTATGTTGCTCTTTCTCCCGTATTCTATGACCACAAGGATTCTAGAAAAGCAGCCTGACTTTATTAGACCTGGAGGCTCTGGTTTCCCCAGGAGCTGGTAACAGAGCAGGAAGTATAGGAGAGTTCACACGCTAAGGGTGTGAGTGACAGGAAATGGGAAGGAGCTGACAGGTAAAGTTGCTGTCCTTTCTGTCCCAGCCAGACTGTTGTGAGGCACTGTGATTCTGCTCAGCCTCTCCCAGACATCGGGCATGACCGAGCAGCTGGAGTGTTTCTGCTGAGGCTGTGGACAGCTCTGTAACATGCCCCTTTGTATATGTTTGCCCTCCTTCCCCCATTCACTGCCCTCTGTCCTTCACTTTTGCAGCCTGGACCCTCAGTAAAGTGTTAGCTTACAAGCTTTGCCTTGAGTTCTGATTTCTAAGGACCCCACAGAGACATAGCTCTCTAACTGGTGTTGGAGTGGGGTTGGACCTTTAACATAATGATGAAGTACAGTTGCAGCCTTCAGGTTCTGTCCTGTGAGTTTCAGCTCCCCAGAAGAGGCAGGTATCAGATGGTCAGTGCGTCTGCACCCCAAAAGCCAGGCCAGCTCCAGTGAAAGCTCAGCCCAGCCAGGGTCAGCCTAGCTCAGACCTCGGAGTTTTGCCTTCCTTCAATGGAGACAAGGGCCAGCAAGGGTCTTCTCTGTTGGGTATATTCATGGGAGAAGATCCAGGCCAGCATCACAGGTATAACCTTTCAGCCAAATTCAAAGGGAAGTAGGGGACCAAGATAACTAACCACGTTTTGTCTCTGACGTGGGGAAAGCACAACCAGACCAGTGTGCAAGGCAGGGGAGGGGAAGGAGTGAGTTTCTTTCTTCTAAACCAGAATGCCAACTCTAGTTGACCACAGCACCCTCGTGTCACGTGGATTCTTCTTTCTGCATCACTGCAGTTAGCCAAGGGATTAGCATTTGTTAGCTCATGGATTTGGTTATGGCAGTACCAAAAGGAATTTTAAGGGTATGGGGCCAGGACCCCAGGCATAAATGGTCTTTTCTTCCTTCTGACTCAGTCTGACCCTGACTGTCTTCTCCTCAGATCTGATTTGGAAACAGCTTCAGGTAAAATAATTTAAACAAGTTTAGCCTTTCGCATCAGTTCAATTCAATTCAACAAATATTTATCTAGTGACTCCTCTTTGATGACCAAGTTATCACACTCAGTATGCTAGGCCTAGAACATGCACCGTGCATTTGTAAACAGTCACAGTTGATATGGCAGAAGAACGGAGGGAAGAATGTGGTGGAGAGGAGACAGATCTGCAAGGCTTCCCTTAGGGCATGAAAGGCCTGGAGGCCTTTTAACAACAGTGAATCTGGAAGGGCTGGGGAGCTTGCCCAGAGGTGATTTTGTTGTGTATTCTCAACAGGAGAAATACAGAGAATCCTGGCTCCAGGGCATTTTGGCTTCCTCTACCGGGCTCTCCTGCAGACAGCTTAAACTCAGCGTGTCTGACTGAATTCACCTTCCTTCTCTATTTATTTTTTTTAAATTTTATTGAAGTATAGTTGATTTACAATGTAGTGTTAATTTCTTCTGTACAGCATAGTCACTGTTATACATATATATATTCTTTTTCGTATTCTTTTCCATTATGATTTTTCACAGGATATTAAATATACTTCCCTGTGCTATGCTGTAGGACCTTGTTGTTTATCCATTCTATATATAATAGTTTGCATCTGCTAATTCCAAACTCCCCTTCCTTCCCTCCCCTACCACCTCTCCTTCTTGGCAACCACAAGTCTGTTCTCTATATCTGTGAGTCTGTTTTTGTTTTGTAGATATGTTGATTTGTATCGTATTTTAGATTCCACATGTAAGTGATATCATATGGTATGTGTCTTTCACTTTCTGACTTACTTCACTTAGTATGATAATCTCTAGGTCCATCCATGTTGCTGCAAATGGCATTATTTCATTCTTTTTGATGGTTGAGTAATATTCCACTGTGTGTGTATACACATATATATATCATCTTTTTACATACACGTCTATATATGTATATATATATGTATCTATCTATCTATCTATATCTATCTATCTATATATATATATATATGTTCTTTATCCATTCATCTGTCGATGGACATTTAAGCTGTTTCCATGTCTTGGCTATCATAAATAGTGCTGCTATGAACATAGGGGTGCATGTATCTTTTTGAATTATAGTTTTGTCTGGTATGTACCCAGGAGTGAGATTGCTGGATCATATGGTAGCTCTATTTGTAGTTTTTTCAGGAACCTCCATACTGTTTTCCATAGTGGCTGCACCAATTTACATTCCCACCCAGTGTCAGAGGGTCCCTTTCCTCATCTTCCTCCTCTAAATCTCCTTTCCCTCCTGTACTTATGATACCGTCATCTCCCCAGTTAGACATCTGAGAGTGTAACAAAATGAGCCCCCTGCTACTGTGTATGCTATGTCTTATATAGTGAATGGTCATTTTTTTGCACAATGCCCATCTTTTTGCCCTGTTCTGAGGGGCCGTAGGCTCACACCATACCCTTCTGGTGTCACTGAAAGCACATGGCCGTGGGTGTTCATGTTAATTATCAGGGAGGCTCTGAACCCTACAAAGGGATGCCCCAGGGAGGACCTAGGAGAGGAGGAAACTCCTTTCTCTTTCTGGACCTTGCTCTCTTGGACTTGGGCTTTGAAGAGTCTTGTTATGCTTGAGGGCACTGCCAGGTTGAGGAAAGATAGCCTGTGTTGCATGGGGGTTATGTGTGTGTCAGATCCATATCTGAGACTTCCAGGCAGTTTGACATTTGAGAAGGAAAGAGAAGCTGGGTGAATTATTAAGCCACCACGTCTGTCTGCGCTTAATTTGCTCTAGGGATTCTGCCCAGAGTGTCCCTGAGGTTCTGTACTAATATTCGAGGAATCATGGGCTTTGATGGCATCTTGTGTGCTTTCTACCCTCAATATAGGTGTTTGGCTTAATTTGCTTGTACCAGATTATCTTTGTCAATTCAATATCATCCACACCGCTTTCTCCATTCTCTGCATTGCAGGGAAGTCTGGAGCTCCATTTCCCAGTATCACCTTCCTGTATTGGGTTACAGCCTGCCAATTAAAGTTGCTCACAGGACATGTGGAAGGCAGAAGAGTCAGTGTGTCTGTTGGCAGTTGTGAACAAATGCTTGGACATATGATAGACATATGATTTGCTGCAGCTTCCGGCCCCCTCCTGAGAATCACCTGCTTTGGTGTTACAGACACAGCTGGGATCGTTGTCAGCAGTTTCCCTAGGATCCACCCCCTGCTTGATTTCATGAACCAGCTAGTTTCCATACTGTTTCTCCAACCCTTCAAATCATTGTGTAAGCTTCTAACTAACTCCTTTCTCCTTGAAATACAGAAGTGCTTCTCCTTTAGCAAGAGAGCCCTGACTGATATAACATTGCTGTAGCACCTGCCTCGTGATGGGGGTCACAGTGGTGGTTGGAGGCAACTTTCACTCCTATTAATTATTCACGTGTAAGTATATGAGTATTAGTATACGTATATTAGTATTAGATTTATTAGTGTAATAGACCAGGAAGATTCTGGATAATTCCTTCGGCACTGTGACCAGAGGTCCTTGCTGTATGTGTTGTACTACAGCACTCACTCCTGATGGAGCGGGACAAATACGGTCAGTTCTTATTGCCTCTTATCTCGAGGCCTTTCATTTGCTGGAACTCTGTGAGATTGAGCACCTTCACTTAAGATGGGCTGGTTGGCCGATGGATGAATGAACGACATTCCTGTTTGGGGAGAATGAGTGGAAGGTGATAGGTTTATACAATAAAAGTGCGTAGTGAGTTAAGTAGTATGGAGTAATAATCACCAACACTTAACTGGTTATCTGGGTTCCTATCCCTACTCTGATCCTTCTGGTTCCAAATCCCCACCAGCTGTCTTGGTGTCTGACCCGTGATAGGACAGAGCAGTGTTTATGATAACTAAAAAGTCTGTAAAGAAAGAATATTTACTTAAAAGTGGCCTCCAACGTGCCCACCTGGAAACAAGTGTCTCTGGGGAGTCAAGATGGGTAGCATCTTGGGGGTTAGTCACTTCTCTAGAACAAGGGTTTTCCACAAGGGGTCACGTTCATGCTTCCTAAAGAGCCCCTTCATCTTCTAAGGACCAGGTAAGAGCAGTGTATAATCCTGTTAGTCCTTAATGTTTTCTATGTGACACAACAACCCACCTGCATTTAAATCGCTATATGTTTCTTGGAGAATTTATAATTTTCCCTACTGTCAGTCAAGCACATCCGCCATCAAAAAACCTTGACGCTGGAAGAAATCTTAGAGTTCATCTTTTTAACCTCTAAATTTTAAAGATCCTGAGCTCAGGGGGGTGAAGTACTTTGCCCACAATTCCTATAATTTAGGAGCAAAGGGGGGACCTCGATCCAGCTTCCCAACTCTCAGTTCAAGTATTTTTCCCCCCAGCCTAGCCCATAGCTGTGCCAAAGAAAAAATTCCCTACAAAATTAAACAGGCAAAGAAGACTTTGTTCAAGGTTATTGCAACAGGGGCTGGGGTCCTGAGCTCAGGCTGAGCTCACCTCTAGGGAGACAAAGGGCAGGAGAGTTTTTAAGAGCTGGGCTGGGGATGTTCCAGGCCATCTGTGTTTGTTAACTGGCCTTACCCAAAGGAAAACTAAACTTTATCGCACCTTCATGACAGGAGGTAGTTTTACAATTTGGAGCAAGGTGCCCACCTAAATTAGGCTCCTATCCTCCCACAGAAACTGGGAGATAAGGGTGCTGTCTCCCTTGATGTTTATATTTCAAAGGGATGGCTCCCTGGTCCTTGAGAAAGACATTCCTGGGTTGTAAAACTGGCAAGACGCTTTTAAAAAAGATTTACAACTCAAAGGGGCAGAAAGAATTCACAGTGACAGGTTTTGAAAAGGAAACACTCTAAGAAAAGGGAGGTAAGGGCTTGGAGTCAGGAAAAAGCCTGCCTAAAGTCCAATCAAGCCGAGGGGAATGTTGAGGCTCTCTTGGTCAGATACCACAGTATCTACTACTTACACTCACTCCGAGGCTGTCCCTCTTCTATGCCTTTCAACTCAGCTACACATTGGCATATTTTGCCAACTTCCCAATGGCTCACCTTCAGCCATCATGGAAGAGCAACAGTGGCATGGCATGGACCATGCATGTCCCTACCAGTGGCACCTCCCATGTGAATTTCCCTCCCTCTTTCCCTCCCCCTCTCACTTCCTTCACTCCTTTTTCCTTTCCAAAAATTACAGTCACAGAAATTACGTCAATAGTAGACAGAAGAAACATGTCCACCTATTATCTAATAAAGAAAATGCATATACCTGTGGCAGGAGATAGATGGGCCGCAGGGTAAGCAGCAGGGGTTCATTCCCTGTGGACAGAAACTCCAGAATATCAATAACAGGACAATCGAGAGAGGAGGCTGGGCCTTGCCCAGCTAAGAGATAAAAGACCACATATTCCTCATCCTCAAAGCTAAGGAGACCTTCCCGACTAC
This sequence comes from Neophocaena asiaeorientalis asiaeorientalis, assembly GCF_003031525.2. Lineage (NCBI taxonomy): Eukaryota > Metazoa > Chordata > Mammalia > Artiodactyla > Phocoenidae > Neophocaena > Neophocaena asiaeorientalis. Next base: position 431,812 of record NW_020173974.1, on the reverse strand, counting down.
ACATGCGTAGAAAGGCTCCTTGGAGGTCAAAAAGGGAGGGGGCACCACCCCATAGTAAGTGATGTCAACTTACCCATAGGTCTCTTCACTAGAATCCCTCTTGGCTAAGAGATGTGCATGCACACAGAGGAGGACCCTGTAATATCCGAAATATGGACTTAGAACCAGGCAAAGCGGGACTTCCTGGTGGCGCAGTGGTTAAGAATCTGCCTGCCAGTGCAGGGGACACAGGTTCGAGCCCTGGTCCTCTGCTGCGGGAAGATCCCACATGGCGCGGAGCAACTAAGCCCGTGCGCCACAACTACTGAGCCTGCGCTATAGAGCCTGCAAGCCACAACTACTGAGCCCACGTGCCACAACTACTGAAGCCCGTGCGCCTAGAACTCGTGCTCCGCAACAAGAGAAGCCACTGCAATGAGAAGCCCGCGTACCGAAAGGAAGAGTAGCCCCCGCTCACCGCAACTAGAGAAAGCCTGCGTGCAGCAACGAAGACCCAACACAGCCAAAAATAAATACATAAATAAATAAATAAAAATTTAAAGAAACTAGAAAAAATAAAAATCCATATGAGATAAAAGAACCAGGCAAAGCAAGATGATTGGTCAAAGGAAACCTGGAAGAAATGCCCCATAAAACTGATTCAAACTACCACGAGGGCGTGACTTTCTCTCTGAGCCCCCGTGTGTCTATCCACATGTACCGTATGTACTCTTTTTCCTCCTAATAAACACTTTACCTACCTCACTACTTTCCATCTCTATGTGGAAATTCATTTCTACACAGCTGACGGGCCAGGGCCTTGTCACTGGCCACTGATCCCTGGTGGTCTAGTGACTAGGATTCAGCGCTCTCACTGCTGCTGCCCGACCGCAGTCTCTGGCTGGGGAACCTAAATCCTGCCTCAGGCCGCTGCAGCTCAAGGCCACCTGAGATCATACTTGCCAAGAAACATCAGTTTAAGTACTAAAGCCTTAAAACGAATCGAGAATAGATCATAATCCTGTTTGCTCTTACTGAAAAGGCTGATGACTTTCTAAGTTTTCAGGAAATAATTGCTGTCGCCCCAGATTCAAGGAGCAGGAATAAATGTAAGTCCATCACCAGCGTCATGTATGATTGAGCACACACCATTGAACCCACAACTGCAAACTACACACTCAAGTCTAAGGGCAGGCGAGCAGAGACTTTCAAGGAAATATTTACCGTCTCTACTGTGAATTATCAGAAGACAAAACTCTATGTTAGGATGTCCATTAGGTGGAGAGATCAATATGTGGGGGAACCATGCTTTCAGATTTACTGAAATTAGAGTCACTGCAACCAGTGCTGTATCATGATCATTAAAATTTTCATAATAAAAAAATTCTCAGCACTTAAAAAAAATATTAGTCACAATCATCACTGTTTGCAGCCCCTTAAGTAACATACTTTGAGTCAGTTGTGTAAGCAGGAGTCAAGCCTGTCCTGGTGAGGAGAATATTTTTTGGCCCCAGAAAATTCGCATCCCTACCCAGGGGGATCCTACGCTGAGGTGGAACTGTGGTACCACCATGGTGGCCTACTCTGCTCTTGAAACCCTTTCCAGCCTCCCACCTGCCCCACCAGAGACAGCGAGTCTTGGTATGCATGCTTAGTTGTTCCCTATCCTCTGAGGGGATATCTGTTCATGGTATTACATTCGTATTACAAAACTGGCTTAAATCCCTGTGCAAATGTCTTATTTATTTTTGTTCATTATTCCATTCAAGAGGTTAGTTTTTTTCCCCTGAAATTTCCAAAGATTCTTTCACTGAGGTTTAGCACGTAATAGATGCTAAATAAATATTGAATGAATGAATGAATGGATGGATGAATGGCATTATTTGTAAAACTTCCAGTTACCTCACATTTCTAGGCCTATATAGCTAAGAATCTGTTGGCTAGTCACTAAACAAGCATTTGTTTAAGGGGTAAGTATTTACACGTTACTTACACGTGTAAGTAGAAGGAAAGAAGGCACATTGCATCAAGTTTCTTTTAAATGTTTTCACAACAGCAGTGTTTCTCTTCCTCCTCCACCTTCCCTTACCTCAACCTACAGAAAACAAAGAACATTTTCCATCACAACCCACTACACACGTGCACACACACGAAAATTTCACAAATCTCACCCACGCTATAATTTCAGTGTACTCTGATATTTTCTATTTCATTTCTTAAAAAATAAATATGAATTGAGACCCACTATATAAGTTTTATGACCCATTACTAATTGAGACCTACAATTTGAAAAACATTGCTCTTAAAACTACTTTAAAAATAATAGTGGAAAAACTGCTGAATATATTTTTATGAAAGCCATTCCTGGGAATATCTAAAATTTTGAAAGTGTTAAATTCTAAAAGAGTAATATGATGTTGGAGTCGGTGAAGATAAAGGGAGATTGGATCCATAACCCTTAGGGTTACAGGGCTCCAGACTTGAGGGTTTAAATTTGGGAAGGGGAAGAAAAATGGGAGTAAAAGATAAATGGCACAGATAGGAAATAGATTGAAAGACTAATAACTTCATTTGACAAATTCTGCTAAAAGCAGTTGGCTACATTCCTGAGTCAGGGGACCTAAAAATGTCTAATTCCCATATGGTATCACCAGCACACTGTGAAACAATATGTTCTTTTAAAATTAATTCCATTCATTTATTTTTAATGACAAAGTAATACATAAATACATTCTTGTCATTAAAATTATATAGAAAAAAAGTTCCTCTTGACACTGTTTCTCCTCTCTAATCCCAGCGAATTTTCAAGAAATATTTTCAATTTGAATATACTTCCAGATCTTTCTAATGCATTTATGTTGGGCTGGAAATACAAATGTGCATGGACATACAGGAATATATAAAAAACTTAGCTGGTTTATAATGAATGCTTTGTTCTGTAACTTTTTTTTACATAACAATATGTCCTAGAGACTTTTCTACATTAGTGCGTATAGAAACAGCTTATTCTTTTAAATGTAATTATTGGCATGTTTGGGTTTAGATATACCATTTTATAAATTTGTTTTTGCTTGTTCCCTCTGTGTTTCACTCCTGTTTCCCCTTTATTGCTGTAATGTTGTGGTATAATAAGAAATATATAGTCGGTCATCTTCCCCAGTTCCTGGCACGGAGTCCCTAAAACTCTTGGAACCTCCATTGTGATAAGTCTGTTTATATGCTAATGAGATGACTCTGGGAGGCTGGGGGTGGTTGCCAGAGGAACAGCCACCTGATTAAAGGGTTGGAACTTTTAGCCCCACACCCGACCTCCAAGGAAAGGAGAGGGGTTGGAGATTGACTTAATCGCCAATGTCCAATGATTCAATCAGTCATGCGTACATCATGTAATTTCTATAAAAACTCTAAACTAAGGGGTTCAGAGAGCTTCTGGGTCAGTGAATGCATGGAGGTACTGAAAGGATAGCGTGTCCCAAGAGGGCACAGAAGCGTCACACTCCTTCCCACACGCCTTGCCCTGTGCATCTCTTCCATTTGGCTGTTCCTGAGTTGTATCTTTTATGATAAACTGGTCATAGTAAGTAAAGAGTTTCCCTGAGTCTTCTGAGCTGTTATAGAAAGTTATTGAAACTGAAGAGGGGGTTGTAGGAACCCCTGATTTATAGCTGGTTGGTCAGAAGTATGGGAAGCCCAAACTTGCCATGGGCATCCGAAGTGGGAGGCAGTTTCTGGGATGAAGCCTTTAGCCTGTGGGTCTGCACTTACTTGGGGTAGTTAGTGTCAGAATTGAATTAAATTGTAGGAGACCCAGTTGGCATCCATAGACAGCTGGAAAACTACTCAGTGTTGAAAAACTGCACATTTTACGTCAGAGTGTTCTGTGTGTAGAAGAAACTGGTTTTCTTACATTTGCCTTCCTTTGAGTTATTTGAATATCTTTTAAATATTCCATTTTAATTTATCTATTGGGATTTCATTATACCTCTTGTACAGTTTTTTGTTTTTTTGGTTTTTTTTGCGGTACGCGGGGCTCCCACTGTTGTGGCCTCTCCCATTGCGGAGCACAGGCTCCGGATGCGCAGGCTCAGCGGCCATGGCTCACGGGCCCAGCCGCTCCGCGGCACGTGGGATCTTCCCGGACCGGGTCACGAACCCGTGTCCCCTGCATCGGCAGGCAGACTGTCAACCACTGCACCACCAGGGAAGCCCCATCATTTAATCTTAATTACCTACTTAAAGACCCTATCTCCAAATACAGTCACATTTGGAGGTACTGGGGGTTAGGGCTTCAACATATGAATGGTGGGGGGTGGAGTGACAGTTCAGCCCATAAAAAATATTAACGTGTATGTTCTTTTCTTCTCTCTTTGATTATCCCATTTGTCCATGAGACAAGATGTTGCCAATTCCCTCAGTGTATTAATTATCTATTGCTGTGTAACAGATTACCCCAAAATTTACAGACTTAAAACAACAAATATTTATTAGCTCACAGTTTCTGTGGGTCAGTTTATCTGGGTAGTTCTGGCTCACAGGCTCTTGTGTTGTTGCAATCAAGATGTCAGATGGGGCGGAAAGGGATTGGAGCATCTGCTTCCAAGATGGCTTGCTCACATGGCTGTTGGCAGGCATCCTCACTACATGGGCTTCACATAGGCTGCCTGAGTGACATCACAGTATGGCAGCTGGCCTACCCCAGAGTGAATGGTCCAAAGGAGAGGGAGCAGGAGGTGGCAGTACCTTTTACAACCTACTCTCCCAAGTTATACACTGTCCCTTCCACGGTATTCTACTCATTAGGAGCAAGTTACTAGGTTCAGCCCACACTCAAAGGGATAGGAATTTGGCTTCCATCACTTGAAGGGAGGTGTACCAATGAAATTTTGAACATATTTTAATACCACCACACCTAGTAAGGAAGTAGAAGGTTGAGAAATTTCACACTTTTAGCCTCTAAGTTCGAGAAGTATAGTCCAAGTCTCAGACCAAAAGAGACTTTAAAAAAAAAAAAAAGTAAGCCAATAGAACAGACTAGAAAATTTCTATGAGCTGGTTTAAGAGAAGAATTTGGGGCAGAGATGCAGAGTGGGAATGGTGTAAATCTCCTGTCCCTGCCTAGTCTAGAGTGGGGATAACTAACAACCTGACAAATTCTCCATAACGTTTAGGGTCTGAGAATAAAGAGAACCCAGGCCGTACTTCTGATAAGAATAGATATTACACCTGATCTTAGCCAAAACGCCGAGAAGCAGTTGCCCAGGCCATACTTCAGAGCAGCAGGCATCAGGAAGAAATCACCTGTGCTATCAGGCCATGGAATCACACAGACAAAAGGTGTTTTGCATGTGGGGCAACAGAAGGTCAGAGACAGTCTTATGCTTTCCAGGCCCTGGGCCAGTGTGGGGACAGGTGAGGAAGGCCTGGGGTGTGTCATATTTAGAAATTAACTGAGAGGAGAGCCACAGGCCTTCAAGGATGTCCTGATTTGGACAAGGAAGTAAATAGAATTCATGATGGCTCCTGCTGACTGAAGAGTAGGAATGTTTAAATTTTTAATTGTTTTCCAAAAATATTGTATAAATGTGTAGCCCATAACTGCTATATCTGCCAGCATTTGTAACAGCAATCTTTCAAATTTTGGTCATTCTGATTAGTGAAAGATGATATATAAATTATTAATTTTATTTTCCATAGTTACTAGGAGTTTGAGGACCTTTTATAATTTTTTTTACTGTTTGAGTGTCCTCTCCTGTGAATTGTCTGCTCCTCATTTGGCAACATTTCCATATTGTCTTTTCCTTACATTTGTAGGAGTTATTTGTCTATTTGGACACTACTCCTTCATCTGCTACATATGTTGCAAGTGTGCTGTCATAGTCTGCCACTTGTCTTTTAAATGTGTTTATAGTGTCTTTTGCCAAACAGAAGTTTTCAATTTTAATATAATCAAATGTATTAATCTTTTCCCTTATGGTTTGTGCTTTTTGTGTCTGCTTTAGGAAGTCCACCCATTGCCAAATCACAGAGATATACTTCTATATATTTTTCTACTAGTTTAAAAGTTTTATTTGTTTTAATTGACCTAAAATTTGTTTTTTCCACTTATAAGATTGTGATCTAATTTTATTTTATTCCAAAAGATGAGCCAGTTTTCCAAGCCTTTTTTTCTGAATAGTTTGTCTTTTCCTTGGTGAGTTTTAATGCCTTCTCTAGTATTCACCCACATGTGCATGGATCTGTGTCTGGGTTCTCTTTTCTATCCCACTGATTTATTTTTCTTCTCCTGTAATGATACTACACTATTTTATTTCTTTTTAAAATTTTTATTGTTATTTATTTTTGGCTGTGTTGGGTCTTCGTTGCTGCGAGCAGGTTTTCTCTAGTTGTGGTGAGCGGGGGCTACACTTTGCAGTGTCCAGGTTTCTCATTGCGATGGCTTCTCTTATTGCAGAGCACGGGCTCTAGGCGCATGGGCTTCAGTAGTTGCGGGACATGGGCTCAGTAGTTGTGGCTTGCCGGCTCTAGAGCACAGGCTCAGCAGTTGTGGCGCACGGGCTTAGTTGCTCCGTGGCATGTGGGATCTCCCCGGACCAGGGCTCGAACCTGTGTCCCCTGCATTGGCAGGCGGATTCTTAACCACTGCGCCCCCAGGGAAGTCCTATTTTATTTTTTACATTGAAGTACAGTTGATTTATAATGTTTCAGGTGTACAGTAAAGTGATTCAGTTACATACATATATCTGTTCTTTTTCTTATTCTTTTTCATTACAGGTTATCACAAGGTATTGAATACAGATCCCTGTGCTATACAGTAGGTCCTTGTTGGTTATTTCATATATAGTAGTGTGCATCTGTTAAACCCAAACTTCTAATTTATCCCTCCTCCTTCCCCCCCCCCACACTGTTTTAAACTCTAGAGTCTTCAATATGTCTTGTCTAACGGGGCAAGAGACCTCCCTCACACACACATACCTGTGTTCTTCTCTTTCAAAACTGTCTAAACTATTAGTGCTCCTTTACTTTCCACTGGCATTTTAGAACAGTCAAGTTGCCTAAAAATCCTGCCAGGATTTCAATTGAGATTGCATTGAATTTATAGATTAATTTGAGAGATAACTGACATCTTTATAATGTTAAGGTTTCTCATCCAGAAACCTAAGCATCTGTTTCTATTCACATTTTGTTCTATATCTTTCAATCAAGTTTAAATTTTTTCCTGTAAAGATTTTTTGTGCTTTTTATTTAGGTTTATTTCTAAATATTTTCTGTGTATTGATTGATGTTGTCTACTTGATGTTGTTTCCAAAATATTTGTTAGGATCTTCTCCTATGTTTTTAGATTTGTCTTTATCTCCTTGTAATTCTATTTTTATTTTGTATATGTAACAGGCTGTTAAAATTGACATTTTGTTCAAGGCACCAAAATACTCTAGATGAGAAATTCCAAAGCCAGGTGATCATATACAAATATTCAAAGAAAATGTTTAAAAACTTGTTCTATGACTTTTAAACCTCTCACCCAGTTTTAGGACACAAAAAAGGAATCAGAGTACGGAGAGGAACATACTTCATTTCCGAAGAGATCTGTGAAGAGATTTCTTTGGAAAGAGATGATCCTTTGCTATTAATACCCACCCCACTCCAAACTTTGGGAAGAGGAAGGAGGTGCTTTACCTCAATTTTCTTTAATTTAAACAGCGTCTACTTTCCCCTAACCCTAAATTTCCAAACCTGCCATCCAATCCCCTCCTCAAAGGGCTTTATTTTAAATTTGCAAGTAGTATACACAGTAGACATCACAGGACCACAGCTCAACTCCCAAAGCCTCATGTGGGATCGGGAACGGGGTGAAGGTAAAGGTGACGTCCTTTTTAGCGTCACGATCTCCTCACTACCGCATCAAAATAGTTGAATGCATAGAACATCAGGCTCTTCCTGTAAAAATGTGATGGACAAGTGGCTGGAAAATGTGTCACTGACTTGATTTAGGTCAGAATGGGCTTCTGCTCTGATCACCTCAACACTAACTCACTGTATTCAACCAGGAAGGCTAGAAGTTAGAATGTTTATGACCCTGTCAGGCAGAAATTTTAAAATGTAGAGTGTTTGGACTTCCATGGTGGTGCAGTGGTTAAGAATCTGCCTGCCAATGCAGGGGACATGGGTTCAATCCCTGGTCCAGGAAGATCCCAGATGTCGCAGAGCAACTAAGCCAGTGCACCACAGCTACTGAGCCTGCATTCTAGAGCCTGTGAGCCACAACTACTGAGCCTGCGTGCCACAACTACTGAAGCCCGCGCACCTAGAGCCCGTGCTCTGCAACAAGAGAAGCCACTGAAATGAGAAGCCTGCGCACAGTGCAACGAAGAGTAGCCCCCACTGGCCGCAACTAGAGAAAGCCCGCGCGCAGCAACGAAGACCCAACGCAGCCAAAAATAAATAAATAAACATTTTAAAAAAAGAAAAGAAAATACAAGGCTTAAAAAAAATAGAGAGAGTGTTTGAGTTCCTTGCACCTTTAACAAACAAGGTCTCTCACACAGTTAGATTTAGAATTCATGATGACTAAATCATCGGGGAGAAGGGCTATTGCCTGCAGGAGAGCTCTAGGGAGAAGTGTGAGAAATAAGAGACTACAGACAGAGAGCCTGAGTTCTTTCTTTCCCCAAACAGCCTTTCCCCTGGGACTCCCCATCAGGCTGAGAAGCCTGGGACAGGTTTCATGTTTCTGCGTGTTAGAGGCAAGAAGTGTGAACACTTATTCTAGAAATGCATTAGCGCCTGTAGCCAAAGTATCAGAGCTAGTGGAATGATTCCTGTCTTCACCAAGGCTCTGGATGAGTGAAGGGAGATGTAGGAAAGAAAAAGGAGGAAAAGAAACAGACAAGCTGCTAATGAGTAAAAAGATTTCTAAAGAACACTTCACTTAGTGCAGTCATTTGACTCTTGTTTATTTGTTTAGAAAATGATGACCCATCCAAGAAGCCATTAGAGATGATCAGATTGGTTCAAGTTCCCTTGTGTTCCGTTGAGTGTGGACAAGCTAGGGAAACCGAAGCACCATTGGGTGGGAAGAGGCATAGAAAGAATGAGTGAAAGCACGAGTTCACAGAAGTGATGCGTACATCTTAATAAAGCACTCAAGATAAATGTCTGGCTTGAAGGTGAGTAGTTTCTCACTTTGATTCATAGGTTGCCACATTTTCAGAAGCATTTTTGTGTCACATACCTACAGGAGCTTACAAAAAGATTCATGGAAGCTTAAGGAAAAAACAAGAAAGGCAGCCTTTCTTGTTTCAGTACTATGTTTTTGCTGGAATGAATTTCTGTTACTGTGAACTCTGAAGAAAGCTAGTTAGAAAGAAACTAATTATATTAGAAATTTTTCATTGAGAGTCATGAGACCGAATGTCAGGGGGACTTTGCTCCTCGGGGTCCCCAGGGACAAGAGAGACAGAAAAAAGAAAGCAAAACCAGGACATTTGCTTATTGATAAAGTACCTTTTGAAAATGTATGCACATTTCTTCAAAGTTATTCATTGCACACATTGTTCAACCTGTCCTGTAACAGTTACGAGAGTGTTAACACCAACATCTGGTCCAGCTCTTGGGTCCTATTCCAATGAGCTTGTCTCCAGTTGTCCAGAAATTGCAGCCTCTTTCAGGGCATGATTCTGTGCGTCCAGAGGTCAGGTTTACTCAGAGAGCTAAGAACAATGGGTGAGAAACCAAGAAATGCATATGTTAAGGTTTTCCAGAGAAATAGAACCTCTATCTCTATATCTATCTCTCTATCTCTTTATCTATCTACCTACCTACCTATCTATCTATAAAGAGAGGGAGAGGGAGAGAGATTTTAAGGGACTGGCTCAAGTGATTGTGGAGTTGTGGTAAGTCTAAAATCTGCTGTGCTGCAGATCCAGGGAAGAGCTGATGTTGTAGCTCAAGTTTAAAGACAGTCTGAAGGCAGAATTCCCTGTTCCTTGGAGTCCCTTAGGCTATTTTCTCTTAAGGCCTTCAACTGATGGATGAGACCCATCCACATTATGAAGGATAACCTGCTTGACTCAGAGTCTACTGATTTAAATGTTAATTTCACGTAAAAAATACCTTCCCAGCAACATCCAGACTGGTGCCTGACCAAATATCTGAGTACTGTGGCCCAGCCAAGTTGACACACAAAATTAGCCATCACAGCTTACTAGTTGTGTTACTTAAGATTTTTGCTTCAGTACGCGGGCCTCTCACTGCTGTGGCCTCTCCCGTTGCGGAGCACAGGCTCCGGACACGCAGGCTCAGCGGCCACGGCTCACGGGCCCAGCCGCTCTGCAGCATGTGGGATCTTCCCGGACCGGGGCACGAACCCGTGTCCCCTGCATCGGCAGACGGACTCTCAACCACTGCGCCACCAGGGAAGCCCTACTTAAGTTCTTTTGATTGCAAATGACACTCACCCAATCTGGAAATTACCTTAGAACAAAAGCAGTTCTCAGGGATGGTGAATCTTTTACTCACCCTCATAGCTGGAATGTCCTCTCCCTCATAGCGGGGAGTGTCTATTTGGTAGCAAGAGAGGAATGGAGCAGAGATGCAGAGAGAAGCAGGTACAGATTCTCTTAGGGAGCAGTTTTCAACTGGAGGAGCAGGTCAGGAATGCCAGGGGAGCTTTATGAAGATGACGATGCTCAGGCCCCTCCCTAGACTTCCTGAATCATAGCCACACCCTATTTCTTGAGGATGCACGCCCCCTAGAGGGAGGCTATATTTGGACAGAAGCAGCATCTGGTTCGGGGACTGAGAGGTACATTTGTGTTGTAACTTGAATTCAGGAACATTCACTGCAAATGTTGGACTATAAGGATGAAGAAAGGGAGGAAAGAAAGTGGGTGAAGGGCGCTATCAAGTATTAATAATTCCAAAGAAAGAGAGAAATACATTGATAAGAAGAAAACTCACATAAGAATTGAAGATGATGGTAGAAATTTAATAAATTATGCATAGGAGTCATATGACTCAATGACTAGGGAGCAGCCAGTTTTAGTTTTTGCTGGAACCAGGACCTCTAGACTTGTAGAAATTAAAGTCACAGGGATAAGAAGCACAAATTAGCCAAGTGAGTTGCTGGGAATGATGTTAAAATGAACTCCTCCTACTTTGATCCTGGACACATGTGTTCTGTCTGTGGGGACACAGCATCGTTGGTTTAATGACCATTGGTTTAAGATGTACACTGCATCCTGAAAGACAGCATCTTATCTCCATGTTGGTGCCTTAGCATCCCTTCAAAAAGCAGTTACCATGCTCTTTTATATGAGCGGCTTCTGGGTGACATGGCATATGGTAGAACCCATAGATTCTGCCGTCACGTGCCCCTTGTCACACCCTCTTTGACATAAAGTGGGTTTTTTGGCCTAGGGTAACATTATGTGGAATGTCACGGTGGTAAATCAGACAACCTGTGAGTCCTTGATTGATGGTGTTGGTGCAGAAACAGTTAGTAGGAAAAGCACACCTCTTACCCAGAACACATGTCAGTCACCATCAGGATGCATTTTTTTTCCTTTTTTTAAAAAATTGAAATATAGTTGATTTACAATGTTGTGTTCATTTCTGCTGTTCAGCAAAGTGATTCAGTTATACATATATACATACATTCTTTTTTTTTTAGGATGAATTTCTGAATGAAGTGGCCCAATGTAATCAGTTTCTCAACCAGCCAAATAGTGGGTTGGTTTTCTCAACAGAAACAACAGAAGCCAGAAGACAACAAACAGATATCTTCAAAGAGCTGAAAGAAAATAACTACCAACCTGGCAAAAGTCTATGGCCGGAATGCAGGCCCATAAAACAAGTCTCAAAAATATTGAAATCATATCGAGCATGTTCTCTGTCCTCAGTTCAGTTGTGCTAGAACTCAACTAACAACCGCCAACAACAAAAACTAGAAAGTCTACATATGTTTGGAAATTAAGGCATACATTTCCACATAACTCATGTTAAAGAATAAATCATAATGGTCATTAAAAACTATTTGGAATTGAATAATCATAAAATATTCCATATCCAAACCTGTGTAATAAAGCTTCTTAAAGGGAAATTGTAAGTTCTGAATGAATTATACAAAAAAGAAGAACAGCTGAAAAATAAATGAACTAAGCGTCCATTTTTAGAAATTATAAAAAGGACAGCAAAATAAACTCAAAGGAAGTAGATGAAAGACAAGAATAAATCAAGAGATGACCGTAACGAGAGGAACAAAAAAGCCAAAATTTGGTTCTCTAATAATACTGATAAATGACTGATAGAAGAGAGAGGATGCAAATAACTAACATTAGGAATGTAAAGAAGCATCTCTATTGATCCTGCAGATAATAAAAAATAATAGAAGAATATTGTAAGTAATTCTGTGCCAATGGCATTAAAATTTAGATGAAATGAAAAAAATCCCTAGAAAAATACAACGCACCAAATTTTATATCAGAAGAAATAGAAAAATATGGATAGCTCCATAACAATTTAAAAAATTAATCCCACAAAGAAAACTCCAGGCCTGTGAATTTTACCAAACATATATGAAAAAAATAATGCCAATCTTACACAGATGCTCCCCCAAAATGAAGACAGAACACTTTCCAACCCACTTCATAAGGCCAGCATAAACTTTCATTTCAAAATCTGACAAAAATATTATAAAAGTAAATTTCAGACTAATCTCTCATGAACATAGATGTAAAAATCTTAAGTGAAATATCAGGAAACCAAATCGAGCAATATATTTAAAAAAATACACTACAAGCAAATTGGATTTAACATTAAGAAATCAATCGGTATAATTCACGATAAAGCATAATAAAGGACAAACACCATCTTATCTCAATAGATGCAGAAAAAGGACAAAAACTGTATCTCAGTATATACAGACAAAGGATACCTTGTAATCAAACACATTATATTTCTGCAGCAAAATACATAAGTATTCTCCTTGAGGAGGATAGACTATAAATAGATTTCCATCTGTTCATGTCAAGTTTTGCTGCCAAATGAAAAAAAACAACTTTCTTTTTGGATTTCAGAGTAGTGGATAAGGGATTATAGGCTTATATCAAAATAATAAAGAAAGATAGCAGATTGAGAATTCATAGAAATACACACTTAAGAAAAATAAAACCATAATGCTAAGTTCTTGACTTACAACAAAAAAGAACATTCATTGATCAGCTTAGTATCTTGCTAGAGATAAAGCTACAAGAGAAGTTAGTTATAATCAGGATTGTTTGGTGGTCCTGGAATCATAACGGCTAATGTTGTCAAAGGTGATACCAGATACACCTTTTGTGATACCAGATACCAGATACCAGATACACCTTTTGTGACAATAAGGGCACCGTTGCCCTGCACACTGGCTGGGGGCACCTTCTCCCAGAGATATGCTGTCAGCACACACACGTATTCTGATTCAGGAAGCATGCTAATCTCAATATTAGCTCAAGTGAGAGACCAGGAGCATAAAGAAAGCAATAGGAAGGATCCATTCTACTTTTGACATTTTAAAATGCAAATCGGGTCATGTCTCTTGTCTACTTAAGGCAAGGTCATGTGCAGTGGCTTCAGGGCCACCCTCCCACTCAGATACTGAACTCTGAGGCAGGGCGGAGCTTTCCTTCCCCATGAGCCTTTCAAAGTATTTGAAAAAAAAACTCAAAAAAATTCTGTTTCATATCTTAAAATATTTTATGAATCATTCTTAATTCAAAGCTACTGCATTAATTGCAATTTGGGGCACTTCTTTTTAAGAAGACAAGCAACAACGCCCTTTGGGTCTACACAGCTTGTCGCTTCTGTTAACTTTTCTTGTTCTTAAGAACCTGAGTTCCTCCCCATCCCCCATTATTTTTTCTCTTTTAGGTTGCTTTATTTGCTTTTAGGCCTTACTGATTCTGAAATGGTGCACCTCAGATTGGGACTCTAACCCATGTGCCAGGACTCGAACCCAGCCTAAACCCAGATTGGGACTTGAACCCATGCAGCGGGGACTCGAACCCAAGCGGCGGGGACTGGAACCTGGCCAAAATCCATGGTCTTCCAACTGAGATCACACACCTGGTTTCAGGACTTAATGTAATGAAGTTCAGGTTCTTGATGTCTCATCGCAGAAAGAATTCAGTGAGAGACAAAGTGATAGGTAAGAAGTGGATCTATTTAGACAGAAACACACTCCACAGACAGAGTGTGGGCCACCTCAGAAGGTGAGAAAGGCACCAGGGTATGGGGTTGTCAGTTCTTATAGGGGTGGGTAATTGCATAGACTAATGAGTGGGAGGAGTATTCCAGCTATTTTAGGAAGGGGCGGGGATTTCCAGGAATTGGGCCACCGCCCACTTTTTGATCCTTATGGTCGGCCTTGGAACTGTCATGGCGCCTGTGGGTGTGTCATTTAGCTTGCTGATGTGTTATAATGAGCATATACTGAGGCTCAAGGTCTAGTGGAAGTTGACTTGTCGGTCATCTTGGACCCATTTGGTTCTAATCAGTTTATGTCATGTCCTCGGGCTATGTCATTCTTACAAAGGTTATGCCCTGCCCCTTTCCTTACTGTTTCAATTCCAGCATTTAAAGAAAAATCAGTTACTTTTCTGATGACATTTGGAAGTTATTACACATTCTCTTCAATAAAAATAACTATATACCAAGGTATGTTATCTAATTACAACATTTAGTATTTTATCGTGCTTCTTTGAGCCCCCTTTTTATAAGGCTGTTGGCTGAGTTTAGACATTACGAAGAGTCTTTCTTCTGCCTTCCCACAGAAAATGAAAAATGTCACTTTTAAGTCACACCTTTCCACTCAGTCTTCAAGGGAAGATGCCACCCCACCATCCTCTGGCATTGCTAGTGAGAGACAGGAAATCCAGAGCTCAGCCTGAGGGCTTGTTCCTCTGAACACTACCCATATTTTCTTTCTTAGAAATGTGCCAGTTTATCTTTCCCTGTAGTTGAAAATGTTGAAGAAGCTGTGTCTCAGAATTTCTGGTGATGCTTACTTTTCCAGAGACACTGTTGGTGTGATTTTCAATCTGTGATCTTTTTTGCAATTCTGGAGTTTTTTTCCTTCTCTTTAAAAAAAAATGAATTCTACTCCTATTGTTCTTGTGTTATTCTTTTTGTAAACTTCTGCTAATTGAGAGTTGATCTTTTTGTTGGATTTCTATGTTGGCAACATCTTCTGAAATATTTTCATGTTTTTATTAATTCCTTTTAAAAAATTCTGAAATGGTTTAACAAATGGTGAGATATGATAGAATTGTAATGGATAAACAAGAGGAGACTTTATTTTAAAGTTTATTTGTAGTATTTGGCTGCCAAACCAGCAATCAGATGGGATTGGGAACTGAACTATCCTGTCCTCTTTTGGTGAGACCCCTGGGCTAACAGTTATCTCTCCTTTGGTGAGGACAGGTGGGCACCTACTGCCTAGTGAAGACTGGGAAGGCAGCTCACACAAGTAAGGAGTTTTCAGAAACTGCTCATGCATCTTGCCAAATATATCAGATAAAGATTTATTGATATTTTAAGGAATTGACTCACACGATCGTGAAGCTTGGCAAATGAAAATCTGATGGGGTAGGCCAGAAAGCTAGAGATCCAGGGAAGAGTTGCAGTTTTAAGTGCAAAGGTCATTTGTTGGCAGAATTCCTTCTTGCTTAGGGGAGCTCTTTGTTCTTTCAAGGTCTTCAATGGACTGGACAAGGCCCACCCATATTACGAAGGGTAATCTGCTTTACTCAAAGTCCACCAATGTAACTGTTAATCTCATCCAAAAAGCACCTTTGTAGAAACATCCAGAATAATGTTTGACTAAATACCTGGGCACTGTGGCCCAGCCAAGTTGACACTTAAAATTAACCATTACAAGCCGTCCCTTTGTCAACGTGGCATCTCTATGCTTCTCCTTAAAACATACTTAATCTTTAAATAAAGACAATGACAAGGTCATACTTCTACCGAACATGATATAACTCTTCTGCATCAACTGAAAATGCACAAATCCTTTCCCTAGAAGAGGATGCAAAGTCCTTGGGTGATGTTCACTCTTCTCCTTGATATCCTGTAACTTAAATACCATAATGTAAAGTTAACAACACTTAAATACCATGATGTGAAGTCACCTCTCCTCTTCTGTTTACTCCCCTTGGCCCATAGGAAGAAAATGAAATAAAATGATTTGTCTCTTTTCCTACCAACACTCATCAAGTACATCCTATAAAAGCATAAGTTTTCCTTCTTGCATTCTTGGCACAGCTTTGGGTATGGGGGAGAACAAAGAAGAAAGAAGTAGAAAAAAATGTATGGAAGAGAGGGAAGAAAGTGGCGGAGTGGTTCCAAAACCATTTGACCCTTCAAAAAGAGAGAGTAAAATTGATGCCATCAAAAGAACAGACACTTTTCTCCCTCCTTCATTCTTCACCACTCCTTCATTGCACCAACTCATTTCTTTACTTTCTTCAGCCCAAATGTATGCAGGCATGAGTTCTCTCTTCACCATCAAGAGTATTCAGCTTGTGGATATAATCAGGTGTCCAGTGAGCTCCTCTGTCATCACCCACCTTTGAGGGAAGAAAGGGATGGGAGTGGGAGACAGCATCCTTTCTTGTCCTCTAACTCTTTTTTTTTTAAAATTAATTAATTAATGGGCTGCGTTGGGTCTTTGTTCCTGTGTGTGGGCTTTCTCTAGTTGCTACGAGCGGGGGCTACTCTTTGTTGCGGTGCACGGGCTTGTCACTGCAGTGGCTTTTCTTGTTGTGGAGCACAGGTTCTAGGCATGCGGGCTTCAGCAGTTGCAGCCCTCAGGCTCAGTAGTTGTGGCTCATGGACTCTAGAGCGCAGGCTCAGTAGTTGTGGTGCACGGGCTTAGTTGCTCCACGGCATGTGGGATCTTCCCGGACCATGGCTTGAACCCATGTCCCCTGCGTTGGCAGGCGGATTCTTATTTTTTGCGGTACGTGGGCCTCTCACTGCTGTGGCCTCTCCCGTTGCGGAGCACAGGCTCCGGATGCGCAGGTCCAGCGGCCATGGCTCACGGGCCCAACTGTTCTGCGGCATGTGGGATCTTCCCGGACCAGGGCACGAACCCGCGTCCCCTGCATCGGCAGGCGGACTCTCAACCACTGCGCCACCAGGGAAGCCCCTCCTCTAACTCTTAAAACACTCCCCTACCTGCCTTCTTCAGACACCTGTGGCTAGGGAAAGGCTATCGCTAGCTGTGGAGTGAGGCAAAGTCAGACAGGGAGAATGTTTTTACTTGCCTTCCTCTTTCAGGAAACACCTCTTTAGGTTCTCTTTTTTCCCTCCACATCCTGTTTGCTGATTCATGAAAGCATCAAAATGGATCTGAGTTTTCTATAGAAACCATATGGTGTTCTGCTCTCTCAGGATCAGGGATTAGGAGCTGGGATCCCGCATCGTGGAGGTGGATATATTATCTTTTTCCAGGAAGAGACACGGGGTTATGTGACAAGAGAGAGTCTGTGCTATAGACTCAATGCTTCTGTCCCCCTGACCCCCAAATTCATATGTTGAAACCCTACCTTCCAAGGTGATGGTATTAGAAGGTGGGGCCTTTGGCAGGTAATTACGATTAGATGAGGTCATGGGGTTGGAGCCCTCATGAATGAATTAGTACCTTAAAAGACTCAAGAGAAATCTTACTTCTCTCTGCCCTTCTGCCACGTGAAGACACAGCAAGAAGGTGGCCACCTATGAACAAGGAAGCAGGCCCTAACCAGATATCAAATATTCTGGAGACTTGATGTTGGAATTCCCACCTCCAGAACTGTGAGAAATAAATTTCTGTTGTTTATAAGCCAGCCATTCTATGGTATTCTGTTTTAGCAGCCCCAAAAGACTAACACAGCTTGCAAGCTCCATTAGGGTAGAGGCTATGACTCTTGCTCATCACTTATACCCAGGAACTAGCTCTGGCACAGAACAAGTGCTCAATTAATTACTGTTAAAGAACAAGCTCTAAGACCCATGAGAAGAAGAAGTTTCCTGGGAAGGAGCATAGAAGTGTGGGATCTGATGGCTGTAGTACCTGAGAATTTCTTTCAAGATGGATTAGATGGAGCTACATTTTCTGTGTGCTGTGATGTCTGATATATAGAAATTTAGAGGTATGTCTATATTATGGGTCTCCAGATGTCTATAATGCTATCTATAAAAGTTATTTTGAGCTTTTATAAATTTTAAAATTTTATGCTTATAGTACTGTACTAATATATTTTGTATATAAAAAAATTCAAACAAAAACATAAATTCTTAAAAGATGCAATAAAAATAAATATAAAAAAGAAGTTATCGTTTTCCCTGCACTCTCATGGATGATTTTAAGTCTCCCCCGAGTTTAGTTAGTTCTTCCTATTCGAAAAGAGAGTTTGCAGAGCTTTGGGTGAGGTGGGGGAGAGACCAGCATGAAATATACTGGAGGGCTATGGTTGATTCTAGAAAGGCTAACCCATACTCCAAGTAATCAAGAGAATCTCTGGCTCATCTCTACCACTAAAATGCACTTTTGTAATGACTGTAATAAAACATTTCAGCTAATTACATGGTTATTCTTATTTCTGCTAAAAGTCTATAAGGGTCTAAGGAAGGGAAGTGCTTATTTTCTCTCATGTATCATCATCCTGTTCATCATATAATTTGTGGATAGTCAGAAAGCTTTTCCTGGCAGGATGCATTGGCTAACTTTTGCTGCATAACAAACCATCTCAAAATTTAGCAGCTTAAAACAGCAAGCATTTATTATTTATCTCACAATTCTGTGTGTTGTCTGGGTTGGCAGTTCTTGTCTAGGCTGCCTTGGCTGGGGCTGGGTAACCTAGGATGACTCACAACTGACCTGCCAGCTGACTATAGACACATGGGTGAGCTAGTTAAGATAAACCAAGCATGGCCCAGATTTGCAGAGTCACCTATCCACACTGTAGATTACTGGGAAATAACTAAATGATTGTTTGAAGTGACTGAGTTTTGGGATGGCTTGTTACACGGTAATAGCTAACTGATACAATTCTCGTGATGGTTCCTAGGTGTTCAAGCAAGTACTATCATCACTGGAGAAGTACAGGCATACCTCTTTTTACGGTGTATCACAGATACGGTGTTTTTTTACAAATTGAAGCCTGTGACAACCCTGCATCGAGCTAGTCTATTGGTACCATTTTCCCAACAATATTTGCTTACTTTATGTCTATGTCACGTTTTGATAATTCTCACATTTCAAACTTTTTCATTATATTTGTTATGGTGATCTGTGATTGGTGATCTTTGAAGTTACTATGCAAAAAGATTGTGGCTTGCTGAAGGCTCAGATGATGGTTAGCAATTTTAGCAATAAAGTATTTTTTAATTAAGGTATGTATACTGTATTTTTTTGACATAATGATATTGTACACATAATGGACTACAGTATAGTGTAAAGATAACTTTTACAAGTACTGGGAAACCAAAACATTCATGTGACTCTTGTGATATTCGCTTTAATGTGGTGGTCTGGAACTGAACTCACAACATCTCTGAGGTATGCCTGTAATCAATCACATTGTCTGCCTAAGGATGGAGTCATGTGCGGGCCTTCAGTCTGAAACTATTTTTCCTAGAATGACAAAATCCTTGATTGGGTGATGTTCTTGGACTTTGCTCATAGATGTTTTGCTGTTCATAGGTATAATTTTTTTTCTAATTTTTCTTTTTTGTTGTCTCTGGTTTTTTTTTTAGTATAAATTTATTTATTTATTTATGGCTGTGTTGGGTCTTCGTTGCTGTGCACGGGCCTTTTCTCTAGTTGTGAGAGCAGGGGCTACTCTTTGTTGCAGTGTGCGGGCTTCTCATTGTGGAGCACAGGCTCTAGGTGCACGAGCTTCAGTAGTTGTGGCACGTGGGCTCAGTAGTTGTGGCTCGTGGGCTCTAGAGTGCAGGCTCAGTAGTTGCGGCGCACGGGCTTAGTTGCTCCATGGCATGTGGGATCTTCCCAGACTGGGGCACGAACCTGTGTCCCCTGTGGGAGTCGGCAGGCGGACTCTCAACCACTGCGCCACCAGGGAAGCCATTGAAGATTCAACTTTTGCTTTCAATGTATCTGTGCCTTTGTATTTAAGTTGTGTCTTTTATAAATAACATATAATTGGGTCTTACTTTTTTATCCCTCTGACCATCTCTGCTTCTATGGACTGGTTAATTCCTGAACATTTAATGTAATTATAGAAATGACTGGATTCGGGTCTACCATCTTACTATTTGATTTCTATTTGCCCTCTCTGTTCTTTCCTCTGTTCCTGCCATTTTTGGGTTAGTCAAGCATTTTTAAAACTATTTAATTTTATCTCTTCTATTAGCTGTTAAGCAAAACAAATTGTATTACATTTTTAGTGATTGCTATCGCAATTACAGTCTGCATTAATTTATTATAATCTAACTTGATTTATTATTACACCATTTTACATGTAACATAAGAATCTTTCAGCTGTATAATTTTATTTAACTCATCCTCCCATCCTTTGTGTAATTGCCATCATGTATTTTACTGCTACATAAATTATAAATCCCATGTTACCTTGTAGGGTTTTTTTTTTCTCTCTAAGCAGTCAACTATTTTATAGAGAATTGAAGAAAAGTAAGGAAAAATGTTTTTATATTTACCCATATATCTACAGTTTCCAGTGATCATAATTTTTTCTTATAGTTCTAAGTTTCCATCTTGTATCATTTTCCTTCTGCCAGAATTTTCCTTAGTGTTTCTTATAGCACAAGTTTTCTAGTGATGAATTCTCTCAGCTTTTCACTGTCTGAATGTCGACGTTTCTCCTTCAATTTTGAAGGATGTTTTTACTTAATGGAATGATAGGTTGACAGTTTTGTTATTGTTTTTCTCTCAGCACTCTGAAAAGTTTGTTCGATAGTTTTCTGGCCTCCATTATTTTATTATTTATTTATTTATTTATGGCTGCATCGAGTCTTCGTTGCTGCACACGGGCTTTCTCTAGTTGCGGTGAGCGGGGGCTACTCTTCCTTTTAGTGCGCAGGCTTCTCATTGCAGTGGCTTCTCTTGTTGCGAAGCACAGGCTCTACGCGCGGGCTTCAGTAGTTGCGGCACGTGGGCTCAGTAGTTGTGGCGCATGGGCTTAGTTGCTCCGTGGCACATGGGATCTTCCCGGATCAGGGCTCGAGCCCATGTCCCCTGCATTTTCAGGCGGATTCTTAACCACTGTGCCACCAGGGAAGTCCCCTGGCCTCCATTATTTTTTATGAGAAGTCAGCTCTAATTCTTACCAGTGTTTCTTGTACATACGTGTCCTTTTCTTCTCTCGTAGCTTTAAAATTTTTCTCTTGATCTTTGCTTTTCAGGAGTTTGATTATGATGTGCTTAGATGTAGTTTTCTTTGTAATTATCCTACTTGAGGTTCACCAGGATTTTTGGATCTGTGACTTGATGTTTTTAGTCAAATCTGGAAAAAATTTTGTCTGTTATTTGTTCAAATATATTTTCTGTCCCATTCTCTCTTCCCTTTCTGGGACCCCAGTTATGACTACTTAAGACTGTTCCCCAGGCCCTTGTTTCAATTTTTTTTTCTCTGTACTTCAATTTGGATAATTTCTACTTCAAGGTTATCAGTCTGTTCCTTTGCATTGTTCAATCTGCTATTAATCTCTTCCAACAGATTTTTAAAGTTTATGTATTGTATTTTTCTGTTCTAAGAGTTCTATTTTGTTCTTTTTCAGGATTCTCGGTTTTCATCCATTATATCCACCCTTCCCTTAAATCCTTTGATAAATATTTATAGGTTCTAAAAATTCTTGTTTGCTAATTGAAACATCTAAATGGTCTGTGGGTCTATGTCTAATGACCACTTTTTTTTTTTTTTTTTACTATTGGTCACATATTCCTGCTTCTTCACATATCTGCTAACTTTTGACTATATATTTTCTACATTTTGTATGATACGTTGTAAGAGATTATGGATTCTCTTATCTTCTTTTGAAGAGCACTGGATTTGTCCTAGCAGCAGTTAAATCATTGGAAGATTACCCTGATCTTATGGAGGCTTGGTTTTAAGCTATATTAGAATGGGGCTGTTTCAGTTTTATCCTTTGTCCTAGAGTAAAGTCCTTAGTCCTTGAACATGATCCTTGTTCTTAAGACATGGCCCTTCTGGAGGTCAATAGAAAGCCCCTCTCCAGAGCACCAGAAAACTACTGAAATCTCTACCACTAACCCCAGCTGTTGCTTTCCATTGAGTTTCTTAGATCTTGCCCTGTTCAGGCACAGCCAAGGATTTGAGGGAAGTTTTTATTATTTATTTATTGATAAAGTCACTTTTATGAAACCATAGTTTTAGGAATGAGGAAAGTTTTTATGCTATGACCCTCAATATAATTTTATTTTCCTCTGAAATGGCAGATTTATCTCAGCTTGCATCTGGATTATGCAAATACTGCAAATTATTTTCAATGAGCTTTTGAGTACCGCAGGGAATTTAAGATAACTGTTACATCCATACTGCAGAACAATTACAACCAACTACACTTGTCCTGGCATCATTGTTCAGGACCTTCCAGACTCATAGTCCAGTCCATATTTCCTCCAGAACCTAGGATCCTGTGGCACTACATCCTCAAGCCTTAGAGCTCTGGAGGAAAATGCAGCCACAGTGATGCCCTCTAAGCACCTGGAGAACATGATATGGCCAGTCTACCATTGCTCAATCCTGGATGATCAGTGAGAAGAGCTGGTAACTGATGAGCTCTGGGCACTGGCTCTCTGCTCTGGATGCAGGGTCTAGCACACATTCCACCCTTGGGGTCCTGCAGCTCCAGATACCTCAAGGCACTGGCTGGGGTCCATGGAGGGAAATGTTACTCAGCAGTACCACTTTTGTCCTCTAGTCTCCAGCCCCAGATAATGCTGTCGCAAACTTCAGAAAAAGGAATGGCCACTGAGATGGAAAGGGTCTCATCATATCTCTTCTTGAGGCTGTGCCTTCTCCCAACTCCACAGAGACAGATGAAGCTACAAACCCTACTTACTGCTGGTCTCAAGAGGACAGGACTCTAGGAACGAGGCTGCATATAGAGCCCACTATGAAGTCAGCACTTCTGGTTCCTGACACTGCTCAGGTCAAAACAAGGAGGGCCTGTCAAACCTTCTGGATCAGCTAGGGTGGATCTGATGGCAGGTTATTATTATTATTTTTTTGAAGATGTTGGGTGTAGGAGTTTATTAATTAATTAATTAATTTTTTTTTGCTGTGTTGCGTCTTCGTTTCTGTGCGAGGGCTTTCTCTAGTTGTGGCAAGCAGGGGCCCCTCTTCATCGCGGTGCGTGGGCCTCTCACTATCACGGCCTCTCTTGTTGTGGAGCACAGGCTCCAGACGTGCAGGCTCAGTAGTTGTGGCTCACGGGCCTAGTTGCTCCGCGGCATGTGGGATCCTCCCAGACCAGGGCTCGAACCCGTGTTCCCTGCATTAGCAGGCAGATTCTCAACCACTGTGCCACCAGGGAAGCCTGATGGCAGGTTATTTCAAAAAATAAATTTCTTTATTTACTTTTGGCTGCATTGGGTCTTTGTTGTTACCTGTGGGCTTTCTCTACTTGCAGTGAGCAGAGGCCACTCTTCGTGGTGGTGAGCGGGCTTCTCACTGCGGTGGCTTCTCTTGTTGCAGAGCATGGGCTCTAGGCACACGGGCTTCAGTAGTTGTGGCTCTCGGGCCCTAGCGCACAGGCTTAGTAGTTGGGGCACACGGGCTTAGTTGCTCCGCGGCATGTGGGATCTTCCCAGACCAGGGATCAGCCCTGTGTCTCCAGAATTGACAGGTGGATTCTTAACCACTGCGCCACCAGGGAAGTCCCCTGATGGCAGTTTTGATCCGACTGGGAGACTGGTTTGAGGAGGACTAGGTAGCTGGGGAGTTCAGTCTTGGAGCTGAGAGATTTCCCCTTGGCATATGAATTGAAAGAAGGGCAGTGAGCACAAGATTACCCACATTTTTTCTCAGAGCTCTAAAGGTGTAAGTCATTATAGAGACTGAGGGAGGGGATGAAAATGCAGCTCCAAATTCTCCTCTTCTCCCCATTTGCTTGTTCCCAGACCTGAAAACTGTCTTTTCATGTACTCTGGACTGAGAGATTGCTTCAGAGCTTCCATATCCTGAAGTGGTCCAGATAGGGCCTGCGGTTCACAGCGTGGAAGAAAAATATAAGATTTTATTTAACAAAACCAAACCAAACAACTGACAAAAACACATCAAATTAGAAATATTAATTTTTCCTTTAAGAAAGGAAGTCAGTTTTTCTCAGTGAAACGCTTGCTGCCAGATTTGTTAGGTTAGAAACAACATTTACATGTTTTTTTCCTTGCACCCTATTTTCTCTAAGCTGCTATATTCACGGAGAAAATATCAATACAAACTCCTAGGACCCACTGGCTAGATATATATATATTTTTTTGATTCTAACATTTACTGTAATGATATCTATTGCTTCAGTTAGTTTTAAGGTTTGTGAAGAATGTTTATATAACAACATATGTTCTAAAACAATAGCTATTGTGAAAAATAATAAATATTCAAATTGTATGTAAATGATCCAGCAGTAAAGCTTACCAAGCTTTTTCTATAGATGCATTATCTAAAAAGCCATAAAAATCCCAGGGCAAAGTCTTGCTGTTTCAGACGAATAATTTCACTCTTCCTACTGTAGCAGAGCTGTGTTGTTCTTTTTATTTTCTAATATAGTGATATCTGGCAGTTTTTCCGTCCAAAATCTAGGTATGAGCTAGGTTGTTTGTGAATTACAACCTCACAATGGAAAATGAAGCAGCCTGGTTAATGTCACCAACTCCACCATCACCACACTTCTGAGAGTTCTCTGTAGCCAGCCTACCCAACAGCCATAGCTCATTGAGGAAGGTAAGCCCATCCCCTAAGAGTGAAGCATAATTGGTCCAAGTAAATCACGGTAATTGCATTAACTAGTGATTTGCTTAGAGGTAACCCTATGACCCAGTTCTGGCCAATGAGACATCAGGAAATATGCTGAGAGGCTCCTAGGAAAAAATTTTCTCCCTGATTAAGCTTAAAGTTGGAGACATCATGTAATTAACATTTATTGAACTTTGGAGACATTAAAATAATTAAGACATGATCTTTACTCGAGGTGTGCTCAATGCAGGAGAGAAATATAAACATATACAGTATGATTTAATGAATATCATATACAAAGTACTCAGGTAGAATACGGAACAAAAAAAATAGCTGTCCAGGATGAGGGTCAGGGCCTCCCAGAAGAGGTGATTATTGTAGGTGTTTGGACCATGTTATCTAAGAAATCTTTGCCTAGTCCACGATCACAGAGATTTTTCTCTTATATTTTCTTCTAGAATGATATAGTTTTAGATCTTACACTTAGGTCTAGGATCCTTTTTGAGTTAATGTTTGTATATGATGTGAAGTATGGGTCAATGTTATTATTATTATCATCATCATCATTATTATTTCATATATGGCTATCCGATTGTTCCAACACCATTGCTGAAAAGGCTATTCTTTGTCCTCTTCATTTCCTTTACATCATAGTCAAAAATCAGTTGTCTATATGTATGTGGGTCTCTCTCTTGACTCCCTAGTTGTCTATCTTTATACCAACTGTATTAATACCATTGTATTAATTACTGTAACTTTATATAGGTCTTGAAATCAGTGTTAGTCCTCTGACTTTGTTCTTTTTTTTTTTTTTTTTTTGCGGTATGTGGGCCTCTCACTGTTGTGACCTCTCCCGTTGCGGAGCACAGGCTCCGGACGCGCAGGCTCAGCGGCCATGGCTCACGGGTCCAGCCGCTCCGCGGCATGTGGGATCTTCCCGGACCGGGGCACGAACCCGTGTCCCCTGCATCGGCAGGCGGACTCTCAACCACTGCGCCACCAGGGAAGCCCAAGTTAACCTCTTTTTAAAATTTTTATTTATTTTTGGCTTCATTGGGTCTCTTAGCTGCGGCATGCAGGATCGTCGTTGCGGCATGCGGGATCTTTGGTTGTGGCGTGCAGGCTCTTTGTTGAGACACACAGGCTTCTCTCTAGTTGTGGCGCGCAGGCTCCAGGGAGCATGGGCTCTGTAGTTGTGGTGTGTGGGTTCCAGAGAGCATGGGCTCTGTAGTTTGAGGCACGCAGGCTCTCTAGTTGAGGCGTGCAAGCTCAGCAGTTGTGGTGCATGAGCTTAGTTGCCCCATGGCATGTTGGATCTTAGTTCCCTGACCAGGGATCGAACCCACGTCCCTTGCATTGTAAGGTGGATTCTTTACCACTGGACCATCAGGGAAGACTCCTCCCAGTTCATTTTCTTGAAATTTTTAGGAAGACAATAATAACATCTGAAAATAGTGAAAAATTTGTCTCTTCTAATATTTTTAGAATTTTTTTATTTGGCCTATTAAATTGATTTCCTGCATGACTTAAATAGCAGTGATGGTGAGTATCATTGTCTTCTTCCTGACTTTAATGGAATGGCTGCTAGTGTTTCACTGTTAATGTAATGTTGCTTTTAGTTTCTCTTATATTCTTTTTATTGTAATACACTAATAACTTTTATTGAATTAGAAATGCCTGTTAAATTATATTAAGTCCCTTTTTGGCATCTTCGGAAATGATTTCATTGTTTTTTTCTCTTATAATTTATGAATATAATAAATTGTTTATAATAAACTATATTTTCATTTTGGAAATGAAACTCCTTGGTCATTATTCTTTTAACATAATGCTAAATCTACTCTTACTGACATTTTATTTTTTCCATCTATATTCACAACTAAAACTGGTCTATGATATTCATTTCATTTGCTTTCTTTGTCAGGTTTTAGGATCAAAGTCTTAACATAAACCATGATATTCCTCACTGCAGGTTGCTCAGTACACACTGGTGAATTGAATCGAGTCTGGCTGCTGTGGTGTTTCACACCTAGTTCCCTGTTCATTACTTACACACAGAAGCCCAAGAACAAACATCATTAATATTCCTTTGCCATGGGTAAGACAAGCCAGGAAAAATACCATCAGATCATGAGCATCAGCTTAAGACCACAGGCTTTTAAAAACTCCCCATAGAAATACATACTGGATGGAAAATATCCAATTGATTTTTGAAAATCAGCTTAGTAATATTCCATTGCTAAAAATAAAGACAAACTGAATATAACCCTTCTAGTAAAATGGATAAAAGACTGTTACACAACCAAACCTTTAAGGAAGGTAGAAAATTTTAGTACATGGGTAGGAAAGACCATGACTAGCTCTCAGAATACTTAATACACATTCACAAAGTGCAAGTGGTATTTTGACTGTCTTGTTCATTTTTCATACCAAGTCTGACCCACTGCCTCCCACCAGAGAAACTCTCAATAAGCATTTTTTGAAGGCACCAAGGAGAGACGATTCTTTGTTGTCCAGCTATCACATGGGGGTCATGAGTGCCCACAAGCCAAACTACAGTGCACTGGAGATCCCCACAGTTCTATGCTGATGCGCTGAGCTTAGGGTATGATGCCTAGTCAACCTCTTTTCAGCCACTGCACACATGTCTGTACCTCGAGGTACAGGGGAGGCGGGAGGGTGGGGGACCCCTGGGCCCTGCCTCCTCAGCCATCATGGCTGCCATGCCGTGTGCTGGGGTGGTTGCTGAGGCAGGTGCTCCGGGAAGGCTGGCTGACTCCATGAGAAGCAGGACCACGTGATAGCTGATCGTGTGCTGTATGTGCCGGGGGACGGGAGCTGGGGCACACACCAGCAGCTGTTTTCCTGCGTGAAACCTATATCTTAGGAACCTAAGTACGTGAGTATAAACCATAGTGTTTAGCAGGAATGGACACACAAGTGGCATTCTAGAGGTATTTTGAAGTCAGTCCAGTCTCTGGGGTCCCTCAGGAGTCCCTTCTCTGTGTCACGCTCCCTCCACAGCTGCTGGGCATTTGCTGTTGGGAAATCTGGCATGAAAACGGAACTGGAAAGTCTTTGGGGTGACTTTGGAAAAACCGCAGGTTGAGAGAGTTGTATCAGAGTTTCAGAGTCTCCAGGTGAGGTGTTATCAACATCTGTGATGCATTTGCGACCCAGCAGACTACTTGCTTTTGGGGCGGCATTTTGTGAAAGGCCAGATGACACGGAGCAGGTGTCTCCCAGCCCTTTGATACAGTGAAGCATCCAATCCGTTATCAAGTCTGCTCCTCCACCTGCTAAATGTAACTTGAAAATGTCTATTTTTCTTTATCCCCACCGCCACTACCCTGGTGCAAGTCACTGTTTATCTACAGCCTAGCTTTCTGCAGAAGCTTCCTCACCAGTGACGCGGCCATCGTAGCAGAGCTCCAGGATGAACGTTAACGTTGAAGCCTATATAGGCAGCCCCGCGCCCAGCACACCTCTATTCCCACAACAGGTTACAATAAGAAGATGCCCTTAAAGTCCTGCTATGCTGCCTGCCCGCTGCTCTCCCTCCTTCTGTCTCCTTCCTCGGATCTATTTTCTCTTTGTGATTTACTATTAGTTTTGGAATGTTTCAAGCAAATAGAAAAATATAAAGGGTAATATAACACGCACTCACGCATCCATGACCCAACGTTCTCATATTTTAACATTTCAAAAAAGTTTCTGGAGTTAGATAATCTAAATGAATGTTTATTATGAAATACAGTTGACACAATGCAGGGTTTAGGGGCGCTGTCGAAAAATCCGTGTATAACTTTTGACTCCCCCAAAAGTTAACTACTAATAGTCTACTGTTGACAAGAAGACTTACCGATACTATGGTCAATTAACACACATTTTGTATTATATGTATTATATACTGTATTCTTATAATAAACTAGAGAAAAGAAAATGTTATTAAGAAAATCATAAGGAAAAGAAAATACACTTACGATACATATACGTATTTACTGAAAAAAATCTGCATATGAGTGGACCCATGTAGTTCAAAGACCTGCTGTTCAAGGGTCAACTGCATATTGCACATAGGGAAGAATATATATAATGTAAATGAACATATTATGCACCACTCAGCTTAAGAAATAGAATATTACCAAATGCCCCTTAAGCCTCCCATATGCCCCTTCCAAACCAGAAGCTCTGTCATGCCTCCCAGAAGTAACCACTATCATGAATTTTGAAATAACTGTTTCCTTGCATTTTTTAATATTTGAACATATATGTATATAGCTCCTTAATGTTTTTTCTTAGTTTTGCCTGGTTTTGACGTTTATATAAATGAAACCAATCTGAATGCGTTCTTCTGTGAATTGCTTTTCTTTTTTTTTTTTTTTTTTTTTTGCCTAGCAGTCTCTTTTGGGAGTCATACCTATTGTTACGGGAAGCTGTTGTTCATCGGCTTTCACTGCTTTCCAATCTACACTTTGCATGCAGCCAGAGCAGTCTTTTAAAGATAAAAATCCAGTTATTTGTCACCTCACTGCATGAAACCCTTCAGAGGCTCTCCAGTGCTCTTGGAACAGAGTCACAGATCCCTGGTGTGGCCTACAAGCCCCCACGTGACCTGACCCCACCACCCACTTGCATCTCATCTCACTCCCTGGGCTGAAGCCCATTTCAAGAATCTCAGCAAGCTGCTCTCTTCCTTTTGGTCTTTGCACATACCTGGATTCTTTCACTCTTCACTGGCTAGTCCTGCCCAAATTTCAGGTCTCTGATTAAACCTCCCTTCTTCAAATGGATCTTCACTCACCACTCAGTGTAAATTAGATGCCTCTGGTCTTACCTCCTTCCTACTCTGTTTCTTCAAGCGCTTACAACAGTTTTGTTATTATATATTTATTTGTGCAGTTATTTTATTTTACGTACTGAGTGCTTGTTTCCCTTAAGTTTTATTGAGGACAGGATCACATACTTTTTGTTCATAATGGCATATCTAGTCTTAGCAGAGCCCTGGCAGGTAGTAGGGTTCAAATAATTATCATTCAATGAGAACTGGAGCCAAGAAAAGTTGATGCAGTCATGACAAAAAAAAAAAATTGTTCAGCTCATGTATTCTGGGACAATTCTCTGCTGGATAAAAATTGTTAAAAATGAAGGTGTCAAAGCATTTTCAATAAAGCATGTTAGGTGCGGTATGATCAGAGGCAGATGTTAAGCTTTTGT
Organism: Neophocaena asiaeorientalis asiaeorientalis; assembly: GCF_003031525.2. Lineage (NCBI taxonomy): Eukaryota > Metazoa > Chordata > Mammalia > Artiodactyla > Phocoenidae > Neophocaena > Neophocaena asiaeorientalis. Next base: position 401,642 of record NW_020173974.1, on the reverse strand, counting down.
ATTTGTCCTATATGCTGACCCAAAGAAAGTGACTGAGAGGCAACTTTTCTTTTTTTTTGCGGTACGCGGGCCTCTCATTGCTGTGGCCTCTCCCGTTGCGGAGCACAGGCTCCGGACGCGCGGGCTCAGTGGCCATGGCTCACGGGCCCAGCCGCTCCGCGGCATGTGGGATCTTCCCGGACCGGGGCACGAACCCGTGTCCCCTGCATTGGCAGGCGGACTCTCAACCACTGCGCCATCAGGGAAGTCCAAGAGAGGCAACTTAATGTAGCATGTGCTATGCTGTATTTTAAACATAAAATATATAACAATAACAAAAAAGTATTGAGCGCTTACTTGTGTGGGCACCAATTTAAGTGCTTTGCATGAATTCATTGATTTAATTCTCATAAGAACCCTAAGAAAGAGGTGTTTCCATTATCCACATTTTTACATTATCAGGAAACTGAGGCACTGAGAGTTGAACTCACGTGCCAGAGTTTATACAACTAGTAAGTGGCAAATCCTGGCGGTGGTCCCAGGCATTGTTATTCCAGTTTTCTTCACTATTATGCTATATGTATCACCTTTTAATAATTTTGTTCAAGAAATATTTGTGGCAAGAATAAACGATGAGGTTTATATCAAAGTTCAAGCAAACTGCTATAGGCCTAAGGAATGACAGAGTTGGATTCCATAGATGGCTGTCTGCTGTAGCATTTCAGATGGTCCCTGGGAGGCAGATGGGACTCAGAGGAATGGATGTGGGAGAATGATGCTGTCCATGACCCAAGACACGTCTGCAGAGTGTGAGACACATTAGGGAAGGGGATGTGATTTGGTGTCAATGGACAGCAGGTGGTGTGAAATGGATGGAAGTTTGTAAAGAAAGACTCCTGCCAGAATGCGGAGGGTCTTGAATGATACTTTCGGAGGTTCCTAAGTTTTTAAGCAGGGCTTGGGCTTAGGCAAATGCAGTGTCGTACTGAATATATAATAGAATCCTGTCCCGGCAACAAGTGGAGCTCAGATGTTGCAGGTGAGGAAGACTGAATGACGCTTCTCCCCTGTCTATATGTAGCCATTTATTTCCATAAGGGCTGAAGGGCCCCTGAGATTCAGATATACAGAAAAATGTCTGATGGCTGGGGGGACCTCAAAGGAGAAAAGTTGCAGGAATAGACATCAAGAAACATAGAAGAGAGTTCACTGTACTGGACAAAGTTAGGCAAAAAGAACTAGGATCAGTATTGATGCCTCAGATCAGAGGGCATTGCTAGGTCTGGGCTCACTGGGACCTGATCACCTCCCCAGAGTGTATGTGCCATAGGAGAGAGGGGCTGTGGACACTATGAAATAGATTCATTCTAATACTTCATCAGAGCCTGAGTGTGACTTGTGGTGTAGCCTGGCCTTTGGTCAGGTTACTAGTTTCTCCAGCCGTGTGCATCGTGAATTCTGGGCTCAACCAAACATAAGTGGGGCAGGGGTGATGGGAAGTTCTAATCCTGGAAAGCAAGGATGGGTTAAATTCTGGAAAGCGAGGATGGCTTAAATTCCTGGACACTTATATGCATCCCGTGGGAACTCCTTGGAGAGAGAGCTTGTACAGGAGACTAGAATTCCTATAGTCATAAAAGTGGTAGATCTGGAGCTTCCCTGGTGGCGCAGTGTTTGAGAGTCCGCCTGCCGATGCAGGGGACATGGGTTCGTGCCCCGGTCTGGGAAGATCCCACATGCCGTGGAGCGGCTAGGCCTGTGAGCCATGGCTGCTGAGCCTGCGCGTCCAGAGCCTATGCTCCGCAACGGGAGAGGCCACAACAGTGAGAGGCCCGCGTACCGCAAAAAAAAAAAAAAAAAAAGTGGTAGATCTGAACCCGCAAAACTTGGGAAATAATAATAATGGGACTAAATCTATTGTCCCTGGATGCTGAAACCTGAGACACTTGGGATACATAACACTTCAGCTCAGATTTCTCTACTAAGCTCTGCTCTGGACATCTCTACTTGGACGTCCCACATTACCAAAACCGCAACATACCAACAACTGAACTCATTGTCTTTCATCTACACCCTTCTCCTCCACTGGCTTCCTTATCTTAGTAAATTGGCACCATTTTCTCTCAGTTACTCAAGCCAAAAACTTTTGCATCATATTTTATTCCTGTATCTACTTCAACGTCTATATGCAATCCACAAAGTCTTGCCTAGTACAATCTAAATAGCTCACTCACCATTTTTCTCTCATATCTCACATACCATTCTTAGCCCCCATACAAGCCAGCAGCATCTCCACCTGGGTGACTGCCACACCAGCCTCCCAGTTGGTTTTCTTACCTTGAAATCTGCCTACCCAAATACCCTTCCAACTGGTTCTCCAGCACAATTGTTCTAAAATTCAAATCTGAGCATGAACCTCCCTGAACCCTTTAAAACACTTCAGTGCTACCTTACTGCCCTCACCATAAAGTTCAGGTGTATATCACCAGTGCCTTAGACCATGGCCAGCATCTAGCACACACCCTGTAATTATGTGTGCATGGAAACTGGAATGAGCTTGCATGTCTCCTTTTAACTTGCTGTGAGCACGAAGGAGGCTGACTTCCCTAGACTCTAATAGCAGCAGAAACTTATATGTGTTACATGTTGGTCATCTGTATTTTTACTTTGTCTGTTTATTTTCTCCTGTGCAGAAGTGTTTAATTTTATTATAATCAAATCTATAGATTTTTGTAGTTTGGGGGGTTCAAGTCATACTTAGAAATTCCTTGCCCATTTTGAGATTATGAAAACATTTTCCTATATTTTGACCCAGCAATTCAATCATTTCATTTTTCTCATTTAAATATTTAATCCTTTTGGACATATTTGTATATATAATGTCAGGCAAGGGTCTAACTTCATTGATTTCCCATTCAGTAGTCAGTTTCCCCAAACAAAGAATCCAGTCTTTCCTCACTGATTTAAAATGCCACCTTAATCATTTATTAGCTCCCCATATACACTTGAATCTGTTTCTTGACTCTCTGCTCTGGTGGTTCTACTTTTCAGTTCCTACACCAATATGAGACTATTTTATTATTTATGATTTTTGACACAGGGAGTTTTGAATATTTTAAAACAAACTTTTACCATGTGATTTCTTCCATTTAAAAATGTAGTCCCTCTATCTTACTTATTGAAATTTATGTGTGAAATAACTTGATTTCACATATGCATTTACTATACAAGGACAGATGAATTTAGGCAATATTTTTAACATTCACATGTCTCCCAGCTTATGTGATTTCTTCAGAATCTCCTTTCAAGGGAACTGTTAGAAAAGTCATCTTTTCGTACATACCAATCGAGGTATTTTTCAATTTTACTATAGGATAATATACTTTTCTGAAAGTAATTTCATTATTATTGATGAGGACAGTCAACAATGTTTGTATGGTGTTAACTATTGTTTATATATTAAATGCCCATATCTCCTTTGAATTTATTTGTTTATTTTTAAATCACCTGTGTACAGCTTTGGCAAATTAAAGTTAGAGAAAAATGTTTGAGATCCTCAATCCAGAAGCATTAGAGTTTATTATAACTCCTTATTGGAGAACGATTTGATTAATGCATCTGTAACCAAAGCTGTTATTCCTCTCTTCCCCATTTAAACACAAAACACAACAGACTAAAAATAATCCCAAACAACAGGTCATATCTCCGTCATTATCTTAATAGCCTTGTATTTTAAACACTTCTTAAAGAAGAATGAAATCAAAATTTGCATTTTATATATTTCTGAGCATGCCATTAGAAAGTTCATATAATTCTTTATTAATCAAAACCAGAGGGTGGGAGTGAAATAAAACCATTTAAATAGCATAGCTCTTGTGTAAACAAAGCATAACAAATGCAAAAATCCTTAGCTAAAGGATTTAAAGCAAACATTACTCAATTATTTTGTGTCAGAATTTATAGGACTAACATATGATTCAGCAGTCTCTCAGAACTCATCCTACAGTAACTCAAAAGATACAGGGATGTTCATTGTGGCATTGCTGCAATAGCAAAATATAGAAGCAACCTGGAAATTTAACAATGTGAGAAAGGTTTAGTAACTTATAGTATCCATATAACTAAATACCTATGTAAATGAGTTGCAAAACCATATATTTGGTTTTATCCTCCACCCTTTTTTTGGCAAAATTACGCCAACACACCATAAAACACTCTGTGTTTACAGAACAATTTCAGCATTTGTCTATAGCACAATATTTGCCATTTCTTCCCAGGCATTGTTGTTTATTCTGTTCTGAAACAGTAGTGAAATGATCTGCTTCTGAAATTTCTTCTCACAATAATTTAACAATATCTGTTTGTTGTCACGTTTTGCTTTCCACCAAAATCATCATCTGTTGATGCCTCAGATTCTCCTTTTTCCAAGTTTTTCTCCTTAGTCTACTAACATTACAGTAATAAAATTAAGGTCATGCGTGTTGGTTAAGTTTCTAAATACATTTTCCTTAATGAGTCTCTGTCCCCATCTTTTTACAAACAGTGCCAAGAGGTGATTTGACTTTTCGCAGTTCATCCATGATTCATGACAAAGAGAGTCCATAACCTCATCATTTTTTGCTCTTCAAAATTCTGTAGTTTTATCAGTTTTCTTCGCTAGTCAGGATCCTTCCCTCTTTTTTTTTCTTTATTGAAGTATAGCTAATTTACGATGTTGTGTTAGTTTCAAGTGTACATCAAGTGATTCAGTTATACATACATATATATGTGTATATATGTATGTATATTCTTTTTCAGATACTTTTCCATTATAGGTTACTACAAGACATTGAATATAGTTCCCTGTGCTATAAAATAGGTCCTGTTGCTTACCTATTTTGTATACAGTAGTGTGTATATGTTAATCCCAACCCCCTAATTTATCTCCCCCGCCCCCCTCTATCCCATTCGGTGACCATAAATTTGATTTCTATGTCTGTGAGTCTATTTCTGTTTTGTAAATAAGTTCATTTGTATCATTTCCTCTTGACTGATGACTTCCGTTTGTTCAGGATGGAGAGATAAATAACTACTGGTATAGAAATGGAAACAATTGTGTGCATTGTGGCTTTCCACAGCCATTCTACTCCCTGATTTTCAGATTCTGGAAATCCAGGGGTCTGGCCTGCACACACAAGAAAATGTCATGGATATTTTCTTCACTGGTCCATTTGGCCAAAGGCAAATCCTCACCGAGCCTTTCTCACGCCAGAAACAAGATAACACTCACTGATGAAAACATCCATCCCAGCAACTTCTGAATGATGGACCTGATTTTAGACAGACTCGCTAAGACTGGAATTTAAGTTACTTGAGAAAATAAAGCTTGCAGCCGTCCAGCGCACACAAAGTGTCTGGGACAACTCACTGGCTGCTGTATTGTGTTATAATTGCAAAGCAAGCTCACTGTCTGCCAGGATTTATTTAAAATATCCTTTCTTCTTCTTCGCATTTATAGACACGATTCTAGTTTCCTATCAGAATCTGGCTTCCTTCCTTTTGTGAGGGAGTCTTTGAGTCTCTGGTAACAAGTGCCTTGTTCACTGGAGCCCCGGGTTACTGTCCAGCTAAGGGAATGGCACCGGGGGTCCCTGAAAAAATTTTTCACATGGGAGGCATAGTTTCCAGTAGTTTTTAGATGGTTCATGCCACAGCCTTGTAGAAATGGAGGAACATCCAATAAACACAGAAAACTCTTCTTCCTGAGGATCCACTTTTTTTTTTTCATCAAATACTGCCATTTCTCATTTCTTCATGATTTTGGTTTCTTCTGGCTTGACTTTCTTACTGATACGATTATTTTTGCTGATACTGGTGCCTTTCAAATATCTCATTCACCCAAACCTCTCTTCTACGTTTTAAATCCAAATAGCTAATTTTCTGCTGAAAAGTTTCCTTCAAAATCAACCTGACTAAAACCAAATTTGATATTTTTTGGTAAATTTACTTTCTCTTATTTCAATCAATGACAATGACATCCACCAATGCCCAAACCAGGGACCACAATGTCAATATAGATAGCTCTACCTCTCTCACCCTCAATGTCACAGTAGGTCCAAGAATTGTCAATTTTACCAATCTCTTTTATCCACCCTTTCTTCCTCTTCCTCATCTTCACTGTCTTTTAACACTTCTCTTTTTGTCTCATCTCACTTCTGTCATTTGACCCTCCATGTTGGTGCCAGAACAGTCCTTTTAAAACACACATATTACTGAACTTTTACGCTGCTTAAAACCTCGCTGCATCTATTGAGGCCGTGCTGTGTGTCGGGCTCAGTGCTAATTCGCTGATGATAAAATGATAAACACGACCTTGTCTCTGTCTTCAATTATCTCATAATCTGTTGAAGACAAAGACAAGCAGTTCGAATTCACTGTGATGTGAGCAATGATCTCTAGGTTCCTCCTTACCTAATGTAAAGGTGCCAAGTGTCAGAGAGGAAGAGCCCCCTAATTCTGCCTTGGGAATCAGAGAAATTCACAGAGGTCAGGGGAGGAGGAATTTGAAGCGCTTCACAGGAGATCACCTCAAATACCCCCATGAAGCTGGGGCACACACAGGAAGTGTGGGCGCCTTGCGGTGAGGCAGGTGGACTTGAGGAGGGTGTGGTGTTCTGCTGCAGACCTTGTGGGAAAGGGGAGAAAATTTTACCAAGACACTTGAAAAACTTACCAAGACACACTTAACAAAGAGGCTGAGCTGGGTTCTGGGCTGACAGAGTTAGAAACACAGAGGGAAGTGTCAGAGGCACGAGGTCTGGGTGAGCCCTTAGGGCTTCTGGGCTGAGCAGGAAAGTGCCTGGTCTAATATTGGGGAGGTCCTTGGGGACAGAGAAGGGAGACAAGGCCCAGGTTCTAGGGAGTCACAGTATGAAAGTCTTGGCATCATCGGAGCTGGGAGAGACCATGAAAGCCTTGTTTCGTCTTCCTACATCATACAAATGAGGGATGAAAGTACAGGAGAGCTTATGTAAACAGTTCCAATTGCTTGGCAGGCAATAGAGCCCTAACTCTGCCGTGTGACCTTGGGCAAGGTCGTCAACTTATCTATAAAACAGAATCAATAATGACGCCTATTTCATGGGGTCATTGTGAGGATTTGATGAGTACAATGTATAAGACGCCTGGCATGTTGGCTGGCCTGTGGTGGGTTTCTGTGACAATGTGTTATTATTCCTACTACTTAATGAGGTCTCACAGCTCACTCAAGGCAGAGCCAGGACTAGAGCCAAGGGTTGGCTTTTCTGTTCCTCCATCCTCCAGGTTCCTTCCTGGGGAGAAGAGGAGAGGATTGTTCTGGCAGCAAGAACCTACAGGAAAGTCACCAGTGGACAGTGACCCAAGCCTGGAGAGAGGAGGGTGGGAAATCCTTGGAGTGAGGGATTATAAGGACCTTCTCTACTTTCTATCCTTCTCTTTAACTTCTGGAGTGATAGGTATGGTGTGTGTGTGGGTGGGGGATTTAGGGATGCACGGCTCTAAAGGACTATAGAAGGCACCGATAGAACCCACCAGCTGGGGTGATTATAATTGTCCTAGAACCTTGGCTTTTAGGCAGAAAAGAGAAGTGGCGTTTGGGGCTGCTTTCTACATATCTTGACCCAGGTCAAGAGGGAAGGAAGGATTTCCCTGGTGGTCCAGTGGCTAAGACTCCATGCTCCCAATGCAGGGGGCATGGGTTCAATCCCTGGTCAGGGAACTAAGATCCCACATGCTGAACAGTGCAGCCTAAAAAATAAAAAATAAATAAAAATAAAGTACACAGGAGGATGTATGTAGGTTAAATACAAATACTAGGCCATTAAAAAACAAAAAAAGAGGGCAGGAAAACAGACAGGGATCACAAGCCAAAAGCTCTGCTCCTAAATCGAGTTTAGGACCCTACAAGGGACAGGAGGGAAGTTACTGATTCGTATAAATTGGAAGGCCAGTAGATGTACATGGTAAAAAATTCAAAACATACAAACAATGAACGGTGAAAAATAAATCACCTTCCCACCTACTCCCTAGTTTCCCCTCTCAGCGACAGACCCTGTTATCAAATTCTTTATTTATCTTTCCTACAATGTTCTGTGCATTTGCTAACAGACGCTCATATACACAGGCTGTTTATTGCACCAAATTCTGCATGCTAGTGTCTTGCTTTGCTTTTCCCACTTAAAAATACATCTTGGGAGATGATGCTGTATCTGTAACTTGAAGCTGCCTCTTACTTTTCAAAGCCTAAATAGTATTCTATGGAATGGATGCACTGTGATACATCCTTTATCGACAGGCGCTCATATTATTTCCAAACTCTTGCTTTTACAAATAGAGCTACAATGAATATCTTTGTATATACATCTCTCTGAACATGTACATATGAGGTAAATGCATAGAAGTAGAATTGCTGTGTAGGAGGAAATGTGAGGTTTGTAAAATATATTTATTCATTTGTTTATTTGGATCATAGTTAATTTACAATATAGTGTTAGTTTCAGGTATACAGGAAACTGATTCAGATATATACATAGATAGATAGATAGATAGATAGGATTATTTTCCATTACAGGTTATTACAAGATATTGAAAATAGTTCCCTGTGCTATATAGTAAACCCTTGCTTATTTATTTTATGTAGAGTAGTTTGTATCTGTTAATCCCATACTCCTTATTTATCCCTCTCTCCCTTCCCTTCCCTTTCCCCTTTGGTAACCATAAGTGATATCATATAATATTTGTCTTTCTTTTTTTTTGACTGTGTTGGGTCTTTGTTTCTGTGAGAGGGCTTTCTCTAGTTGTGGCAAGTGGGGGCACTCTTCATCGTGATGCGCGGGTCTCTCACTGTCGCTGCCTCTCTTGTTGCAGAGCACGGGCTCCAGACGCGCAGGCTCAGTAGTTGTGGCTCACGGGCCTAGTTGCTCCGCGGCATGTGGGATCCTCCCAGACCAGGGCTTGAACCTGTGTGCCCTGCATTGGCAGGCGGATTCTCAACCACTGCGCCACCAGGGAAGCCCTAATATTTGTCTTTGTCTGGCTTACTTAGTATGATATTCTCTAGGTCCATCCATGATGCTGCAAATGGCAATATTTCATCCTTTTTTATGGCTGAGTAATAGTCCACTGTGTATGTATATATATATATATATATATATATATACACACACACACACACACACACACACATATACCACATCTTAAACCAATTGCCTGTTGATGGACACTTAGGTAGCTTCCATGTCTTGGCTATTGTAAATACTGCTGCTATGAACATTGGGGTGCATGTATCTTTTCAAACGAGAGTTTTTGTCTTTTCCAGATATATGCCCAGCAGTGGGATTGCTAGATCATATGGTAGCTCTATGTTTAGTTTTTTAAGAAATCTCCATACTGTTTTCCATAGGGGCTGCATCAATTTTCATTCTCCCCAACAGAGTAGGAGGGTTCCCTAGGAAACGTACGTTTTTAATTTTGATGGAATAATAGGATATTAGATGTGACTTTTCCTGTTGTCTTAGATTTTCAGCAAAGGCCCCAAAGACCAAACTAAGTCATGAACTACCTATTCAGGAGCTGTGAAGAGATGGTGATACCTGTTTTCTTTCCACCTTTAGCCTCATCTCTGCCTCAGGGTCATATAAGAGAAGGCCAGGAATTCATCGAGAGGCAGAACAAATGTTAGAAGGGACGGTTTCTTTAGAGAGTGAGAAACTGGAGAGTTGTCAGAGCAGCGTGCTGTTTCTCCTTTCCCGAGTTTGTTTCCCTCTTAGTCTAAGGCAAGTCGCTGGGGAGGGTTCATAAGAGCAACTCAGAGACCTTGTCACGAATCCCGTGGAATTTGGGGGATGTAGGGTTTAGTACCTGAGTCACTGCTGGGGAAAGCTTCTGAAAGCCACAGTCTGTGGCAAAGCTGCCTCCGCGGGCAAGGCGAGAAGAGGCTGCCATGGGAACGGCGGCACCCTCCCCGACTCTGGGGAAAGGTGTGTGTTTCCTGTGACCTGCTGTGGGCCCTGTGGAAGGGAGCTGGAATTGTAAAGGATCCCACCAAGAACAGGCTGGAGGCGCCGGGGTGGGGATGGAGGCAGGGTGCCAAGGTCTGAGTGTGAGAGCCACAACTGTCAGCAGGAGAGTGTCGGAGGGGTCAGGAATGCTCAGGTTAAGGTCTCCAATGAACCCCAGAATCATCCCATAAGAGACAAGCATTTGGGCACTGGTCACACACAGAGGGTACCAAAGCCAGATTACAACTGTCCCAGTCATCAAAGACCTTTTCCACCCTCTGCGTGTCTCCTCTCCCAGCATCAACCCTAGGGGAACTGGAGCTCACAGGGTCATGGAGAAATGGAGGGAAAAGAACAAGGTTAAAGAATGAAAAGCCAACCAGGACCCCCTTTCCGGGCTTCAGGTTTCTGAGCCTGAGTCAGGACTGATCCAGGGACTGAGGAAAAGGTCTAAATTGCAGGAGATTAAAGCTTTGATGTGAAACTGGTCTAAATTTGTCAATACCTGGAAAATGAGACTATTCACTAATCACTGAAAGCGACTACATATTTAAAGTATAAGAAGTAGAAAAATATTTTTAGACAACTTTGAATTTCTTGTTCTTCCCATTTATTAGTATTGTTTTTAAAAGCCAATTAGAAGCAAAGTTTATTTCTTTATATTTCTTTTAGCTTTTTATTTTGAAATTATTTTAAATTTTCAGAAAAATTGCAAAACTAGTACTCACAAAGTTTACATATGCCTTCCACCTAGCTTTCCCTGTTGTCTTCTTGCATAATCATGGTATGATAATCACGACCAAGAAATTGACATTGAGGCGATACTATTAACTAAACACAGTTTATTCAAATTTCACTAGTTTTTCCTGGCCCAGGATCCCATACTGCATTTAATTGATCTGTCTGTTTACTGTCCTCCAATTTGTAATAATTCCTCAGTCTCTCTTGGTCTTTCATGACCTTGATAATTTGGAAGAGCTCTGTTCAGTGATTTTGTAGAATGCCTGTCAGGTTTGCCTGATGTTTTCTCACGATTAGATTGAGGTTGTGCATTTTAGCTAGTATTCCCACAGAGGTGATGCTGTGCCCTCCCCAGTGCATCCTAGCAGGGGGTACGTGGTGTCAGTATGTCTTGTTACTGGTGATGTTGACCTGGATCACTTGGCTAAGGTGATGCCTGCCTGATTTCTCCACAGTTGTGGAGACTATTTCTCCCTTTGTAAATCTTGTGCAGAGACACTTTGAGACCATCAAATTTCCTGTTTCTCTTCAAACTTTTGCTCACTAATTTTAGCATCAATAAATGGATTTGCCTTCTCTAGGGTCTAATTCCCTTTCTGCCTGTATCAGTGAAGCACAGTAATAACTCCACAGTCTACTTTCCAAAGGCTGGGTTATTTTGCCTAAAATAATCATAAGCACTTCAGCAGGAAGTCTGGTGGAAATTTGCCTCCAAGTCCTGCCCTCCTGGGGGCTCCTGCCATTGTGAGGTCTATATGTCTTCTTATTAATCCTAATCATCTGATAGACAACTACTGACCACACACACACACACACACACACACACACACACACACACACACACACACACACCTCCCAGGGACAGGCATTAATTCTCAGAGACTTTAGAGCCTAAATTAATATTCATAGGCAGAAACAATTTCCTCGAGGCAGCATCAGCTCCTCAGCCTCCCCAGGTGAGACCTGGCCTTTTGATATACAGAACCCTGGACAGTCCCCTTTGCTCACACACCTTCTTTCAGCAATTGCTCCAGGGCTTGACAAATGAAGGGTTTCAGGGCACGGTACCTTTCCACATTAGAGCTTTTCTTTGTTTGAGGTGCAGGGTCAAATTCTTTCACAGAATCCCTATTCTCTCGTAATCTCTGTAAATGGAAGGGGGTGGCTCCTTTGAGGATATATTATTCTCTTGTACAGAAAAAAAAAAGCTATAAATGAGTGATATTGTTTTTCCAGTTACCTTAATATTAATCCAAATGAGAAGATTACTACCTGTATAATGATGCATAAGAAAGATCTATTTCCAGCCTTCATAGTCACATTCACCATTACATAAATGAACCAGAGTTCGTGGAAATGCTCAAAAGTTCACCAAAGGCCTAGTGAACATTATCCAATGATGTTTTAATAATTTATATCAAGATTAACCCTCTCTGGTCAATGTTACCCAGTTGTAGGTTTTATGTATGTCTGCCTCTTGATCCCACAATAGTATTAAGTTAGCATACAAGTTTGCAGAAATATTAATAGCCAAGAATATACATCTTCTTCTGTCCATAGAATCACAAAAAAGGTCTACGATAGATCAATGAGGGTGAAAAATAGTCTTTTATTGGGCTTGGTTCAGTTCTCTGTAAGATGAAAGAAAATATAGCAATGGAAAATATCTTATATTCCTACTGTTTATTGTTTCATTGTACCATCCATTTATTGAATATTGGTGTTTTTATTATTGAAACTTTATACTATGCTTAATCAATTTTGTTTCCAACTCTATTATCTGATATTAATTTTTATCAATTTTAATTTATTTTTTAATTTGTTTTTACTGTTTTTAAATGACCTATCTTGGACCAACTTTCTAACTTTAACGTTTTGGAGTATTAATCTTGCTTATTGACTTAGGCAGAAACTGGCTTTTAACAGTAGGTTTAGATGATTTATATTAAATCTGGTATTTGGTACATTTGGTTTTCATTCTTTCAATGTTTAGGATCTGTCTCTTTGCTTATATGAACTATATTACCCCCTTTATCTTTGAAAAAGTTTTGGAAGACAAAAAAAGCCCTATTTAAAAGACATACATGAATATCATAAACCATTCTGTAAGCATTCTGATGATCTCTTACCTGAATCGAAAGCCTGTTCTGCTCCCCTTCATGGAAGAAAAAGGCTACTATTCTTTTTGTCTGTGCTTCTTGTTCCCTACGCTAATTTCCCATTCATAATTAAATATGATATTTCTCACTGTTTTCTCTTTCATGTTTCTTTTATGCTTTCTGTGTCTTACTTTACTTCAAATAATTAAGCTGGTGTCATAAATAACCCTTCCAGAGTTATCCTTACTTCTTTAACAATAGTTGCTATCAATAATTATCACGGGTTCATTTTTTAGCCATTAGCCATTCAAAATTTCTACCACTAATTTTAGCCTTGCATAGTGTACATTGTGGCTTTGAGCACTTTTCAAACGAGGCCCCTGGCTGCCGCATTTCTTTTGAAACTGGGCCGATCTGAGAATGTCTCTCTGTTGCCTCCCTATACAAATGGCTTGACGTGGCCCATTATTCTAGAGTTGCAGCTTATCCCTTCCATAGAAGATGTCATCACCGTGTCATTAGGCATTTCTCCTTGCAGTGGAAAAAGCCAAAGCTAGTCTGATATTTCGCTCTTTGAAAATGACCTACTTTTTCTACTTGGAAACTTGCAGAATTCTCTTTTTTTCCCTTATAGTTTTAATTTTTTATGAAACTACGTCATGGTGTTGCTTTTGTTATTGATTTTGCCTGGAGCTTTGGACGTACTCGCTGTAATTTTTTTTCAAATATAATGTTTTCTCTCAGTATTGATTTTATCCTTTTGTTTGTTTTTTTTTTTTCACCTTAGGAAACCCCTTTTATTTGGAAATCAGATCTCCAAATTTAACAACTTCTCTTGAATTATTTCCTTACTTTTTTCACTCCTTCTCAATTCTGAATATTGTAATTACGGATAAGGAGGGGGTGAACAGTTGTTGTTTTGTTTTAATGTAAAGAAACCACGAACAATGACAATTGTCAAACAGGAGGCCTTGTTTTAATGAAGACCAGTTGACACCTGTTGGGCTGAATCAGGGATGACATGGCAGCTGGACCATTTTGTCCATTGTCAAACAGAGCCAAGGATTTACAGGTTCCTCCTTTGGTGAGTGTGGTAGCAACTGCAGCTAAACGCAGAGCAGGTGGAATCTGTCACAGATCTCACTTCTCTGCAGACTGAGGAATTTTTCATATAACCTGCAGAATAAGTCAGAAGCAATTAAAAGACAACAGTGGTAAGTTCTTGATATGAGGAGCCCCCGCCCCCGCCAAAGAGGGCTCCGGAAGTTCAGCTCAGAGTGGGAAGTCAAGTGTACGAAGAATACCGCAAACGGCGTGAGTTACAACATGGCTCACAACAGCAGCTGGGGAAAGGGAGAAGGAGATTCTTCTGGTTGTTTGAGGACCAGGGGTCCCCTGGGGAAGATATTGTGACTTAAGATATCCATCCACAGGCAACAGGATCTCTACCTGTCTGGGGTTTAGCGTGAGCCCTGACCTAGATCCTGGACCAGTGATTGTTTGGAGTCTAGGCCTGGGAACCAACAGAGGCCCTGGCTGACAGGTTGTGCCAGCCTGAAAGGAAGGAGGGTGGTGGGAGGGCTGGACCCATGTTCAGGTGGACTGACAGGGATAGAGATGTGGGAGGTAAAAGGGAGTGGTCAAGGCTGGGCCGAGGAGGATGAGTTAGGACTGAGATCACTAATGCTGTACTTGCCTCGGTGGCAACTGATATAGAAACAAGGGTTGGGGGGCTTCCCTGGTGGTGCAGTGGTTGAGAGTCCGCCTGCCGATACAGGGGACACGGGTTCGTGCCCCGGTCCGGGAAGATCCCACATGCCGCGGAGCGGCTGGGCCCGTGAGCCTTGGCCGCTGAGCCTGCGTGTCTGGAGCCTGTGCTCCGCAACGGGAGAGGCCACAACAGTGAGAGGCCCGCATACCGCAAAAAAAAAAAGAGAAGAGAAAAAGAAACAAGGGTTGGGCTAAGACTGTAGATGGCATGTCAGTGGCCCTGGCCATTAGGAGCTGAGTAATAGAAGTATTTGGGAGCACAGAGGCCATTTTTATGAATCTGGAGGGACCTATTTTCCTTATTTTATCTCTCTACCAGAGTTGTTTGACAAATGCCTTTAGTAATTACAGGTCTTTTCTATGTCTAGGCTTCAGATCTGGCCCTTCTTCTATGATCAGACAGGAGGTTATGAAACCAGGAACTATATTTGTTGTAGTGATCTTCTTGAGGACATCGGCAATGACATATCTCTTTCTATTTGTTAGAGTTATCTGATAAATTCTTTCAGAGAAAAGTATGACTTCAGAGGGGGTACCAACCCCTAATGGTCCTATTTACCTTGCACTTACGGATGCTCCTAACACATACGTTTGTTCATTCTTTGCAAATCCCAAATCCACTAAGCTCCCCTTTCTTATCGAAGATCCTCTCATTTGAAGCCCAGAAAAAGTAGAAACAATTTGAGCCCAGTTAATTATATAGCATTGGATTTCCAGTTCCCACGACTTTCCCCTGGACATGATGTTAGATGGTATTGCCGCATTTCCACCCCTTCAAAGCATTTTGAACATAAATAACTACAGTTATTTCCATCGAGGAAAACAGCTTGCTAAATTCATCTCCATGTACTTAGAATTCTAAGTTCCTCACTTGCCAGTAAGTTATTAAAATGCACTCATTTTTAAATAGACTTCCACCTTCCTAAGAGGCTTCTATATATCCTGTCATTACTTTTCTGCTGCTTTCCACAACGGGTAGATAACTGATTTGATGGGAGAAATTAATTTGACATTTTATCCTTAATCAGAACATTTAATATCCTCCTAACCATAGTCTTAGTCATTTGTGTCTTGTCATCATACAACGATTGCACTTTCTTCTCTAGATCCATAGTTAAAGTTTGAAATTGAAGGTACACGAGAGATGAGGACCTCATTTTAGAAACTCATTTGCTATATCGATCCAGGAAAGATGGGCTTGCTCCCTCCTGTCCAGAGACTCAGAGACCCTTGGGTGTCACCAAGGGAACTGTGCTAGAGACAGGAAAAGTGCAGGATGATTTTATTTTAAAAAACAAACAAAAGCAAAACCTCTGCTTTTCTGGGATATCGCTGGCATTTATGGAAACACGCCCCTACTTCTGAAGAATTCTGCTGTGGGACTTGAAGATAATCTTTGAAGGTGACCATGTCATAAAAGTCTGAGTTTCGAGCACTCAACAGCTAAAATTACCTGAAGGAACAAAGGTCTTCTGGGGAGTGGGAGAGGCTGAGGGAAACTGGAAGGTGGGGCAGGGCTGGGTCAGGAGCAGACCAAGCCCACAAGCCTCAGTTTGCTTCTGTTTTCAGTTATCAGCCACCATTATCTATCTTCACCAGCGGTGAATGGAAGAGGCAGTACAGCAGAGGTGCGCCCAGGGCAAACCAAGTGCCGCCCCAAAGTGCAAGTCAGAATTCAGTGAGTGTCCTGGGGGATAGTCTGAGACTAGACTGCTCTTTAATAGAAGTTGTCCCCCTTTCCGCATCTGCCCCCATGGCACCTCCTCAAGCTCAAAACTTGTCCTCAAGTTCTGATTGACTTGAAAGTGGTTTTGCAAATACATCACTTTTTCTTTCTGTGGACAGGAGCTTAGAATTACTTAGCCCAGTCTCTCATTTGATAGATTAAAAGAATTAAGCACAAAGAAGTTCAATGACTTGCCCAAGGTCACTTCTTGTTGAGTTTAGAACCACCATCTTTTTTTTTTGGCGGTACGCGGGCCTCCCACTGTTGTGGCCTCTCCCGTTGCGGAGCACAGGCTCCGGACGCGCAGGCCCAGCGACCATGGTTCACGGGCCCAGCCGCTCCGCAGCATGTGGGATCTTCCCAGACCGGCGCACGAACCCATGTCCCCTGCATCGGCAGGCGGACTCTCAACCACTGCGCCGCCAGGGAAGCCCTAGAACCACCATCTTTGTATTATGAAAGCCATCTCCAACATTTCCTAGGTTATACACGTAGTTTTTAAACTTGTGTTGAACTTGGACATAGAATGTCTTATGGCTGCCTGGCACCTTTTGAAGACAGTTCTAATATTTGAAGAATTTTGACTAACGATTCCCCATCCATAGTCTCTCTAGCCAAAAAGGACTCTCCCCACCTCCTCTGCAGTAAGACACAGGCACTGGTGCCACCAATCAGAGGGCCTCACCTAAGACTGATTCAGAAGGAAATGAAATAAGTTCCTCATTCTGCTGCAACTGTGGCTTCAGAGCCAGCTGGCTTTCGGCGGCTGTGGTGGTCTCAAGGTTGGGTTCCCGACAGAGGCACAGCACTGATGTGGCATCAGTGGCAACTGCAGTGATGTCAAGTCCCTGGTATTCAGGTCAGAGCAACCTGGAACATTTGGGTTCCGTGGTGACAACAGTCAAGCCAGTGTTGTGTTTTGGTGTGGGCAATGTACCTGGAGCTTTAACCTCTAGCCCGGTTCTCCAGCCTTCCAAGGTTCTAGGAGCTCCCTAATAACCTTTTAATAAAGTCATTTTTTGCTTAAGCTAACTCCATGGATCCCAGTATTTGTAAATGTTATTGGCAAGGTGAATGAGCAGGATGAAATCAGAAAAACACCTTTGTTGTTCCCTCACCCCATTCCCTATTCCAATGCCCTGCCCTGCCTCTGGATGAAATTCCTCTTAGATGATAAAAGCCCTCTGTTCCCCTTCGGTCACAAGAATAGTCTCACGTTAGTGATTATTGGTCCAGTCCAATATGGTAATAACAATTCTGGAATCTCTTCTAAGTGAAAGCTTCTTCCCTCTCCAGCTTGGGTGTTGGCTTTATCCTGGAAGCATTTATCAGAGGAGGGAGCGTGGTCCTCTTCTCTCTCTTTCCCCCTCCAGGGCTTCTCCTTTCCCTCTTACAAGGCTGCCTCTACTCCTCCAGAATTAAAATGAGCAGGAGGGAAGAGAGACAGAGGTGGGAGAACACTCACATAGCCAGCACAGATGCACCCGGTCTTGGCTTCCTCTGGCCATGGCACGTGTTTAAAGAGATCGTGTATTCAAAAGGTCTAGTACAGCATACGACAGATGCTTAATAAATATTTATATTTATTTTCATTAGGTGTACATTTGATGTTTCCACTCTATTAGACAGTAAAAAGAAGAGGGACTATGCCTAGTCTTTGTACTATTGTCACCTATTTTAACGTGATGTATCCTGTTAAGCTCCATCATTACTGGGATACTGATAAAGTCATCAAGGTTTAAGCCTCTTAAGAGACCACACTCTGGGGGCTTCCCTGGTGGCGCAGTGGTTGAGAGTCCGCCTGCCGATGCAGGGGATGCTGGTTCGTGCCCCAGTCCGGGAAGATCCCACATGCCGCAGAGGGGCTGGGCCCGTGAGCCATGGCCGCTGGGCCTGCGCGTCCGGAGCCTGTGCTCCGCAAAGGGAGAGGCCACGGCAGTGAGAGGCCCGCGTACCACAAAATAAATAAATAAATAAAAGGTTACACTCTGATTATTTGTGCACATGTGGTGATACTACTGCAAGCACAAGCTTTCTAAGCAGGGGCCATATTGTGGGAGATAGATGGCTTTCCACCAAAGACCCTGATTCCCCTTCAGTAGAGCTATCACTAGAAGGTTGCTTCCCAGCCAGCTCCAACATTTCCTAGACTCCCTTGTGTTTAGATGGGGCCATGTGACTGAGTTCTGGCTAATGGAATGTGGATAGAAGTGTTGTTTGACATTTCCAGGCCTGGCCCATAGAACCTTTGCACGCTCTCTCTGCCCTCTTGGCTTCCCAGATGTTGGCGTTAGGGTTAGCTTGGCAATCATGTGTTGACGATGGCAGAGCCTCCATCAGCCTCAATTCTGTGGAGCAGAACTCTCTGCTTCCAGCTGGACTTTACATAAAAAAGAAATAAACTTCTACTATGTTAAGTCAAGGGTCAGCAACTTTTTCTATAAAGGGCCAGATAGTAACTATTTAGGCTTTGAAAGCCGTATGATCTCTGTGGCAACTACTTAACTCTGCCATCTCAGTGTGAAAGCAGCCATAGGTGACACATAAATGAATGACACATCTATATTCCAATAAAACTTTACAAAAACAGATAGCAGTCTGGTAACTGTGGGTGGTAGTTTCTGACCCCTGTGTTAAGCCCCTACAATTTTGGATTTTATCTGTTAGAGCAGAATACTACACTAATCAATTCACTTTTCTTATTCAATCTTGTGTCAGCATTACTCAGTGTGATGCAAGGCACAGAGTAGATACTCAGTGATGAGTGAATGGAGAGACTCGAAGCGCAGAGTCCGGAGTTGCAACAACTGTCTGGGACAGAAGATCATGCCTCAGGCCTGAACATGGCCAGGAACTTAGTCTGAGTTCCTTGCGTAAAGCTGGGAGACACAAAATGTTGGATAAGAAAGCTCCCTCTACTGTCCCTCCGTTGTCTTCAAGACTGGGTCCAGTTTTCCCACCTTGGCATTGAGGGAATCCTGACTCTGGCTTCTGCTCTTATCTCCATCTTCTTTTCCCACTGCTCCTTCTTCTTTGTGTCTGAGTCCCAGGAATACCAAACCAAGTTCCCTAAATGTCTGGCAATTTTGCACATGCCGTCTCCCCTGTCAGGAATGTCATTCTCCTTCTTGTTTCCCTAGCTTAACTCCTCCATCTCCTCTTATCCCACCTAGACTAGGAGGTGATAGTCGTTGATGTGCTTATCATCCTTATGGCCACAAACCCAGCTCATCCTTCAGTTACAGCACTTACCGTGTTCCGACGTGTCGATATACCTGTCTACGTACCTGGTTGGGTGCGTCCTGAGGTCAGGGACCACTTTGTTTTCCATACCCCCAAACCCTATGGCATACTTGGCACTTACTTGGTTCTCAGTAGAATCTGGTGAAAGAGTCAGTGAATTAATATGAATCCAAGCCTTAATGAACACAGCAATAACTACATATGTTGAAGAGTTGTTTTACTCTTGGCATTTACAGATATTTGATTCAAAAACACTACCAACTAAAAATGATATATCATGGATAACATAATAACTTACATTGGAGTTACATTTCCAGTAGCTGGTAAAGAATGTCCATTCCTTTTGCCTCTGCAACAAAACCACCCTTGGTTGCACCTGAGCCCAGAGCAACTGAGGTGCTCAAGATTGCCCAGCACAGAACAAAAAGGCTAAAGTCTTATTAAACAGTTTGGGCTCTGCTGATGGCGCATGGATCCTCTAAAAAAATACACAACTCTATGACCCAGATTTTCCAGAAAAGTCCCACTTTCAAGTGTTTGTTCCATTTTTCCCACAAATAAGCATACATTTTTCAAGCCATATGTCTCTATTTTGTTTAAGAAAACATGACTGCTGTTAAATATCCAATTCCAGCCCTGAAAGGTACATTAAGTTCATGATAAACAGCCTTATACTTAACCAAGCATCTCACCTAAAGACGTTTTTTGAATTTACGCCTATTGAAAAAATTTAGAAGCGTCACAGTACCTAAATTTTTTAAAAGTCTCCATCTGACTATATATAAAACTTGGCTACAATTTTTAACATTGTGCTAGTAAAGCTGAATGAAATGTATTCCTTAAATTTGGAGCTTTTGAACCGGCTTTGCCTTTTGGCCAATTTGGCATCCATTGGGCTAGTCTTTTGCCTCTGACTCAAAATCATAAAGGAGATTTTGACCTCACGTCTAGCAAGAAGGATAGGAGCAGGCCTTAAAACTGAGGTGTCCCCACCCCAAATGCAACCACAGTGTTTCCACTGCTTACCTGGTGGGAGCCCCAGGGCAGCCTGACTTGTCACCAGGGGAAAGGAAGACCTGGACTATTCTGGGGAGGGGAAGAGATGGTGGCTCTTGTTTGTTTGACTGACTGCTGCTTGCGCCCAGGAAGAGCCAAAAGCAGAAGAGAAGGAAGCAAAAATAGCTTCTGATAAGGACCTAGATCCAGAGGGGAAACCACTCAGGAACAGAACTGAGGTTTGGAGACGGTCCTACCCACCCCTCTTCCTTTCACACACACCCTCGCTTCCTCTTCCCAGGGCCATCCAACCTGTGAACCCCCTCCCTGCTTGTCTGGGCACTCCTGGTCCAGCACTTGTCATCCTCAATGCCAGACACATACTTGGCAGGGTAGGTGAAAGATGGGCAGGTGGAGTAGCCTTGGAGCTCAACTCAGGTGGCCTTCACCACTCACCTCCGTAATCCCTTTTACGAGGGGTTGAGCTAACGGTTTGGAGCAGGTGGGTCCTAAGGAGAACGGGTCCTTACCCGAACAGATTGCAGGATGGATGAAGGGACAGATATTTAGTTGAACCACAGGAAGTTGCCAGTTATCTAGACAGATAAATAGATCATTTAGGTATGATAGATGGTGGATAACAATATGTACACCTAGGTAGATATAAAAGCAGATGGTGATAGGGATGGCAAGTTAGGAATATACAGATCAATTACAATATGTATTTTAATTGTACATCAGTTATTTGAGGCACATATGTGCTTCTTTCTAGAAGGAAAGGATGGTCTGAGGGATATCAAGGACAAAAGAACAAGATGTGCAGACATCTATGGGAGCAGTGTCAGCCCTGGTAACAGCCAACCCATGCCACAAACCCTATTCCTAACCTGCTCCCACCTCGACAATTACAGTAAAATCCCCAGCAGAACAGAACTGTCAGAAATTAAACTCTACGAAATTGTACATATCACTTAGGTACAAATGAGATATCTTGTTTTAAGATAATCCATAAGTACATCTTAGGGTTTTGTAAAATAGCTCATAAACTATGATTTATACACTGACTTGAGCTAATCTGCCCCCATGGACTCGCAGTTATTATTTATCACTTTCTCCCAAACTGAAATATAAGTATTCTGGACCATTAGTTATTGATCACAGTCCTCTCTCACACCAAAGGGGACAGATGGAATCACAGTCAGGGTCACCTTCATACTGTCAATGCTAAGCTAGAGAACAAGGCTTTCCATTACCTCATCTTTAAATGGAAGGTAACTGGCAGAGTAGAGCTGACCTGATGTGCCCAGCAAGTCTCAGGTCAAACGTCTTCAACCCAGAACAGAGACATGGCAAGCCTCGCTCACTAGAGACTAGAAAGGTCACTTGAGCCCACCTAAGTGCAGGTGGCCCAAGGGGAAGAGACAGGGGACACTGCCTTGCCTTTGTAAGCCCCAATCGGTAATGTGGACCCATCAGTTTATCTACTCCTCAGCCTATAGGGAAAAGTGAATAAGGCAGCAGAGCGAAGGGTGTGTGTTTCCCCACCGACACTTTTGAAAGGGTTGAGTTCTACAAAGTGTCCTCTTTTATGAGCAGAAGCAACAATGTGTAGAGAAAGGTCCTTCCTGCAAAAGTCTGTGAAGCCAATGGAGCTCCTTGGGAGCTGATGGGGAAATAGTGATTTGTAACTCTTGTTATGACCCTTCTTCTACATATACACATATAGATAGCTTGGAAATACCAATCCATATTTTGGAGGCCCTACTGAAGGGATTCCAATATTGTAAATTCCCTTGTTCCCCCAATGGGTGTGAGGTTTTCCACTTCTCAGGTCCAGGCGCGGCTCCTTACCATGGTGGCCAAATGCTTCCTGGATGGGGCTGTGGGATACTGATTGCCCCTTCATGAGCCTTGGGATATCCACCAGGGGAGAGCTGGGGAAACTACTTTGCCTGGTTGGAGCCCCAGATGGACGACTAAGGCCCCAAAATGTCAGGCCGAGAGAGCCTCCCCAGTTCTGCTGTGAACGGTCCAAGTGGGTAGCACACTTTTAAACTCTCTTGAGAAATGTCATGAGTGTGTCCCAGAAGCCTGTCTGGAAGGTGACACTTATGGACACTAACTTGTTTCCAGAATCAGAAAGGAGATCCGTGGCAGAAATCTCCCCCCACCCCCCAATCCCCAGATACCTAAGGAAAATTTCCTTGACGCAGGACTCAAATGACAGAATAGGTGATTGGGCAGGCCGTGAAACCCATAGGCGGGACACTGTAGACTTAGTGCAGAAACGAACAATTTCTGAGACAGACAAGAAAAAAAAACAAAAAATAAAATAGCAACAGACTTAGAGGCTTACTTCTGTGACTGTGGAAGAACCCTTGAAGACCCTGCTGAGTATCTGAGTATGTGGAGAGCAGCAGCGATCTGCATGTTAAATTCCTAAACACCCCAAAAGGCAGGAAAAGAAAACTTCAGCATGCGCACTGATGATGAGAAAACCCCTGCAGAGGGCACAGGAGCAAGGAACTATTACAGGAAGGAGTGAAATAATATAATGGCTCCAGGATAATCAGAGATATGAGTTTTGTTTGTTGGATGACTTGGTTTTGTCTTTAAACCTCTGAGAGGTTGAAGCTGCAGATAAGAGAGAAGAAATTTCAAGGAATGAGGTGCCTAGAGGGGTGGGAGTGAATGAGATCCCAAGTGGGTAAGGAAGGAGTTCCCTGGAGAGGGAAGACACACGCACCTCCTTCACTGATGTGTGGGCTTTTGGGGAGGAATAGAAGCAATGCAAGTAAGTTTTAGACCAGAGTGGGGAAAGGTGATGAGTACCATCTTGTTGAAACCATGCAACTCAGATTGGGACTTGAACCCACGTTCTTTTAATTGATATCACATTCCTGGTCTCTGGTCTTCTTTTTTTAAACATCTTTATTGGAGTATAATTACTTTACAATATTGTGTTAGTTTCTGCTGTATAACAAAGTGAATCAGTTATACGTATACATATATCCCCTTATCCCCTCGCTCTTGCACCCCTCAGGACTTAATAAAGCTCAGGTTCTTGATATCTCGTTGCAAAAAGAAGTCAGTGAGAGACAAAGTGATAGGTAAGAAGCAGATTTATTTAGAGAGGAACACACTCCACAGACAAGAGTGAGGGCCATCTCAGAAGGTGAGAGGCCTGAAATATGGCATGGTTAGTTTTTATGGGCTGCATAATTTCATAGGCTAATGAGTGGGAGGATTATTCCAACTATTTTGGGGAAGGGACAGAGATTTCCAGGAATTGGGCCACTCCCCACTTTTTTTAAAAAATTAATTTATTAATTTATTTATTTTTGGCTGCGCTGGGTCTTTGTTGCTGCAGGCAGGCTTTCTCTAGTTGTGGCAAGTGGGGGCTACTCTTTGCGGTGTGCAGGCTTCTCATTGCGGTGGTTTCTCTTGTTGTGGAGCACGGGCTCTAGGCGCTCGGGCTTCAGTAGTTGTGGCTCCCGGGGGTGGTTGCTCCATGGCATGTGGGATCTTCCTGGACCAGGGATCGAACCCATGTCCCCTGCACTGGCAGGCGGATTCTTAACCATTGTGTCACCAGGGAAGTCCCCCACTTTTTGATCTTTGATGGTCAGCCTTGGAACCGTCATGGTGCTGGTGGGTGTGTCGTTTAGCATATGCTAATGTAGTACAATGAGCATATAATGAGGCTCAAGGTCCGCCATCTTGGACCTAGTTGGTTCTAACTAGTTTTTGTCATGACCTAGAGCTACGTCATTCTCTTAAAGGTTGTGCCCTTCCCCCTTCCCTCCTGTTTCATTATTGCCATTGTTCTCTCTGTGAAGTGTGCAGCAAGGGCCTTGCTCAGAGTGAATAAAAGTGAAGCTGTAAGGAAAGAGTGGTGGCAGTTTTCAAAAGTCATTGGGGAAAACTGGGGGCCTGGGCCAGCCATGGAGGCGTGTGAGGGAAGGTTCACGGCTCGGTGTTGATGAAGGTGGTGGAGCTGGTGGTGTGAATTCTGAGGAGGATGTGGGTGAGGACTGGAACAGCCACTTGACTGGAAGGGCACCCCCCCCTGTGTGGGGTGAAGCTGGGGGTCTGTCTGAGCCACCTCCCCTTGAGGGACCCAGATTTCTCCAGCTTCCTTTGCTCCCTGATAGGAACGTGTTTATGAGAGAGGCCATAACCTTGCGGTGGTGACAAGGCTCAGAGTGGCACATGTTGAGGGGAGCTGGAACCACCGAGACCACTGGGACCCAGAAGCTAGAGGGTCAGGAAACAGAGGGAGTCTCACAGAAAAATAGAGGGGTGCAGGGGTGGGGGCTATTAATCCAACCCGTTATTTAATAGCTGAGAAAAATGAAGACCAGAAAAGGTAAAGACAGTGGCAGAGGAGGGACTCTTAGCAGATCATCCACTCCTCATCCAAGTTATTTCCATGGCTCCCAGGCAGGGAGGTGGGGAGGGAGACATCTAAGAGGAGATGAATCTCCTCTTGGAGCCACTAACCTTGTGAGGGATAGGCTCTTGGGTGTGCTCCTGGGAGACTGGGCAAGACATTTAATTACCACCTCCCTAACTCCCCAGGCAAAGACCTCCCCCCCCCACCCCCCGCCCCCGCATCTCAGGATGAAACAGGAGGGAAGGGGGCAGGGCACAACTTTTGAAAGAATGACATAGCCTGAGGACATGATTAGAACCAAATGGGTCCAAGATAGTGGACAAGTGGCAGACTTCCACTAGCTCTTGAGCCTCAGTATACGCTCACTGTGACACACCAGCAAGCTAAATGACACACCCACAGGCGCCATGAGAGTTCCAAGACGGACCATAAGGATCAAAAAGTGGGCGGTGGCCCAATTCCTGGAAATCCCCGCCCCTTCCCCAAAGAGCTGGAATACTCCTCCCACTCATTAGCCTATGAAATTACCCACTCCTATAAGAACTGACAAGCCCATACCCTGGTGCCTTTCTCGCCTTCTGAGATGGCCCACACTCTGTCTGTTGAGTGTGTTTCTGTCTAAATAAATCCACTTCTTACCTATCACTTTGCCTCTCACTGAATTCCTTCTGTGCTGAGACACAAAGAACCTGAGCCTCAGTAAGTCTAGACACCAGGTGAGTAATTCTAATTAAAAGACTGTGGGGGCTTCCCTGGTGTAAAAAAAAAAAAAAAAAAAAAAAAAAAAGACCGTGGGTTCGAGTCCCAAGCAGGGTTTTGGCCAGGTTTGAGTCCTGGCACGTGGGCTCAGGTCCCAATCAGAGTTACACGTTTCAGTTGAGGGCTGGTGACATGCGCAGAGGAAGGATCTCCTGAGGAAGGGGGTAGTGGTGAGGAGATGGACCACTGATGCAGGGATAGCATTTGCAGGCAAAGCAGCTGCTCATACTTGCCATCTTCACAAGGAAGCTGAGGTTAAGAGTTTCAAAACAAGTTCATTGCCAGTAAAAAAAAGACAAAAAAATCAATCAAGACTTCAGCTCAGCAACTGCTCAGCAGCAACTCTGTCTCCCCACCTCCATACCCTACACTAGATTTGTCTTAGAATTCACCTACAACACCTCCTAGAGGCCTGGGCTTCATTCTCCTAGCCAATCACCATCTGGTTCCCAGGGCGAAATGCAATATCCAAACCCAGAGCAATAGCCTCCGGTCCCGGTGGTGGATATCAGAGCCTCAAGGAAAAGCCGGCCACCACAGCGTTCTCCCCAGTGATGTAGCTGGCGTCTGGAGAGCACAGGAAGGACAGAGTCCCCACAGTCCTCTGGCTGCCCTGCCCTGCATGGAAGGGGGACAGAACTGCAGTCTCGGTGCCTGTGCTAATGAACTCTGACCTCTGTCTCCCTGCTGACCTGACTGGAGGGCCCAGCATACCTCCACCCCTGTTTCCCACCTCCCAGGCTCCTCCTGTCCTCCAGCTCCCAGCTCCCAGGCTGTGCAACCCCAGACTCGTTGAGAGGAATTTCTGATAAGCCAGGATGCAATCAGAGTCCTCTCTCCTCTGGGGACCCCACCTACCTCTGCGATCCACAGAGATTTTTAAAAGAGTTTTGCACGGCCAGATTATATTCAACCTGAAAAAATTCAGAGAGTCAGTGCTCGATAGGATTGTGACGGGCAAAAGAGTGGCTGCTCTTGGCAGATGTGTGCCTTTTGGCGAAGATGACCCCGCTTAGGGCCGGGGCTGGGGATTCCACTGGATCTTCTCACAGAAGCCAGAGCCCTGATTCTGCTACAGAGAAGTGAGAGGCTGCTGTTCTCAGAGCCCTGAGCGGCTTGCCCAGCCTGGGAAAGCACAGGGTGGTTGGCATGGGAACTGCTGGCAGCTGCTAAATCCTCACCACTCGGCCGAAGTCAGTCTTGACAAGTCCTGGAGACACACCACGCACTCGGATGCCCTTATGGGGCCAGCTCCACAGCCAAGGACTTGGTAAGTCCCAGTGGGGCAGTTTGCTGGCGGTACTGGTCCAGCAACTAAGAAGGAAAAAGAAACAGTAAAAGTACACTGCCAGTGAGGGGAGGAGCTCTTGCTGGACCTCCAGGGCTGTGGAGGATAAACCTGCTCGCCCTTAGACCCAACTCAGACGCGCCTGCCACTCCACCCCTGGGAATTACCAAGGAACAAAATTGAAGCAGGAGCAGGATGAAGTCCGGGCTTAAAGAAAGTTCCGGAAGGCAGAGGCTATGTTGGTCTATGCTCGACCCAGAGAGAAAAGCTTAGGTGCGAGGTCAGGGAATGGGACTGAAGAGACCCAAGGCCAGACCCCTGCTGTACCATGACTTGGTCGACCTTGGGCAAGTCACTTAAGATCTCTAGGTCTCAATTTCCTCATCTGCTATGTGGTTTATAAGCGCTGCCTGTCGATAGTCACAGGAATGCCATGTCTATACTGCCCCCTGGTGTGAGTTTTTAAAAGAACTCTCCTTTGAGCCCATACAGCCCCTCTGGTGCCAGACTTGGTGAATGCATGTTCAAGACACCCCTTTCCTTCAGGAGAATAGAGTACCTCTCCAGGGTGCGTGGCTTGGCGAGCAGAGCATAGACTGGATTTCAGCTCCCACTTGTCCCTGTCCCTGGACCTGGTGCCTTTGCACAGTGAACAACCTGTACAACCATCCACGGCAGCCCTGGGGGTGTGGGGTTTGAATGAGATAAAGGCAATGAGTGTGATTTTAAGTGTGGACCAGAGAGATGTTCAGTGTTTGTGCACTTGGATATTTTTATCACACAGGATCAATATTCACTTCCCCGACACCCTGGCATCCATTCCACTGCCCCCTTCCAAAGCTCCCCACTCACTGTGTGGAGGTACATAGACAGCAGCAGTGGCAATGAGCACCGCAGAGCCTCCCCTGTGAGGAGACAGACAGGTGTGATGAGGTAAAAGGTGAGCACAAGTGTGAAGCAGATGCTCCCAGAAAATGGGCTTCTGACGAGGAGACAGAACTGAGCTATAATGGGAGAAGAAGGGACATTGGGGATGGGGCCAGGGTCTCTGGGGAGAAGTAAAATCTTTTGGGCCTGAGAGGGTGCTGACGCAGCCTCCCCTGCTGGGAAAGCCCAGGACTCCCTGGAACCAGTCACAGGGGCAGGGCCAATCAGTAGCTGGGTCTCTGGAGAACAGAGCTGGGAGCCTGGAGGCAGCCGTCAGGGTGAGGTCGGTGCAGCCCAGGGGACAGCGACTCCCATAGGAGGGAAATGCGTTTAGAGTCACCTGAGTTTCAAATCTAGAACTGTTTCTGATTCAGACAAGAAGAGGTGAAAAGCAAAGGGGGGAAAACTTGGCTACCAGAGGTGTGCAGGGGAGGGACTGAAAGGGCTTCCTCTGGCCTCTTTGGAGGGGTTTGACTCTCTGGGTTACACTACCAGGCCCTGGGCCTGGCATCTGGCCTGCCATTCTCAGAGGACACAGCCTGTCAGGGGTGATTGGGGCTCTTCTGTGGGTTTGGAATTTGCTGGCCACATTCCTTCCAGACAGTCCCTTTCGCTGTATTGGCCACATCCCCGGGGACAAAGTAGCCTGCAGATGTGGTTCAGGAGGCGACGGGGACAGACCCTGGCAGCCAGAGCACACTCCTTCTACCTCCTCTCCTTGGGATATTCCACTGAGGGCTCCTTCCCCAAGTGTCCCCTTGGTGTAGAGGACAGCAAGGTCGAGTCCCGCCAACTCCACGGGCCCTCCCTGCCCTCCCCCCTTTTCTCCACGAGGGGCAGCACCTGGCTCAGCAGCACAGCCGGGACCTCATGTTCACGACCAGGATCTGCAATCAGAACAGGGTGGGGAAGCAGCCACCTCGGCTCCCTGGAGTCCCATGGGGAGGAGCTGTGGGTGTGGGTGCTCTTCTCCCAGAGTGCGGAGGAGGGGTCTGAGGGACCTGCTCGCCCACCAGGAGCATTTGGCTTACGAACCCCTCACTGTCATTCACGCCAGACTCTCCTCATGGCACATCACCCTCCAGAGAACCAGGTCAGTGAAAATAGTTATCAGGAAAGGACGTTAGGAAAGCTGGGGTGTTAGTGCCTGCTTTAATGAGGAGAGGTGAGAATTTGCACAAGGTAAACAACGGTGCTGTTTTTAGGGGCAGATGCGGAAATCTGGCTTTCCTAGAAAAGCCTGAGGCTGGGCAAAGGAGGGAGGGAAAGGAACTTGGCTGGGAGAGCCAGGGAATGTGAGAACCAAAGAGAGAAAGTGGAGCAGGGTCTGCAAGGAGAGGAAGGAAGGGGTGGTCAGCGGAGGAAGACTTGACAGGGAGGAAAGAGGGAACGGCTCAGCCTGATCGCAGGCCCCACCTCTGCGCACATCGGGGGAGGGGTCAGGATGGTGCCCTCAGAACCGCAGGGGCAGGGAGTCTGCAGAGGCAGCAGGAGTCCCTGCTGTGCTTAGTGTGTTCCATCTGGGATGCCGGACAAGGGTCCCTTTTCTCAGCCGTGTCTAAGGACAGGTGAGGTGTCCCGGGGACAGCCAGACTGGAGGGATCAGAATGGGTGCCAGTGAGTCCAGACTACAACAACCTCAGGTTTCTGAGCCAGGAGAGAGGATCTGGCCCTGAGCGGGTGTGTCCCGTCACACCTTGCGCTTGGAGGAAGGCTGAAGTAGAGAAGGTCTGCAGCATCATTGGCCACCTGGGCAGATTGACCCAGGTGTGCTCTACCCATTGGGACCGGGGGCGGTGGTTCCAAGGAACAGGGGGCAGCTGGGAACACGTGCAGGTGTGTGAGTAGATTTGGGAGACGGAGAGAACCTCACAGCTCCATGCTCCCTGGGCCACACCTTGTCCCCCACCAGCTTACCGGACCCCAGGGTGCTCCCCACCAGGGGGTTGACTGCAGCACTCACACCAGGAATTTGATGCCCCCAGGACTCTAGGGCCTGGGGGGAGACAGAGGCAGCACAGAAGGTGAGGAAGAGACGAAACTGTGGACCAGAAACCTCCTCCCTTTAAGTTCCATGTACCTGGTGTCTCTTCTCTGGAAAACATAGCTGACTGATTCCCACTGTCCTTTAAGGCTCTTCAAAAACAACCTTTTCTCTGTGAGCCCCCAAGAAGAGTGCCCACTCCCACAGTGACCACGATGGGCTCCCCAGCCTGGCATCTCCCCTGCTCCGGTCCACAGACCAGCCCCTGTCATGGGCATTGTCCCAGCTTCACCAGGCTTCAGGCATCTGTACCCTGCAGGGACCTGCCAGGGGCAGAGCCACAGTCCTGCTTAAGAATGTGGGTTTGGGGGCTTCCCTGGTGGCGCAGTGGTTGAGAGTCCGCCTGCCGATGCAGGGGACACGGGTTCGTGCCCCGGTCCGGGAAGATCCCACATGCCGCGGAGCGGCTGGGCCCGTGGGCCGTGGCCACTGAACCTGCGTGTCCGGAGCCTGTGCTCCATAATGGGAGAGGCCACAACAGTGAGAGGCCCGTGTACCACAGAAAAAAAAAAAAAAAGAATGTGGGTTTTGGAGTGAGGCAGAGCCCGCTTCAGAATCATCCCTGACACTTAAGGTCTGTTTCCCACCGTAAAGCTGTTATAACAACATTGAGCGCCTCACACACTAATGTGATGGGGTGTTGGTATATGTCTGGCACTGGGAAATATCCAAAATTATCTTAAGGAGTGTTTTGCCTTCCCTAGGCTGGGTCTGTGTGTTCTGATCTCTGCACCTGTATCACCCCCATCCCTGGCCCCTCAGCATGGACAACAGCCAGTCCCGCTTCTCAGCCTTCCCCACGTGGCACACAGTGCCCGTCATGTTCAACCGCTCCCCCTGCAGCACCGCCACCACCCAGTCCACGTTCTGCTGCTTCCAGATGCTGACCACCACGTGGGTCCCATCCTGGGCCAGACGCCAAGGTATGGTGAAGCTGATCCTGCAGCAGAGATGGCTGTGATGGCTTCAGCCCCTTCCCTACCTCCACCTGGGAGCCTGATCATGAGACATAAAATGTATTCCCCAGTGTCCCAGACTCCAAATCTGTCTGAGAAAAAAAGAAACTAACTTTTACTGAGCACCTACTATGTGCTGAGCTTTCACAGTGTCCTATCATCCATTCTATCATAAAGGCATTATTATCCAAGTATAATATTTTACAGAAGTGGTTAAGTAAAGTCACAAACTGCCCAGGGAAACAAATATGGAGCCCGGATTCAAATCCACATCTGAGTCCAAAGCACCTGCTCTTTCCAGCTTCTCACTCTGCCTCCTGGGAAATGGGAGTGTTTAATGACAGAAGCTCACTCTTAGAAAGATGACAGTTTCCAGAGCTGGGTAACAGGATAGTGGATTGGGCAGGGATGTGGGAGAAGGAAACTGACAGCAGATCCACTCTGTAATGGGGATGCTACATCCCTTGGATGCATCCCAGTTGGGTACTCCCATTACTCAGCTACATGTGGACTCGGTGACCACAGCCATTTCGGCAGCCAGTGCACAGCTCCTGTCTGC
This sequence comes from Neophocaena asiaeorientalis asiaeorientalis, assembly GCF_003031525.2. Lineage (NCBI taxonomy): Eukaryota > Metazoa > Chordata > Mammalia > Artiodactyla > Phocoenidae > Neophocaena > Neophocaena asiaeorientalis. The sequence goes on along the minus strand of NW_020173974.1, from coordinate 370,140 downwards.
CCTACTGCCGTGCATTCTCATTGAGAGAGGGAGTGGCCCAATATGTATGCCATCTGTATGCTCTGGACTCCCAAATTTATGTCTCTAGCTCAGACCTCTCTCTTGAACCCCAGACTAGCGTATTTAAATGTCTACATTTTTACAAAATTATTTTATTGAAGTATAGCTGATTTACAATGTTGTGTTCGTTTCTGGTGTACAGCAAGGTGATTCAGTTATATAAATATATAGTTTCTCCTAATCTTTTTCATTATAGTTTATTACAGGATACTGAATATAGTTCCCTGTGCTATACAGTTGAACCTTCTTGTTTATCCATTCTGGGTAATAGCTTGCATCTGCTAATCCCAAACTCCCAATCCATTCCTGCCCTACACACCCTCCTTGGCAACCACAAGTCTGTTCTCTATGTCTGTGAGTCTATTTCTGTTTCGTAGGTAAGTTCATTTGTGTCATATTTTAGATTCCACATATAAGTGATATCATATGGCATTTGTCTTTCTCTTTCTGACTTACTTCACTTAGTATGATAATCTCTAGGTCCATTTGTGTTGCTGTAAGTGGCATTATTTCATTCTTTCTTATAGCTGAGTAGTATCCCATTGTATATATGTACCACATCTTCTTTATCCATTCATCTGTCAGTGGACATTTAGGTTGCTTCCATGTCCTGGCTATTGTTGTGCTGCCATGAACATTAGGGTGTATGTATCTTTTCAAATTAGAGTTTTCTCCACGTATATACGCCCAGGAGTGGGATTGCTGGATTACATGGCAACCTTATTTTTAGTCTTTTGAGGAACCTCCATACTGTTCTCCATAGTGGCTGCACCAACTTACATTCCCACCAACAATGTAGGAGGGTTCCATTTTCTCCACACCCTCTCCAGCATTTATGGTTTGTGGACTAAATGCCTACTTGACATCTCCACTGAGATACCTAGTAGATACCTCAAACTTAATACACCCGTGACAATTTTAAAACATGTCTGCAAACTCTGTGATATGCTTTCCTTCAGAAGTGGAGCCTAATTCCTCTGCCCTTCAACGTGGGCTGGTTTTAGTGCAGTGAAGGTGATGGTGTGTAACTCCGGGGACTAGGTCACAAAAAGGCACCGTGGCTTCCATCTTGGTTGCTCTCGCTTTCTCTCTTTCTTGGACCCCTTGCTCTGGGAGAGGCCAGCTACCAAGTTGTGAGAACACTCAGGCAGCTACAGAGAGGCCCATGTAGCCAGGAGCTACCTCCTACCAACAGCCATGTGAGTGCACCATCTTGGAAGTGGATCTTCCAGCCTCAGTTAAGCCCTCAAGCCCCTATTGACATCTTGACTGGAACCTTAGGAGAAACCCTGAACCAGAACCACAGCTAAACCACTCCTGACCCACAGAAACTGGGCTAATAAATGGTTGTCTTAAGTCACTAAATATTGGGGTATTTTGTTATGTAGCAATAGATAACTAATAAATATCAAAACTAAACTTCTCATATTTTCCCCAAACCTGCTCTATCTTCCACCTTCCCTCTCTCAGATGATGGTAACTCCATCCTTCCAATTACCCAGACTTAAGACTTTGGAGTCATCCTTGATTTCCCTGTGTCATACCTCACATCCGATCTCTCAGAAAATCCTGTTGGTTCTAACTCACTATGTATCAAAATCTAACACTGTCACCACTTGCACTGCTACTGCCTGGTGGGAGCCACTGTCATCTCTCTCCCTGTTTCCATCCTTGCCTGCCTAAAGTCTAACCTCAACACAGGAGTCTGAGTGAGCCTTTGAACACGTCAGCCGGAGCAGGTGTCTCCTCTACTTAAAAACTTGCAGTGACTCCCCACGTCATTCAGAGTAAAAGCCCATCTTAGTCCGTTCCGGTTGCTGTAACAAAAATACAATAGGCTAGTAGCCTATAAACAACAGAATTGTAGAATTTAATTTCTAACCTTCTTGGAGGCTGGGAAGTCCAAGATCAAGGTGCTCGCAAATTTGTTGTTTGGTAAAGGCCCACTTTCTGGTTCATAGACAGCTTCTTCTCGCTATAGCCTCACTCAGTGGAAAGGGTAAGAGAGTTTTCTCAGGCCTCTTTTATAAGGGCACTAATCCCATTATTCATGAAGCCTCCACCCTCAGAACCTAAGCACTTCCCAAAGACCCCACCTCCAAATATCATCAACATGAGGTTTAGGATTTCAATATATGAATTTTGCAAGGGACATAAACATTCAGACCATAGCAAAACCCAAATCCTTGCCATGACCTAGAAGGCTCTAAATGATCTGTGCTCCCCCTTGCATCTCCGACCTTACTACTATTCTCCTCCCAGCCACAGTGGCCTCCTTGGGTTCTTCAAACATGCTGAGCACGCTCCTGCCCTAAGGTTTCTGCACTGGCTGTTCCTCTGCTGAAATGCTTCTCCCTTAGATAGCCACACATCTGTCACCTTCCCCTTCTTCAAGGCTTTGCTTGAATGTCACTTCTCAATGAAGCCAAACTTGGCCACTCTCTACTCCCCTCTCCTTCCATCACTCTGGATCCCTCTTAACTTCTTCTTTTCCACCATACTTATCACATTCCAACATACTATGTCATTTACTTTTTTATAATGTCTCTTGTTTATTATCCATACGCCTTGCCTAGACTATAACCTCCAGGAGAGCACTGATCTCTATCTGCTTTGTTCACTGATGTACCTCAAGAGCCCAGAACAGTGACTGACTCACAGTAAGCACTCAATATATATTTGTTGGGACTTCCCTGGTGGCACAGTGGTTAAGAATCTGCCTGCCAATGCAGGGGACACGGGTTGGAGCCCTGGTCCGGGAAGATCCCACGTGCCGCGGATCAACTAAGCCCGAGAGCCACAACTACTGACGCTTATGCCTGTGCTCCGCGACAAGAGAAGCCACTGCGAGAAGAAGCCTACACACTGCAACGAAGAGTAGCCCCTGCTCACCGGAACTAGAGAAAGCCCGTGTGCAGCAATGAAGACCCAACACAGCCAAAATAAATAAATTTATTTTAAAAAAAAGAAAGGACATTTTAAAAGATTAAGGCAGAAATTATTAAATTTAACAAATCAACAATAAATTTGAAATGAAATTTACAAAAACATCAAAAGTAATTTTCTTCTGATGGAGCTTTGATGGGTGATGGAGCTTCAGGTGTTTTCTTTCCCTTGACTTTCTACTTTACTTCTCTTACTAGATTTTCTAGGAATAGTATTGCTTTTATAATACAAAGACTTTCTTTTTTAAAAAAAAGTCCTGTAGGGCTTCCCTGGTGGGGCAGTGGTTGAGGGTCCGCCTGCTGATACAGGGGACGCGGGTTCATGCCCCGGTCCACGAGGATCCCACGTGCCGCGGAGCAGCTGGGCCTGCGCGCCACGGTCGCTGGGCCTGCGCGTCCAGAGCCTGTGCTCCGCGGCGGGAGAGGCCACAGCGGTGAGAGGCCCGCATACCGCAAAAAAAAAAAAAAAAAAAAAAGTCCTGTAACACTTACCACAGAGGATTTTGAAAGACTCTCTTCAAATGGCAACACATTTAAAGCTCCAGTAGTAAAATCTGCTTTTTAAATTTGATGACCTTGGCTAAGTTACACACTTAAACTGTATGAAAACTGGCCTGTTCTTAGATTTTCTGAACGATTACCATGGTCCTAATCAGCTGTAAGCAAACGTCAGCCACACTTCCTAGACATAGGGATCAGTAGGAAAACTCTAGAAGGAGTTCCCTAAGGGATAAGATCAGGCTTCCTGTCCCCCACAGCAGAATCCTAAGGAGCCTCAGCCCAGCCTGACCTTGTGTTCTGAGGAGAGGAAAGCCCAGAGCCTCTGAAAGTGGAGAGTGGCAGGCCCAGTAGTGCCCCTTTGATCAGTGGCTATTGGCTTCTGCAGCCTGGACTGGAGATTTGGCGTTTTATCCTCAGGGATTAAAAAGAAAGAAGGAGGTTTGTAAATCAACTATACTTCAATTTAAAAAGAAAGGAAGGAAGGAAGGAAAAGAAAGAACGAAGGAAGGAAGAAAGGAAGGAAGGAAGGGGGAAAGTCAGTGTTCCCTTGGATAAGGACCTAGTACCCGAAGGGTAACCAGGCAGGGCCATAAATGAGTCTTTAGAAGAGCACAGGCATACACACACACACACACACACACACACACACCCTTACTGCAGTCTGGGCTGGACTATGAACAGCCCCTCACTGGCCATACTCTGGTCACTCACGGTGGTGACCAAGGCACATCCCTCACCTCTAGGCTCCCGCAACACAATCCTGGCATCTTGCGGGATAGAGGGTAAGCTAGGCAGAGATAAATTCCTGTCTATAGTCCCAGCCCTGGGGGGATATTCCTACCCACCTTTCCTAGGAGATAAATTGCCTTTCTGGAGAGCACAGAACCTTGCCTGAGATGTGGATCCTAATGACCCTTCTTTGATTTATGGGTGGGGAGCTTCGTAAAGCAGCAGCTCCTCTCTGTAGATTCCCAGATACTGTCTCCCATGGGCATAGACATTTAAGGCTTAGCTTCAACCCCCATTCCTTCTTCTCTCACACCCCCTTCAGAATATTCCGATGAGCTCAGCCTCCCCTTCCTATTCTACCTCTTAGTCTTCTTTTAGAGTCATTAGAGCATCGGAACAGACTTTCTGTTTGCACAAATCACACACATGGACACAGCCCAGACCCAAAAAAAGGCCAGCCCCCCGAATCTGTCTACAACTGGCTCCATCACACTCAGACGCCTTATCTTTGGAGGTAGTAGGAAGGGAGGTCGAAGTAGGGGTCACTACCATACGATAGTGGGAAAGCCCCAAGAGGGAATGAGTGCAAAATGAGGGGAGGAGAATGGGTCACCCATGGAGAGATCTTAGGAGGTATGTGCATCCCACATCAAGAATGTCATTTGATGTTCAAGCCACCAACACAACTGTGATTCTCCATTTTACTCAGTGCACTTCGTAATGGCTGTAATTATGTTTCAGTTGGTAACATACTTATCTGTATTTCTGACATTGCACCATTCAAATCCTTTACTGCGGTGACTGCTTATTCTGAGTGGTGTCTGCCACGCCCAGGACATTGTTCCGCAATTCTAGCGGATTGACAGACTAAGAGAGCGAACCACATCCTCTGCAGAAGCACCAATGTCCTTACTTACGCGATGAACTTTGCCAACACCTTCTCCCTGAATATCTAGTGTTTACAACTTTGCAGTTGATCCTAGTGTTCTGTGATGGTTTGTTTCATTTTATAACTGAAAGTCTAAGTAGATATTAAAGTAACAAACTTCCAGGCTACAAAGTATTTTACCCCATGGCACTGGAAGTATTTTGAAACCCATGCTTTTCTGTTTCGTGTTTACCCTTAATATTATATCCCGAGCAGCCTTCATGGCTCTAAATAGTCTTTTAAAATATGATTTTCAGCAGATTGTATATGCCACCTAATAGATGAACTACAATTAATTAACAATTTCCTGTTGTTGAATTATTTATGTTGTTTTCAGTTTTTCCTTATTATGTATAATGCTGTGTTTATCCTTGTTGATAAAGCTTTGCTCCCCTACCTGATGAAATCTTTAGGCTAAAGGCAGATTAGTAGAATTGCTAGGAAACAGATATGAATATTTTAAAGTCTCAATGCAGCTGTCAAACTGCTTTTCAAAAGTCTGTACCATTTTACCCTCCAGACAACAGTGTATAAGGGCCCATTTCCTTCACTAATGGTAACGCTTTTTAAGTTTTGCTTATTTGGGTAATAATGTGTACAGAAATTCAAAGAAAGTGTGCAAACCCAGCGTGGCCACGTCTGGGTTATGTGGTCTGGCAAAAGTCATCAGGCTTTGTTGTATTTGAACCATAAAAGTTTATGACTGCTGTATCTTCTTCAGGAATTATAAAATTTTATCAGTTGAAACATCCTTGTTTAAATGCATTGTCTTCTAGCATCCATTATTCCAGACAAGAAATCCGATGACAATCTAATCGTTATTCTTTTTCTATATTACCTACTTTGCTTTCTATGCAATGAAAAATGGATGAAAAGTTAGATATATTATAGCACATCCATTGAATAGAGTATTATGCAGCTTTTCAAAAGAATGAATTATGTATGTATTATTTACCTGAATGGATGGTCCTTATATATTATCGAGTGAGAAAAGCAAGTTGTAGAGAAATATATATCATTTTTATAAAAACAAACATCAACTACAAAACTCTACACATCTGTAATTGTATTTTGTATACATTTTCTAGTCTAGAGAAAGGAGCAAAAAGGTAGAAACCAGGCTATTCCATTTTTTAATTTTTCTATTTTTTGTCCGTGCTGTGAGGCATGCAGGATCTTAATTCCCCAACCAGGGACCAAACCCGTGCCCCCTGCAGTGGAAGTGCAGCGTCGTAACCACTGGACCGCCAAGGAAGTCTAAGGCTGTTGGTTTTAGATTCCTTTTTATTTAGGAGAGAGGGTGAAGATTATGGGGGTACATTAATAACATAATTAACACTACTAATGTTATTTCATATCTGCTGAAATTTGAATTTTCTTTACTACTAGAGGTTAGGAATCTTTTCACGTTTATTAATCATTTATTTGATTATATTCTTCTGTAAATTTTCTACTCATATTTTTCCTACTATTCTATTGGACTGTCTGGAGTTTGAGGGGAATCAATTTATAGAAGCTCTTTACATTTTATCAATAGTATGTGTTGCACATATTTTCTGCGGTATATCATTTGTCTTTGACTTTGTTTATGGTGCCTTTTGCCATGCAAAACTGCTAAATGGTTATGTAGCCAAATATATTTACCTTTTTCATTTATCTTTCTCATATATAAGCTCTGAGTTTCATGCCATGTTTAAGAATGTCTCATCCATTTTAAGATTATTCCTAAATATTATTTTAAATTTTAATTTTGTCTACATTTAGATCTTTTTTAATTTAATTTTTATTGGAGTATAGTTGCTTTACAATGTTGTGTTAGTTTCTGCTGTACAGCAAAGTGAATCAGCTATACGTATACATATATCCCCTCTGTTTTGGATTTCCTTCCCATTTAGGTCACCCCAGAGCATTGAGTAGAGTGCCTTGTACTATACAGTAGGTTCTCATTAGTTATCTATTTTATACATGGTAGTGTATATAAATGTCAATCCCAATCTCCCAATTCATCCCAACCTGCCCCGTTCCCCCTGGTATCCATACATTTGCTCTCTACGTCTGTGTCTCTATTTCGGCTTTGCAAATAAGATCATCTATACCATTTTTCTAGTTTCCACATATATGCATTAATATACAATATTTGTTTTTCTCTTTCTGACTTACTTCACTCTGTATGACAGTCTCTAGGTCTATCCACATCTCTGCAAATGACACAATTTCATTCCTTTGTATATACGTACCACATCTTCTTTAACCATTCCTCTGCTAATGGACATTTCAGTTGCTTCCATATCCTGGGTATTATAAATAGTGCTGCAAGGAACAAAGGGGTGCAAGTAGATCTTTAATTTTATGGGATATATCCCAATTGCCCTCAACACATGGGTCAGAGAACCACTGTGAAGATTCTGCAAGCTACTCATTATGTTTATTGCAATTACACATTTAGGATGGGGAAAATAACAACAGAGTGAGTCTGTGGACCAACTAGACCTACTGTGAGTCACACTTGAGCTCAGACTCTATCGGTCACTTGACCATCATCAGCCCCTGCTTTAACTAGTAGGCACAGTGGTGTTTTGGGTCCCTAGGAATTAGTATCAATTCAGAGCTAGTATCTTAGTAATCCCTGAAATGTCTGGGTATTGTCTTTCTCCAATGAAGAGTAACCTAAAATATAATCACAAGTACTTTGGGGGAAGAAGATTTATGGTATGTATAAGTGGAAATGATGGTATGTACTTTTGGAAATGATGCAGAACTATTCTTCAAGGGGATCCAGCTCCCTTCTCAATCAAAGGGCTCTGGATCTATAAATTGACTTAGATCTGGAAACTGAGTAAGAGATCATGACTCTCCACAGAGGTGACTCAGGTCAGGTTTTTTTTACTACCAGACTAGAGTTTTTCCTTTATATAGATCAAACAATCCTCTAATGAGATGTCCATCTATTTTGTTCCTATAAACACTGTGATCAGTTAGCTCCTGCCAAAATCTCTGCGAGCCAAGTCATTCTGATTACTGGTATATCCCTGTTGCTCTTTACAATAGATACAGGAGCCAGGAATAGGAGATGTAGGGAGCAGCCACTACCCCAGGGCTGAAGCAGAGCCCCCAAGGAAGGAAGAAATCTGGAAAGTGGTCCCCTCCCCCAGGACTTTGATCCAGATATGGTTGGAGGGAGCATGGCTATGGCTCACTGGATGGTGAATTCAGCTGAGGTACCATGCCAGGAAGAATTACTGGAGAGTCACCTTCAGGGGTGCCAGGGGGAACCATCTCAGGAAGGTTCTGAGCCTCAGAACTCACTGCAAAGCCATCAGAGAGGTGCTGGTGGAAGCCATATGTGCAGAGGTGTGACACTGTTGGAACTTACTGGAAAACTGCATTTTGGAGCATCAGGAGAAGCAGTGTGTGGGGAGGTGCTGGACCACAAGAGCCTGCTAGAGCAGGAGGAAATACCCCTTCCTCCACTAGTGTCACTCCAGTGTCCTGTGATAAAGTCTAACAACATGGCAGCTGGCAAGGGGGCGATGTTTCAACACCACAAGCAGGGCAACAATGGGTGGGTTTGGAGCAGAAAGGCAACGGATTTATAACTGACACAGTCAGCTGATGACCTCCGTCTCCTTCTACTCACTTCACTTTTATGTGGATGGTTTTGTGCTTCTATACTGTTATTTCAATAATGGCTCCAGAGTCAGTGGAGACAAACACATGTACTCAGCCTGCCATCTTGAACAGGAAGTGTCAGTTAAAAAAAAAAATCTGTAAAGAAGCGCTGGGAAAATATGAAGCACTGATACCAACATGGTTTTTGAAAAGGGGTCACTTGAGTTGTAAGCCCATCACCACTATTAGCTGAACAGCCAAGTCGTTGAACTTACAACTTAGGTAGTTTAACTTTAAAAGCCATGCTTCTGCATAAAAGTTCCCTATGTCTAAAACGAAAATAATGCTTTCCTGACTGTGGGACTGAACTGACTAAGTGATGTAATTGTGTGAAAGTGCCTAGCATGGTGACTGACAATGGAAGGGACTCGACAAACGCTAAGGGAGCGAATGGCAATCAATAAGTAATATTTTCCCTTCCCTTCCATCTTCCTGATAGATGTGACTAGAATGGCAAGCAGGCAGTTGACAGATGCCAAAAAATTATTTTTCTTTTTACCATTTTCTTAAAATTATTGAGCATTTAATAGGCAGTGACATGCCAAGCCCTGAGAATATACAGATAAATAACTCAAGGTTTCTTCCCTTAAGGAATTCACACCTGATGGACAAGACTGATAAGGAAATGCATATTTCAACATAGTGTAGTATGTGCTGTGATAGAGGCAATGTAAGGTGTGATTATAAGACCTCTGAAAGATTATAACCCAAACTGGGGTGGTCTGGAAGATTAACCCTAGGTTGCATCTGAAAGGATAAATAAGTTAGCAAGATAAAGAGTGATATATTTTCAAAGCACAGGGAGCATATATACAAATGCAGAGGGTAGGAAAAGCATGGGACATTCGGGGAAGTCCAAATATTTAGTAAGGCAAAAACATAGATAGTTAAAGTGGTGAAAAATTAAGGTGGAAAGGTCGGGCAAGAAACGAGATTTGTAGCAGAAAAGTGATATACTCCCAGTTGCATTTAGAAGAAATCTTTTGCCACATTTGGAGAAAAGATTAAAGAGAAATGAGCCTGGAAGTGAGGAGAATATTAGAAAGTTGCAGCAGCAGTAAGCTAAGTGAGAAGGTAAGAGGGTCTCCCCCAGGACCATTACCATCATGACTCCATTCCCCATGATGTCTAGGGATGGTTGCTTCTGGAGCTGTGCAATGCAGAGCCTACACAGTCCTGGACCAAACAAAAGCAAAGGCGGTATGACATGCAGAGACAGATTTGAGAAATATAATTGTGAAATGTAATTGACAGAATTTGCTGAGAGAGTAAAGAAGAGGAGGAGTCGGCAACAATATTCAGATTTCTAACAGAGGCAAATACTTAAATGTGGTCCTAGTCACTGTGATTGGAACCTTAGGACAAGGGCATATTTGGGTAGATGAACAATGAGATTAGATTTGGGAGATGTTGTTTTGGAGGTGTCCGAAGCACACCTGAGAAAAGATACCCTGGTAGGCCGTGGACTATATGAGTGTAGAGACCAAGAGGCTCTAGACTAAAGATGAGGATCTTGAAGTGTGTAAGTAGAGATAGAAGCTCTGGAAGTGAATGGATTACCCCAGGAGAAGTTGTGTAATGAGACCATAAGAGGGTCAAGAGTACAGCACTGAGGGGCAAGTCATCTTAGAGATAAACATTGGTCTGGAAAATAAGTTGAGGAGGAAAAAAAGTTAGAAGAAGAAAAACAAAAAGAACCACATCTCTTGAAAGGCAGTGGAGGAGAATTTCAAGAAAAAAACATAAGCAGCATCAAATTCGAGAACCAGGATGGTAAAGGGTTCATCAGATTTAGAAACTAGACAGTCAAGAGTGAATGGCAAGAGCAGTTACGGAGGAGTCGGGGGACAGAAGCCAGGTTGCCTCATATGAAAGATTGAATGGTTAGTTCCTGTATGAGTCAGGATCGTCTCTGTTTCAAGTGTCAGAAACCGAACTCAGACTCAGCATGGAAATGGAAAGTACAGAATAGAATTGGCTTCTATCATAGTTATTAATAGATCCAGGGACGCTCAGAAATTGTTTTTCAGAAGATGGTCAGAATCTCTATCTATCTCATATCTCCTTTTTCTTCCTTCTCTCACCATCTCTCAGCTCTGTTTAAATCTGTGTGTTGGCCTCTTCCTTCAGATAGACTTCTTCCAAGAAGCACGTAGCTAGCTACCGCATTTCAAATACTCTCAGAATTATAAAATCAGAAGAATGGGAAAAGTCTTAGCTCCAGGGCAATCCAGCAAGAATTCTGATTGGTCCATCTTAAGTCATGTGCCCATCCCTGAATCAAACCCTGTGGCCAGGTGAATGGAGTATTCTTCTTGCATAGCCTATATTCAGGGGAAGGATGTTTCCCCGAAAGAAGAGATTCTGGATAGAGAAGCAATATATATCTACTATATTCCACACCTTAGCTGCTTAACATTCCGTTTGCCCATATGTACAGAAGTAAAAATGTCCCCACGTGATACGATGCAGCCATCCCATTTGCAAATGAAAATGCACCATTTCTTGAAGAGAAACAACTGAATGTCATGTCTAGTTATTGCATCCAGATCCTTGAAGCAAGTGCATTCCTCTTACTTTCAAATCTTACTCTTTCCGTCTATGCAACCTTTGACTGATACATTTCAACACTCCTGACAGATGAAAAAATGATGGAGGAAAAATTGAAAAACATCTTAATTAATTAACAAAAAAGCTATCACCTGGAAAAGGAAGGGAAACAAACAACAGTCACCAATCCAAAGTTCTGGGCAGGGGTAAGATGGAGGAAGGAGTTTATTAGTCAGCCAATATGACTGCCTGCCACCCCGCCCACTCAAAGAACTCTTTTGTCCATTGCCCTCCATGGCCATGACTGAGAGGGGAATAGAAGAGAGTCATCAAAAAGATCCCTGTTAGAACATGAACTTCTATAGTAGCCCACTTTCTGCTGGCACAGTTTATGAGAGGTGGGGGTCTAGGGTCGCCTTTGAGGCTGAGGAAACATACCCTCTTCTTTTGTCCAGGCTTGAGGTTTCATTGCTAGTCAACTCTCCCAACACTGTATAGACTTTAGAACTGTGTGTTCACAGAACTGGGCCCTACCCTTGCTGTTCTCTCTCTTAGCCATAAGCCTTGGAACTTTGCCCTTAGCCCCAGGCTTAAACGCAACTGTGAAATAATAAGTGAGGCAGAATAACCTGTACCTGTGACCAGGCTGCAGCCCACTTGCTGGCCTCGTATAGAGAGAAGGATTACTTAGTTCAAGGAAGGAGAGATGTGGGAAGGGACCAGGGAATCTGGTTTCCTTCATTTTTCTGGCCTCTCAGGTGTCCCAATTTTATCTCCCTGCTGATTTCCCATCTCCTTGACTTTTATGCTAATTTTAGAAGGGGCAGAGATTCTGGGTTTTGCAATTCTGTGAGAAGCACGGTTAACCCAGCCTCAGCAATCCTGTCCCCAGGCGGAGGGGGTCTCCGTGTTGTCCCTTTTCTGCTTTCAGTCGGCTCAGCTCAAATCAAAGCTGTCTCTGTTTTGTAAGACCTTACTAAACAGAGACACAAGAAACAGCCAATATTTTCTACCATCCTGGTATTTTTCTACCAAGTTTCCTAAAGCTCCAGCTTCAATAGCCATTCGGTCCGAGACAGTTAAACTGCAGTGAGAAAGAGTTTAACCAGTTACGTCAGTATCACCTAACACAGAAAGGGCCTCTCACTCAGCCAATTTCACATTTTGGAGTCTCTCTACCCTTTTAAATCTTGATTTGACTCAAGGTTCTTCTTTCTGTCTTATTTTTAGAAACATGCAATAACTTGCAGTGTAATGAAATGTAGAATTTAATTGGTCTTTAAAATTTAAAACCTTTTTCAAGGCTACTGGACAATGATGAACTTTGTAGATAGATTGACTTATAATCGAGATCCTACATAGAATGTTGGATGATGATAAGGTCTAGGAAGAAAAATGAAGCCAGGGAGAGGAGTATGGGTAGAGGGGTGCACTTTTATAAGGGTGTCACTAAGAAGGTGACATTTGAATAAAGACCTGGATGAGGTAAGTTTGCAAACCATGCAGGTATTGGGTGAAAGGTATTCCAAGGTGAGAAAACCGAAAGTACAATTGTCCTCGTGTTGGACAAAGCATGGCTGCCCAGGAAATAGCAGTGAAGACAATACAGTTGAAGTGAAGTGAGCAAGGGGGGGCGACGGGCAGGATACACATAACAAACAATTTCCTTATTCAGGGTCATTCAGGTTATTTCCGATATTTTTATTTTATAAATAGTTTTGCACTCAACATTTCATAAATTATTTCTTTAGAAGAGATTCCCATAAATGGAAATCCTGGATTAAATGGAGTCAGATTCTTGATTCATAATGTCAAGTTCATTTCCTAGAAAGGTGTAGAGTTTCCACTTTCACCAAAAATGTATGAAGGTACTCATCTTATCTCTCATTACCATTAAGTGCTTTCCTTTTCAAATATTTGTCAACTTGGTGGGCAAAAATAGTAACCCATTATTGTTTTATTTATAGTTACTTGATTACTAATTAAATTGAAATTTTTTAATGTTTATCGGCTGGTTAGATTTCCTTGTTATGCACTGTTTTTCATAAATGTTGCTCATTTACCTACTTAGGCATTAGTATTTTCCTTATCCATTTGCACGGTCCCTTTGTTAAACTTACTGTCTTAGTTCAGGCTGCCACAGCAAGTACCATAGACTGGGTGGCTTATAAACAACAGACATTTATTTCTCACAGTTCTGGAGGCTGCAAGTCTGACATCAGGGTGCCAGCATGGTCAGGTTCTGGTGAGAACACTCTGGGGTTATAGACTGCTGACTTCTCATGGTATCCTCACAGAGTGGGAAGAAAGCAAACTAGATCACTGGCCTCTTCTCATAGGGCACTAATCCCATCATGGGGGCTCCACCCTCATGACCTAATTACCTCCCAGAAGCCCTCCTCCAAATAGCATCACATTGGGGATTAGATTTCAACATATGAATTTGCGGGGGACACAAACCTTTAGTCCATAACACTTATTAAATCTTGTTGTCATTTCTACTGGATCTCCCAAAATAATATGCAGGAATAGCTCAGGGTCATGAATATTGTGCTTGTTATCACTGCTCCGTCACTGCAGTGGGAGTCTCCAGCAAGGTACTGCTATATGTAAGATTCAGGCTCATAGAACTCTACACTTTGTCTCTCTCTTTTGAGGCCAGCAAAGCATCCTATCTCCTTCCTCCAACTGCCCTCGCTGTCACTCAGCTCCTTCCTACTACAGGTTCCACCCTGTTTGCTGTTCAACTCATTAGTCCATATTTTACAGCAGTCTTCCTCATTATAACGTGATTTTTTTTTTTTCCACAGAAAGGGTCATGTGTCTATGGTGATGCAAGAGAAAGTCTGTGCAGGGACGTTGCAACTTTCACTTATTTTAAGAGCTGGTTAAAGCTGATTGAGGTAGAGTCAGTGGAGATCCTTAAAGGGCCCAGCAGAGGCCAAAACTTTGCAGCAAAGTGAAAAGTAGGAAAGCATAAAGAACTCATTTCTTGTCATTGCAATTACCTCTCCTAGGCGTGAAACTTTTCACATGCATCTAACAGTAACTTTCCATATTCAATGATGTTTTTCATGTATTGCCTTACGCTTATGGTCTGAGGCAAATTTTTAGACAACTTAGACAACTTTTTATTCATTTTTTTTTTTTATTCATTTTATTTTTAAATAAATTTATTTTTGGCTGCATTGGGTCTTCGTTGCTGCGCGGGCTTTCTCTAGTTACGGTGAGCAGGGGCTACTCTTCGTTGCGGTGAGTAGGCTTCTCATTGCAGTGGCTTCTCTTTGTTGCGGAACAAGGGCTCTAGGCACACGGGCTTCAGTGGTTGTGACATGCAGCCTCAGTAGTTGTGGCTTGCGGGCTCTAAAGCGCTGGCTCAGTAGTTGTGGCACATGGGCTTAGTTGTGGGAATCTTCCCAGACCAGGGCTCAAACCCATGTCCCCTGCACTGACAGGCAGATTCTTAACCACTGCACCACCAGGGAAGTCCCACACAACATTTTAAAACCACTTTGTTAAGGAAAAGGTAAGTATTGTATGGCAGCTACAGAATGATAAAGGATTACTGGGAAAGCTTTCTTTTTATAAATGAGAGAGAGTTTAAACATTTTTCATGTGAAAGGTAAACAAATAGTAGGAAGGGAGAAATTCAGCAGCATAATTAATAAAAATGGTTCTACTGCAAAGTCTAATAGCCTCTCCCTTTTGTTTACCCTCCACATGCAATAAATCAGTCTTAAAGTATAATTTTCCAAAAAATGATATCATGACTCTCATACAAATATAAAATGAAAAGGTGTCAAAATCTTATTCAACTCATTAATTAACGAAAGAACCAATAAGATGTTACAACCAGTTCAAAGGACATTTGAGAAGCTAGGTATTTATAGGAAATGTTAGAATAAGATTTGGGGGTTAGACAAAAAACTGATTAATGTCCAACAAGACAATAAACCATAATCTTTGGGATTATCAGTTCTAATAGACAGAAATTATCTGCATCTCCAACAGATGAAAATGTACACATTAACCTTTGCTCTCAACATTTCATAAATTATTTCTGAGATACATTGTTGCCCTGCTTGTGGTGTTGCCAACTTTTTTGGGAAGCAGCCTCATAGCACAGGGAGATCAGCTCGGTTCTTTGTGACCACCTAGAGGGGTGGGATAGGGAGGGTGGGAGGGAGACACAAGAGGGAAGAGATATAGGGATATATGTATATGTATAGCTGATTCACTTTGTTATAAAGCAGAAACTAACATACCATTGTAAAGCAATTATAATCCAATAAAGATGTTAAAAAAAAAGAGAGATAAGAAGGCAGAAAAAAAAGGCATTTGTAAGTAGTTTGTAATAGTATGGAAATGCTTCAGTTAAAATGCTAACTGAAAAATCATGACACAAACTTGTATACGGAAAGGCTGAAATTATACTAACATAAATGTCTACATATAAAAATGCTTGAAAGTAAATAAGCTTGGAATAAAAGTGACAGATTAAATATGTACTTATCAAATTTCCCACAAGCAGTATACATTGCTTCTATATTTAAAAATCTACTATTTTTAAATGCCTAGTTATTCCTCAGAGAAATGGCTGATTCTAGGGCTGGAGCAGGGAAAATACAATATAAGCCTGGAGCATATTGTACGGCCAGAAAGTAAACAATTGCTAAAAAACAAAAGCAAGAAAGAAAGGAGGGAAGGAAGGAAGGGATGGAGGGAGGGAGGAAGGGAAAAAGAAAAAAGAAAAGAATAGAGATGGAGGGATGTCAAATGGACAGAGGACCCCAAACTGGAACAAGTGAGAAAGAAAATAAATAAGGTAACACTGAATTTTAATCTAGAGTAGAAAATTAATATACATGTATCCATACTGATACCAAAAAATGACTGAATAAATAACTAAGCGACAGGGGTACCGATCCCCTGTGCAGTCGAAAATCCATGTATAACTTTTGACTCCCCCAGAACTTAGCTACTAATAGCCTACCGTTGACCAGAAGCCTTACTGATAACATAAACAGTCAATTAACATATTTTGTATGTTATATGTTATGCACTGTCTTCTTACAGTAGAGAAAAGAAAATGTTTTAAAGAAAGCCATAAGGGAGAGAAAATACATTTACAGCACATATATGTACTTATTGAAAAAATCTGTGTATAAGTAGAGCTGTGCGGTTCAAACCCGTGCTGTTCAAGGGTCAACAGTAATATATGTAGATGCTTTCTTTTCCCAGAGGTGGAGACTTGATACCTCCTCCCCCACGTGACGGGTGGGCTGGACTTGGAGTCTTGCTCCCAGAGAATTGAGTGTAGAAAGGGAACAATAGTAACTTTAGAGTGGAGAAACCTGGCAGACACTTCCCTATCCAAGTAACCAAGGTCAACACCACCATAAATGCCATGCCGCTGTCTTGTACTCCCTGATAGGATGAGATAGGAAGTACACTTCATCTCTGTGTTATCTTCCCCAAACTTATCATCCCAGTCTAATCATGAGAAAATATCAGACAAGCCCAAATTTAGGTACATTCTACATGGTGTTGACCAACAGTCTTTAAAACTGTTAAGGTCATGGAAAACAAGACTGAGAAAATGTCACGGACAGGAGGAGATTCAGGACATACCAGGATTAAATACAGTGTGGTAACCTGGATTGGAACCTGGAATAGAACCTAGAACAGTGAAAGGACATTAGTGGAAAACTTGGTGAGATGCTGGGAATTCCCTTGGTGGTCCCATGATTAGGACTCTGTGCTTTCACTGCTGGAGCCCAGGTTCAGGGAACTGATATCCCACAAGCCGTGCAACCAAAAAAACAGAAACTTGGTGAGATACGAATAAAGTAGATAGTTCAGTTGTAATATTGTACCAGAGTTAATTTCTTAGTTTTGATAAATGTACCATTGTTTTCTATAAGATGTTAACATTAAGAGAGACTGGGTGAAGAGTATATAGGAGCTCTATCTTTGCAGCTTTTTAGTAAATCTAAAATAAATCCAAAATAAAAAGCTAATTTTTATACGTACCTTAGCGGATTTCAAGAGACTGTTTCTTAAACTTTGAATGTAGAATTTGGCAATGATTATTACAATTGTGAATAGGTAAATCTGTTACTAAAATTTCACAACTTTAAATTAGCTATACATTTAGAGATTTTAGGTAATATATGAGAACTGAGTTGTTCTTCTATTTTCTGAAAGAATATGTTCCACTTTCACTGTGGAAAACTCTAGACACACTTCCAAGGCAGCAGGATTCACAGGAGGGATCAGATGGAACCCCCTCATCCCTCCTTGCCTAGCCCTGCAGGAGCCCTCCTGAGTCTCTAAGGGTGGGGACATTTAGGCTGCTGGTGCCCCCGGCAGTGGCTGATGCTTTTGACCACAGCAAGGAATGGGGATTTGACCTGATATCTCTGGGTACAGAAGAAATAAGGAGGTAAACACTTCTCTGATAAGAACTTGACTCCCGGCCCTAAGACTCTCCCTCTCTATACTCTGGCCCTCCCGGTGGTGACCAGTGCAGGTCACTGACCACTGCCTCCCTACCCCCCAAAGCCAACCTTAAGCCTTGCCGAGCAGGAATTTTGCCGAGAAGAGTTATGTGTCACCTAGAGGACTCTGGCCTCTCCAGTGTCTACAGCCGTCTGTCCCCAGGGAATCCCCTGAAGGAAATAAACATTCCTACCTGGGACTGATGGACTCAGATGCTTTTGTCTGTTCCTTGAACAGAAGCCTGGGCTGCAGCAGGCATGGAGCTCTGCTGATCATCCTGAGTATTCTGCTGTATAAGAGCGTCATCCTATTTCCTCTTGTCTCTTAGGACTCTGCCCTTAAGCTCACCTGGTCCCTGCCCACCACACTCCCAAGCCCTTTGCTGAGTCATGAAAACATCTAAGCAAAATGTGATATCCTTAGAGTCACATGTAATATCCCTGAGTGACCCCTTATAAGGCAACATCCTACCTCCAAAATTGTCCCAGCTAGGCTTCTGGTAACAAAAGGTCCTGGAGGAAGACCTTTCTCCAGGGGTTCACATTCCCAGGAGAGCGCAGGCAGAGGGGCATGGGGTGATGACTGCAGTAAGAGGAAGAGGCCCTAGGAAAGGGAGTGGACCATACAGGGGCTGTGCATATGTTTGCACTCACGCAGGCACGTTGCCTGACACTTAGGAGGCCATCAGTATCTATTTGTCAAATACTTATATATTACATATGTGTGTGTGTATATATATATATATATGGCACAGAAAAAGGAGAGACATGTATCCAAATGTCCCTTAATGGCCCAGAGAGAGCCTGGAGGAAAGCAGTCACATATTGAAGAACTGGAGAGCTATGGCCATGGAGAAATATTTCAGTAGGTTTTTGTCAAATTCAACCCATTCTAGACCAAGCCACCAGCACCACCTCCTCTTGATGCACATCTGTCATGATGAATTATATGTGTCTATGAGTTGCATGTTCAGATCTCTGACATCTGTTTGGAAATTCTGCTCATTCTCTGCAGGTGTCCTGACACGGAGAGCACTGTTATGCAATTTTTAGGTGCTCCAGAAATGCTTGTAATTTGACAGACTGACACTGAACAGTGGGCTTACATGAGCTTTAAAAATGTGTTTATCTGATCTCAGATAGTGCTGTCATCCTACATATGCCATGAAATTTTTCTATTGCGAAATATTTCAAATGAATGGAAAAGAACAGCATAATATATAGCCAACACCCACGTTTCACAAATATTAACATTTTGCTCCATTTGCTTCACCTTTTTTTCAAAACTAAAACATTCCAAATTGAATAGAAAGCCGTTTTGTGCTTCTCCAAGATCCCGCTCCCCTCTCTCCACCCTCCCCAGAGGTGGCTGCCGTCCTAAAGTTGGGTGCATCTTTCAGGCCCATTTTTTTACATTTTTACTCTGATATATGTTCATAAATAATATATCTTGTTTTGCTTCTTTTTTCTTTTGCCGTACGCGGGCCTCTCACTGTTGTGGCCTCTCCCGTTGCGGAGCACAGGCTCCGGACGCGCAGGCCCAGCGGCCATGGCTCACGGGCCTAGACGCTCCGCGGCACGTGGGATCTTCCCAGACCGGGGCACGAACCCGTGTCCCCTGCGTCGGCAGGTGGACTCCCAAACACTGTGCCACCAGGGAAGCCCTGTTTTGCTTATTTTTAAGCTTTACCAAAAGTGGTATTACCCCACTGTACCTATCATGCTGCAATGTACCGATTTTCATCAGCTTTGTGTTTTGGGAATTGAATCACAGCACATGTCTCTAGTCCATTCACTTTCACTGCATAGAATGAGTATTCTCATTGTTTGAATAGACACTATTTACTTACCTGTTTTCCTGTTGATAGACATTTGGGTTGTTTTGATTTTTATCTATTTCGTATAATGCTGCCATCTCCTTGCCCCACACATGTGTGAGCTTTTCTGTAGAGTTTATATTGGAAGAGGGGAGCTGGGTCAAAGGGCACATCCATCTTGATCTTTAGTATATACTACTAAATTTGTTCTCCGAAGCCATTGTACCGATGTACACTCGTATGAGAGCTCCTGTTCCTCCACATCGTTCTTAATGCCTGTGCTCTCAGACATTTCCATGTTTGTCATTCTGATAGATGTGAAATAGCATCTTGTTTTCCTAATTACCAATGCAGTTGGTCCTCTTTACATGTTTGATGGCCATGCAGGGTTCCTCTTCTGTAAATTGCCTGTTCGTTCTCTGTCCACTATTTATTGGATTGTATGTCTGGTTTTTATTGATTTTAAGGGTTATTTGAATATTCTGAATGCTAATCCTTTTTGATAGACTACTCTCTTTCCCCCTACTTTTTGTAATCATCTGATGTCCAGGTTATCACTCTTTATTCCTTGTTCATCCTAAAATTTTAGCACCTTGTTCATTGTCTCTCTTTCCAGCACGAGCACTGCCTTAATTATTAGGGACTTCAATATTCACAAGGATGACCTTCTTAGTTCCTGATCCCCTCCCCCAAGCCACACACTCCACAGTCATGCCACAGACCTTGCCATTAACATTGCCTTCATTGTCTTGATGACAAGCATCCCACTCCTTCAGTGTTTATCCTTCAACACACTCTCTCCAACAGCCCGACTTCAATAATTCTGCAACCCTAATGGAACCTGCTATCCATTGACCTGCCAATTTTTCACATCTTCTTACCCCTTCATGTCCCCACCTCATACCTTATCTGGCTTAGAATCCACACTCCATCATTATAGTCACTTCTTTGTATGTGTAGTTGTTCCTTTGCTCCTCTCTTCCTCCCTTGAACTTTTCTGGAAAAGAAAAAAAAGAACCAACATTGAATAAATATTACATAATATTTAATAATAAAAATTACATAATTTAAAAGGGATTAAATTATCAAGAAGATGTAACTATCCTAAATGTGTATGCATCTAAAAACAGAGCTTCAAAATAGATAAAGCAAAAACTGATAGAATTAGGAGAAATAGGAAAATCTGCATTTATAGTTCAAGACTTCAACACTCCTCTCTCAGTAACAGAGCAAGTAAATGGAAAATCAGAGAGGATGTGGAAGACATGAACAACGCTATCAACCAGCTTGACCTAACTAACATGTATAGAACACCCTACACAAGAGTAGAATATATGTTTTTTTTTTCCCCAGGCGCACATGGAACACTCATCCTGATAGATCATATTCTGGACCATAGAACAAATCCCAAGAAATTTAACAGGATTGAAATCATACAAGTATGTTCTCTGGCCTCAAGAAGATTAAACTAGAAGTAAATAACAAGGATACCTGGAAAATTCTTAAATGTCTGGACATTAAAAAATGTACTGCTAAGTATTCATACATCAAAAAAGAAATCATCAGAGAAATTAGAAAAATCATTTTAATGAATGAAAATGAAAGCAGAATATATCAAACTTTGGTGGATGCAAACTAGTATCATAGTTCTCTCACGTGTGTTCTCTCTTCCCTGCAAAACAGTTTGTATATAAAAAAAGAACGATCCACTTCTAGTTGGCTAAACATGTCTATAAAACCATCTTTTCATAGTGCTTTTATTGAGAGGAAGCAGGGAGACTGAATTTGACTAGTGATTTTTTTTCCCTAATTTTTTTTTCAAGTTCTCTTGATACCAAACAATCTGTTTGTTCTGCCACTGATAAGATTGCTCCTACATTTACACTTAAGGTGGTGCTAACAAGGGGAAGAGGACCCTCACTGGAATGCAGACCACTGCGTGGGCACAGCAATACCCAGCAAGCCTCTACGGGATGACGAGAGGGTCAGGGGACTCCTGCCTTCTCTTGAGAACTCGGCCCTGTAAGTGATCCCTTTCCCAATGAAGTCTACTCCTTAACCCATTCTAGATGACGTAGAATTCATCCACAACCTTGACACACAACAGGTGGGCACCAGCGATGGGCACATCTCACCAAATACTATCTGTACCTTCTCTCCTTTCCTTCCTCTGGTTTTCCCAGAGGTTTGTCATTAGTCATCTTTAAAGAATCAGTGCTTAGTTTCGCCGATCATCCCTACAATTTCTTCTTTCAAGGAGATGGGAGGATGCTGGTCGTGGTTTGGTTTGGTGTTGTAGTTGTTTGGTTTGTTGGTTAGTTGGTTTTCAGTCTCCCTCCCACTCCATTCCACCCGCCTCTCAGTTCCCCTCACCAGTGGCAACTAATGTGCTTATATGAGGAACTACATACATTTATCAATCACACTTATATAGTTTTAACTCCTTTTCATAAAAGAGCAACATACTGTGTACACTGTCCCACCCATTATATATTTCACTTACTAATATATTTTGGAGATCATGATGAATCACTACAAAATGAGATTCCTCATTCTTTTTAATAGTTACAAATAGTATTTGTATTTTATGGATGTTTGCTATAACGGACTCAATATTTTGCTTTTATAACTACTGCAATTAATAGCATTTTTCATACATAATTTTGCTGTATCTATAGAAGAAATTAGGAGAAATAAAACTGGCAGGTCAAAAGGTATATGCTTTTGTTATTTTATTAGATATTGCCAAATTGTCCACCGTAGATGTTATACCAGTTTGCACTGCTGCTTGCAATATGTGAGACAATCTGTTTCATCACACCCTAAACACAGGCTAACCCAGTGTTTAATCAGTTTATTGGATCGTTACCAACCTGATTATTTTTAAATGGTATTTCAGTTTAAAACTGCATTTCTGGAAATTCCCTGGCAATCTAGTGGTTAGGACTCTGCGCTTTCACTGCCGAGGGCATGGGTTCAATCCCTGGTCAGGGAACTAAGATCCTGCAAGCCGTGTGGTGTGGCCAAAATAATAATAATAATAACATTTTTTAAAAACTGTATTTCTTTCTATACTAGTGAAATTGAACATTTTCTGTGAATGTCCATTCATTTTCCCTAACCATTTTTTCTAAGAGCTCGTCTTTTTCATATTGATTTGTAGAGGTTCTTTATGCATTAGGAAAATTAGGCCTTAGTCTGTAATAGTCTAACCTGCGAGTTGTTTAATAGATGAGTTTATCTACTTCTCATTTATTGTGATTAGCAATAAATTTACCATATTTTATTGTGTTTTCTGTTTATCAACTGTATGTTTACCTAGGACTGCTCTAACAAATAACTACAAACTTCAAAAAACAGAAATTTATTTTCTCACAGTTCTGGAGGTCCGAAGTCTGAAATCAGGGTGTTGGCATGGCTGAGTTCCTTCCAGAAACTCTCGGGGAGATTCCATTCCTTGCCTCATCCAGCTTCTGGTGGCTACTGGCATCCCTAGAATTGTTGCTACATCACTCCCATCCTGCCTCTGTCTTCATATTACCATCAACTCCTCACCCTGTGTGCCTCTGGACAGTTATCACTGGGTTTAGGTCACACCCAGATAATTGAGGATGATCTTAGGCCCAGCCGCTCCACGGCATGTGGGATCTTCCCCGACCGGGGCACGAACCCGTGTCCCCTGCATCGGCAGGCGGACTCTCAACCACTGCGCCACCAGGGAAGCCCTAGGGATCCTTAATTTAATTACATGTGCAGAGACCTTTTTTTTGCAAATAAGGTTGCATTCACAAATTCCAGGAATTAGGACAGGGACATATCTTTGGGGGAGGGGCTATCATTCAAGTCCATCCTTATTCTTTCTTCTTTGCTTTTTAAAATTTTTGGCTCTTTTCTTGACTAATGTCAGGTTGATAAAGGTTTGTCTTTTTACCTCTGATTTTTCAGAAGCTATGGCTATTTACATTAATTTTGGTAACTGTCCTTAAATTTTAGCATATAGATAGCCATAAAATTTTCTAATAAAATCTAATTTTTAAAGTATTTCTGTCCTTTCACAAAGTAGACCCCAAAATTAGCATACTTTCATTTCCCATTGAATAACCCCCAGCCCAATCCTCTTTGTTATTTTGTCTAGAACACTGGTGTCCAAAAATTCCAAATACCCAATTAATAAACTCTGAGCATACAGGTGCAATGTATGTTTTTGTTTATTTAGAGTTTATATACATGTATCACTTAACATATTACATAAATTATAAAATATATACAAAAATATAAAAAAGAAGAAATAGAATACAAAGATAAAAATTCTAATATTTTTCCTGAACACCAAGAGATCATTTTGCTAACCCTCTGGGGTGCATGCACTCCATTTTGGATACCACCTGTTTACAGACTTTATTTTACTTTCAAAATAACACATAAAATATATTAACAAGTAATTTCCCGTCAATTAAAAATTACATTTACCAAAATATTTTACAAAATTCAATAATTACCGTTGCTTCTTTTTTTAAAAATAAATTTATTTATTTATTTATTTTTATTTTTGGCTGCATTAGGTCTTCGTTGCTGTGAGCGGGCTTTCTCTAGTTGCGGTGAGAAGGAGCTACTCTTCGTTGCAGTGTGTGGCCTTCTCACTGCAGTGGCTTCTCTTGTTGCGGAGCACGGGCTCTAGGCACGGGGCTTCAGTAGCTGTGGCTCGTGGGCTCAGTAGTTGTGGCTCACGGGCTCTAGAGCGCAGGCTCAGCAGTTGTGGCGTCCGGGCTTATTTGCTCCGCGGCATGTGGGATCTTCCTGGGCCAGGGCTCGAACATGTGTCCCCTGCATTGGCAGACGTATTCTTAACCTCTGTGCCACCAGGAAAGCCCTACCATTGCTTCTTTTTTCCTACACCTTCTCTCTCAGTTTGCCTTCATTTAATGTAATGTCTTCTGGTTTTCCAGTAGACATATTTTGAGACTTTCAGACTTTTCTTTTTTTGTGTCTGAACCATAGAATCGTCTCTACTGTCTCTCTTTGACTTTTAATTCACAAGTATTTGTTCTTTTTTTCTAATTCTACTTTCAATATAACAGTGTAATGAAGTGATTAAGCGCTATGGAATCAGATTGCTACTCTGTTTTTGAATCCTTGCTCTACCGATGACACCCTGTGAGAAGCTGGGCAAGTTATTTCACTGCGGTTTCCTCATTTGTGTATGATAATAATAATATTCACACTTCATGGGATTATCGATCTGATTAGATGAAATGTAATGGCTTACTATGTTTAAAGCACCAAGATTTGTGCCTGGCACTTATTAAGTACTTAATAGAGTTAGCTATTTATATTTCTAATTTTGCTGAATTGAAGTCAGAGGACATAGTTGGTTCTCTGTCTGTCTCTCTCTCTCTTTCTCTGTCGAGTGGAAAATTTTATTGACATTTTTCTGTGGCTTGATTTGTAAAGAATTCTGTGGGTATATTCTTGTGTATTTGGTTTGCAGAATAAAGAGCTGCAAGCAAAGCCAAGATCAGCTCTCCCTCTAAGGACTAGAAAAACCGGACAAAATATTTTGTATGTATTTTAAGGTATTAGAAAGCTATCAAAGTTACTGGGCTCAGATCCTGGGGATCAATAGGAGAATAGGTAAATACAACTTGGAATATATCCATAAAATGGAAAAATTATGCAGTATTAAAATGGAGCAACTAGATCTGTATGTATCAACATGGATAAATTAAAAAACATTAAGTGAAAAGTACAAGATGCAAAATATTATATGCAGTCTGATATTAATTATGTAAAACATCATACAGTTACTATATATTTTCTGTGAATACAAATATTTGAATAAAAAAAGGCTTAGGTCTGGAAGGAAAAATACTAAGTTCTTGAGTTTGGATAACTTGGGTATGAGGGAAAGGGATGAGAGAGTGGGAATGTTGCCAAAGGGGATTTAGTGTGAACAGATAGGCAAAATGTGGTCTATACATACAATGGAATATTATTCAGCCTAAAAAGGAAGGAAATTCTGACATATGTGACAATAGGATGAACCTTGAGGACATTATGCTAAGTGAAATAAGCCAATCACAAAATGACGGTAGATTCCACTTATATGAGGCTCTTAGAGGAGTCAAATTCCTAGAGGCAGGAAGTAGAAGGATGGTTGTCAGGGGCTGGGGGAGGGGAGAAATGGAGAGTTATTGTTGAACAGATATAGAGTTTCAGTGTTACAAGATGAAAAGAGCTATGAGGATGAATGATGGTAATGGTTGCACATTATGAATGGACTTAATACCAATGAACTGTACTCTCAGAATGGTTAAGATGGTAAATTTTATGTTATGTGCATTGAGCAACAATTTTAAAAAATTTTTAAAGGACTTAGCAGTATCTATAGTATTTTAATTTTTTTTAAACTAGACAATTTTTAAAAGACTGAAATGAAAATAGAATAAAATAGGTAATTATGTTACACTTAGCTAATCTATAAAGTGCTGTTAGAAGTATAAAGGAGGGCACGACAAAATGTACCCTAATGGGATTTGGATATACCATCAGGTTATGGGGGCCACAGGGAGGGGCCAGCAGAACCTGATGTCTGCTTATTTATGACAGCTACATCTGTGAGGACTTGTTATATGCCTTATTTTCTGTATATCCAAGGCTCTGGGTTCATTATCTCATTTAATTCTCACGGCAGCCTTTTGAGTTAGGTATTATTTTTATTCCCATTTGACAGATGGAAAATCTAAAGATCAGTGAATATAAATAATTTGTCAAAGTGACAAAGCAAGTAAGCAGTGGAGCTATAATTTATATCCACGTGTGTCCAACCCCAGCCTCCTAACCTCTCTGCTACAATTTTGGTTTTCTTGTAAACTGAAGTAAATGTCCATACACTTATCATGGCATTAAGATATAATCCAGGGGACTTCACTGGTGGTTCCGTGGCTAAGGCTCCATGTTCCCAATGCAGGGGGCCTCGGTTTGATCCCTGATCAGGGAACTAGATCCCACATGCTGCAACCAAAAGTTTGCATGCCACAACTAAAGATCCTGCATGTGACAACGAAGATCCCGCATGCCACAGCTAAGACCCGGTGCAGCCAAATAAATAAATATTTTTATATTAAAAAAAGATATAATCCAAAGAATATGTGAGATATTTGTTCATTAACATGACTGTGTCCTTAGACCCAGAAAGATAAAACGTGTAGATGCCTGCCCTCTGAGACTGAAACCAGTAAAAAGAAATCTTTAATGGATGAGAGTAGCTAGCTAAAGAATTCACTTTAGGGAACAGATCAAAGTCAGAAGAGACAAGTGCATGCAAACTTCAATCAGGATGTCTAGAGTGAAGTCACGTGAAGGCATAATTGATGGGAGTGATTTGGATTTTTAAATGTTTATATTCTTTGATGCAGTGATTCTACTTTTTGGAATCTATACTAGAGGCATAATACTAAATACTTAAAAGAGCTTAGTCCATAAATACATTCACCATAAAATGATTGATAATAGTAAAAATGAAAGTCGATCTAAATATCTAACACTAGTACAATGGTCAGGAAAATGAAATCCCCATATGGTAGAAATTATGAGCCTCACATACACACATATATGAAGAGTTTGTTATTGTTAAACAACTTGTGTTGTTTATATTGTTATACGTGTGTAAAAGACAACATGCAAACTACATGAGGAATTCCGATCAGAGCCAGGGTGACCCTCCTGCTAACAAATACAGAGAGATACTGCATAACAGATAATAATATTGGAAATATGTAGTTGAGGAAGGAAATTAATAAAAAGCAATTTTATGATAAAATAATAGGAATTAATAAATAATAGGAAATTTTCAAGTCCCAGAAACAAGTAGGGAAACCAAAGCCATCAGGTGAAGAAGGTGAAACTAGGGCCATCAGTGGAGTGTTGGACCTGGAGATAGACCCTTAGGGTCCAGGGTTGGGGCTTTAATATCCACATGGGGATGGAAATGAGGCTTCAGGTCCATGAAAATCAGGGACCTTATTTTGACCTAATTCCCTCTAAAACAGAGGCTAAAGCAAGGAGGAAAGAGTTGAAGCATTATTTGGTGTATTAGTCAAGGTTCTCCAGAGAAACAGAACTGATAGAATGCGGATTTACATAAAAAGTGATTTATTTTAAGGAATTGGCGATTGCAATGATGGGCTGACAAGTCCAAAATCTGCAGGGTGGGCCAGCAGGCTGGAAGCCCAGGGTAGGGTTGATGTTGCATTTCGCTCCAAAGGCTGTCTGCTGCAGAAACCTCTCCTGCTCAGGAGAGGTCAGCCCTTTGTTCTATACAGACCTTCAGTTGATTGGATGAGGCCCACCCACGTTATGCGGCAGAGTCTGCTTTCCTCAACGTCCACTGATTTACATGTTTATTTCATTCCCAAAATACCCTCACAAATATATAAATTTATCTCCTCACAGAATAATGTTTAATCACACGACTGGGCACCATGGCCCAGGCAGGTTGAAGCATAAAATTAACCATTACATTGGGGAAGTGCAAACAGAGGGCAGCAAGGCTGAGAAAAGGAGAAGTGAAGCAAGGAAATGTGAGGAGGTGTGAAATGGTGCGCTGTCCTTCTGGCTGACACTTTATGCTAAGCCTCAAAGATCACAGAAGGTTACTCAGCAAGCCTGTCTGGCTGGCATATGGTTCTTCTCCCAACAGGCTGCAAAGAGACATGATAGCCATGGGAGGGAGGAGGAAGGGGAATTTATCTGCCAATCTCCCTCTCATCTCTTGCTTTCCATTAGTGAAATTTCAGTCCACAGGAAGTTAACTCCCCAACGCCCCCTGGGGTTGTCAGGTGGCTCTTTCTGCAGTGAGAGTCAGTGTGACGTTCCATCCAAGTCTGGATGTGGTGGGAGGAGCCAGAAACTCTGGGTTCATGGATGTTCAACCTGGCTGTCTGCTGGCAGTCAAGGTGAAGGACTTACTGTTCCCAGAGAAAGTGATGGTCAGCCCCTGGTAGTGTCAGCAGAGGCCAGGAGGCCGTCGGTACTGAGGAAATCTGAGGGTAAACATAGATTTGAATAAAATATAACCCAGCCCTTTATTGTATTGACTCCCATAGTACATTGTAGGGACTCCATTTCTTGTGAGTACAAGATGCTCTCACTCCTTCCCCAAGCAGGAGGCATGGGGTCCAATCAGTAGTCACAGAGTCCCTTAAGGTGGTGGCCAGTTGCAATCCCCTGGAAGAATTCAGATACAAGAGTCAGAAACGAGAGTTTTTGCTGTTGCAACTGTTCCCAGGTCATAACTGATAATTGTCATCTCTCCCCTCCACCACCCATTCTAAATATCCCTTATCTCCTGACTTCATTTAGGCTGGTCCAGATTGATTGCCAGGTAGTGTAACCCAGACCTTCAGGCTCCTTTTCTTCCTGCCCTTGGTGGGTTGTAGTTGCCGTGACGCCCATGATTATTCCCATGGTTATGTAGTTGCTGTAATTCCTGTGTTATTATAGGAGATAGGAGTACTAAGAGACACCCAAATCAACACCCTGAGTTCTGGAAATTCTCTTTGCTGCTCCCTTGCATAGAAGTAACCCTAGTTCCTCATGCCAATCAGGATTGATCACCCAACCAGCACAATAAGTCCTTCCTTTGCTTCCTGGTCCACTGTGGCCAGGTAGAAAAGTGGCCAGATGATATCTACCACTCCTGATTTGGGGGGCCCATTCTCAGAAAGGTCACATTCCTGTTAGGTGACACCTTCTTTCCATACAGCTACCTCCTCTGGGTTCCAGTAGCTGCTCCCTGCCCTTGCCCCTGTATGATAGGCAGAATAATAGCACCCAAGGATGTCCATCTCCTAATTCCCAGAACCTGTGAGAATATTAGTTTATATGGCAAGGGGAGGATTAAGGTTGCAGATGGAACTAAGGTTGCTGATCATTTGGCTTTAAAATAAGGAGGTTATCCTGGATTATCCAGGTTGGCCCAGTGTCATCACAAGGATCCTTTAAAAGTGGAGGAGAGGGCTTCCCTGGTGGCGCAGCGGTTGAGACTCCGCCTGCCGATGCAGGGGACGTGGGTTCGTGCCCCGGTCCAGGAAGATCCCACATGCCGCGGAGTGGCTGGGCCCGTGAGCCATGGCCGCTGAGCCTGCGCGTCTGGAGCCTGTGCTCCGCAACGGAAAACATGAAAAAAAAAAAAAGTGGAGGAGAGAAGCAGAGAGTCAGAAATGGGGAAATGACATCATTGGAAAGCCAGCCATTGCTGGCTTTGAAGATGGAAGGGGGCCGGGAGCCAAAGAACGTGCAAACATCAAGGAAATCATTCTTCCTTAGAACTTCCCAGCCCTGTTAACACCTTGATTTTAGCCCAGTGAGATCCACTTCACAATTCTGACCCCTTAAAAATGTGAGATAATACATTCGTGTTGTTTTAAGGCACTAGACTTGTGTTAACATTTTATAACACCAACAAATATATCCCTTAGCATCACTGCAGGCCCAAGGGCTCTGCACCATCCTAGTTGGTTTCCTAAACCCCTTAAACCTTTGAGGGGTGTTTAATAAGAAAAACTGTTTACAATTACCCAGTTTGAGTTATTACCCATTTCCTGCTGAGACTGTAAACTGATACTGAGCCCAAAGCATCATTGCCAGGATTCGATTATCCTCAGCCACAGGAAGGGAGAACAAACTTGTCCAAAGAATTAAAGGGGCAGCTAATTAAAGTTCTTGCTGAGGTGTCCTAAAGGCACCCGTGAAAAGCCTAGCCCTCAGGTAGCCAGTGAACTTAATTTCACTCACCCCTCTCCTCCAAGTCTCCCACCTCTCTTCTTGCAATCTCGAGGAAAGAACCCTGGGCTAGGAATCGGGAGTTCTGCTTTATAATCTGGACTTTCCCATTGAGTGTCTTTGGGAAGAGCAGCTAATTTCTCTGCGCCATGACTATTTCATCTGTTAAAAGGTGAGATTGGAGTCATAGTCCCTCAGCAAGCCATTCCATCTCTGACACTATTAATCTGTATAATTTCATATTACCCTGAACATTCCATCCTCTCCCCTGTGGCCCACGGGACTTCAGGTTTCATTGCCGAGGTCCTCCTGGCAGCATTAGCTGTGCTGTGCTGCAATAACAAGCCTTCCATGGTTTGGAGAACAGGGTGTTGATTTCTTTCACATGTGTCACTCCAGGGCCGTTCCAGGTCAGAAAGGCTGGGTTGAGAATGGGGGTGGGAGTTCTGTTCCATAAAGTCACTCGGGTACCCAGACTAATGGCAACTCTGCCATCTTCAACACGGAGGTTTCACCATTGTTGTGGTTGTTTCCATCTCAGTCAATGAGACAGGGGAAAGGGAGCAAGGAGGAGAACTTGTTGGAGTGTTTTACGGGCCAGGACTGGAAGTAGCAGACGTCACTTCTGCTCCCATTCCTTCATTTAGAACTCAGTCACATGGCCACACCCAACTGCACGGCAGATATATTGCTGGGAGCCTAAGAAAGAAAGAATCAGTGGATTTGGTGAACAACTGGGTGTCTCTGCCACAAAAGCTCACATGGAACTCTTTCATTTGTCAACTCAGGCCCCTCTGAAGAGCCCAGGAACCCTTACCCAGCTGGCTCCTACCTCCCTCTCTGATCTAATCTAATCTAATCTAATCTCCAGCCACCCACCCACACTCACTCCGTCCTTGTCTCATGGGCCTTCCTTGGATTCCTGAATCCCACCTAGCGCTTGCATTATCCCTTCATTCCGCCTGGAACACTACTCTCACCAGGAGGGCTCTTCCTAGCCATTTACATCTTGGCTCCCACATCCCCTCCACAGAGACCCTTCTGTGACCATGCAATGTTATCCCCATCTCCATAGACTTCTATGACATTGTCCTGTTGAGAAATATGGCTGAGACTCTCCAGAATTGAAGGACTACACCAAATATCAAGCAACATAATTAAAGATGAAGGCTCACCTCTGCTGGAGACATCAGAGTGCAATCACAGGGCATCAGAGAGAAAGAACAACTTGAAAGAACTTCAAAAGTATCACCTCAGCAAAAAGAAAATGAACCAGAAAGGAAGAATAGAATGCAAGAGGCAGTAGTGGGCCAAAAGCACAATAAAACACATTGGCAAATCTAATCTTTGACTGATGGTAAATCGTAACTATTGAGAGGTTAAAAGCATGCAAGAATTTAAATACTAGACAACTGTCAGGTAGAATTTAAGAGGAAAGATTGCAGAGGGAAATTAAGTCATGTTACATCTTTAGTGGAGGAGAAGGATCATCATTTTTATTAACGTTTGACTTTTATAGAAAAATATAGTTAGGTATGCACAGTTTTTAAAGTTTTACCTAGCTGCAAAAATGGATGTATAAATAGAAGTCACTACTTCTGATCAGTGAAAGAGACAAGAAAACTTCATTAATCCAACAAAAGGCAAGAATGGAGAAAAGAAAAAGAGAAACGGGGGAGAAAAGGCTGGTAAAGAAAAAACGTCTAAATACATCAGGTATGGCCAAAAAAATGCAATCAAACTAAACTCACCTATTTAAAAATGGGGTGTCTCAGATCAGCTTTTTTTTTTTTTTTTTTTTAAATCCAGCTCAATGCTGTTTAAAGAGACAAGCCTTAGATGAAGTGCCTCAGAAAGGTCGAAAACAGGAAGCTCATCTATCCTTTTGGCTTCAACCATGACCTACATGGGAATGACCCGCGTGGAAACCACACCATCACCAGAACCTGCCACGACAGGTTAACAGGGATAAGCCCACTGTTAGTGGAGGGTAGAGCAGCAAAGACCAATGACCCGAAAAGTGGGTGAGTCAGTTCAGACTGTGCTTTCTTTTCTGACCAGAGAGTGTAGCAACATGAAAAGCTTTGCTGAGGATGGACAATTGATAACGGTCTGTAAAGAAAATGACAAGCACTAGTAAAAATCCACCTCCAGCAGCATGGGAGACAATTTATCACAGCAGTTAGGATGTGAGCTTTGTCTCGTCTGGGTGTAACCCTCCTCCTGAGTTTTAGGAATAACTTAGCAAGTTGTTTATCCTCTCCAAGCCTGTTTCTTCGCCCATGGAATAAAGACAGTGATGCCACCTCTCTGAGTTTGGGGGAAGGCTGAATTAGGTGACAGTGCCTGGACATGGTAAGCCTTCGGCAAACAGCCTCTATTACCGCTATTACCGATTACCAAAGACAAAGACCGGATATAGGGCTTCCCTGGTGGCGCAGTGGTTGAGAGTCCGCCTGCCGATGCAGGGGACACGGGTTCGTGCCCTGGTCCGGGAGGATCCCACATGCCGCGGAGCAGCTTGGGCCCGTGAGCCATGGCCGCTGAGCCTGCGCGTCCAGAGGCCACAGCAGTGAGAGGCACGCGTACCGCAAAAAAAAAAAA
>NW_020173974.1:300645-336975 GCF_003031525.2 Neophocaena asiaeorientalis asiaeorientalis | reverse complement strand
CCAGTGCCCAAAAAAAAAAAAAAAAAAAAAGACCGGATATAACAGTAGTGCCACTCCCAGGGTTAAATACCTCAGGGGTCACCTCAGCCGGGACTTAGTTCTCAGCCCTGATGGTCCAGAATCTCATTTTTTTTCACCTCCAGCAAACGTAATTTACACAAGTGAAAATTACAAGAAACTATGTGCAAACCCAAACATTGTTTTAAGTAAGTATAAGTGCCAAGTAGACAGTGTCTCCCCAGATTCAAGAAGAAATTTCCCTTTCTCTCTTCCTTTCCTTCTCCTAGGGAATCAGGTCCATGGTGTGGCAGGACCACTAAATTCACAGATTGCTTAAAGGTCCTCTGTGGGGGGAAAGGCGTATCTTCTGTACCTTTGCTTTTGGTGTCTTTTCTTCCCCTCCATGGAAGCCGCCCTGTGTCAGGATTCACTCTGCCTGTGACAGGGAGATGGATGCCCTAAGCACCGACCTGAGCACAACTCCACTGCTACCTTGTCCCCGTTTATCACCTTGAACCCTGTAGATAGAGCTTCTTATTTGTGTGCTCGGGGTTGGTGGGGAACGGTTAGACGTATCTGCCTGAGCCTGATCCCTGCTAGGATTCAGTCATGTCTGGACATGCCAGGCCACCCAGGACCTTCTGTTTATAAGAGATTCGATGGTAAGGGCACGAAAGAGCACTGGACACTATGGGGGGAAATTAGGAACACAGAGCAGGGTCTGTCTGGAAGATTTATCCTCTGGCCCAGACTCACTGCAGAGAATGTCTGTGCTATTATCACTGTGACCTCTGGGAGACACAGACTCCACTCAGTACTGGTACCCAGTGACCGAGTGACACACTCAAAACCTTGGAGGGATTCTCCTCCACGGAATACAACTCTGCACGCCGTGAGTCCACAAGACACGACTTACACTGACAGCTAAGACACATGCAGGATGACATCAATAGGTGTGGTGGGCAACCTCCAAGAGGGTCCCAATGACCTTGCCTCTTGGTATCACACCCTTGTCCCCTTCCACATGTGCCATGGTTGAACTCTGTGACCAATAGCATATTGATAGGGACAGAGCAAAGGGACAGATAGTAGGTGATTAAATAGTTAATCCCACTAAGGGATTGTAAGTAGAGAAAAAAGGCTGGGAGACCCCTGTAAGTTAACGATCACTCAAGAAAGCAGGTTTGCTTAACCCCAAAACCAAGCAGGCTTGCTTATCAACAAAACCATGCAACAGAAGCATGAGACATGCCCCAAAACAATGAAAGAATTGCGACTGAGAACCACATCCTGCCCAGTGAGGTCAGTAAGTTAGTGATTCCTAGGACATGCTCCTCTGCATACAGTAAAACAAAAATATAACGAAAAGGTGACATTATACTGAAACCTGAGATGATTTACCATATTTTAATATATGTTACCACTTTTTTGCTCATTTCCATTGAACCGTGACAGTCCCAGTTTGACCATGTAGGAGCAAGAAAACTCCCCCACCCGACGTGGAGGAGGAGCTGATGATAAAAGTGTGACATCTACTCAAGAATGAGGAAGAAGGGGACTTCCCTGGTGGCACAGTGAGTAAGAATCTGCCTGCCAATGGAGGGGACACGGGTTCAATACCTAGTCTGGGAAGATCCCACATGCCACAGAGAAACAAAGCCCGTGTGCCACAACTACTGAGCCCATGCTCT
The DNA here is from genome assembly GCF_003031525.2 of Neophocaena asiaeorientalis asiaeorientalis. NCBI lineage: Eukaryota > Metazoa > Chordata > Mammalia > Artiodactyla > Phocoenidae > Neophocaena > Neophocaena asiaeorientalis. The sequence continues at coordinate 335,284 of NW_020173974.1, read as the reverse complement.
AGAGACCATGCTCCACAACAAGAGAAGCCACTGCAATGAGAAGCCCGTGCACCACAGTGAAGAGTAGCTCCCACTCTCCACCGCTAGAGAAAGCCCGTGCGCAGCAACGAAGACCCAATGCAGGCAAAAATATAAATAAATAAATAAATAAAGCAATTGTACTCCAATAAAGATATTTTTAAAAAATTTTTTTAAAAGACTGAGGAAGAAGGTGGTCTTTTCCCCCTCCCCACTTCTCCTTTGATTATAAAAATGTAACCCACTAAATACTCAGAGCAGTGCAATGCTCACCTGTCTGCTTGTAAGCCTCACAAGCGTCCTATTCCAATAAAGCACTTCTTATCTATCACTTTGCCTCTCTCTGAATTCTTTCTGTGCTGAGACATAAAGAACTGGAGGGCTTCCCTGGTGGCACAGTGGTTGAGAGTCTGCCTGTCGATGCAGGGGACGTGGGTTCGTGCCCCAGTCCCGGAAGATCCCACATGCCGCGGAGCGGCTGGGCCTGTGAGCCATGGCCGCTGAGCCTGTGCATCCAGAGCCTGTGCTCTGTGACGGGAGAGGCCACAACAGTGAGAGGCCTGCGACCCAAAAAAAAAAAAAAAAAAAAAAAAAGAACTGGAGCTCCTTGGAGCCCCCCGAGACACATTTCTGCAGTTTCAATATGGCAGGAGCCATGGCATGCCACTTCCAAGGCTTGGCCATAAAAGACCAAGATCATGGCTTCTCCCTTGCTCCCTCAGATCACTCACTCAAGGGAAAGGCAGTTGTCTGTCTTGAGTAGCCCTATGGAGAAGGCTGCTTGGCGGGAAACTGAGGCTCAGCCACGTAAGTGAGCCCTCTGGAGGTAGACCCACCAGTCCCAGTTGAGCCGTCAGATGGCTGCAGACCTGGCCAACGTCTCTACTGCAACCTCATGGGAGATCCTGAGCCACCAACTAAGCCAGCCTTAGATTCCTGACCCTCAGAAACTGTATGAGATAATAAATGTTGGCTGGTTTAAGCCACTGTAACAATAGATAATAAAATAACATTCTTCTAACACAGTTATAAACAAATGGAATTTAATGTAGTAAATCCTACTATGTAAATATGGACAAAACTTCAAATGTATGTAATGGAAAGAAAATGCTTAATAATGCTAAGGTATATTCATGGTGGGGGGAAAGTGTATTGTCTAAGAGATATATTGGGAGGATTTAAGAGATTTCTTTGGAGAATGCTGATACTTTCTCATTCCCCAATCTCCAGGGAAAGGATAGAAAACTACCTTCCAACATAAACCTATTGAGAGATGGCTTCCAGGGCCCACTGGAGAGCCTGGTGTGTGTTATCTGCAGTTGGAGGGGATCCGAGACTCCTGCCTAACTCAGGCCTAAGAAAGCTGAAGCTGCCTGTGGCCACAGGACAGGGGACCTGCATTGCCAGGGTTTGTAAGAGGGTAGAGGGTTTTCCATGCAATAAATGTTTGCCACTCAGGAGAGGGGAAGCCAGGCTGGAGCCAGTTTAAGATCTTCCCAAGAACACCACATGGAGAGTGCAGAGGTTCCAATTGTTGGTGTATTGGTGACCACCAGATCCAGATGGGGTGGGGTGGGGGCAGCAGCCAGAGGAACAGAAGCCAGAGGAGGTGGGAGAGTAGGAGGAGGGGAAGATGGGAAGGCGGAGGAGAAGTCTTACCTAAGAATGTAGTGTGAAGTGTCGATTATTATCTTGGTTGGACATTTAAGTTTTTTTATTATGAGGGTGTTTCAGCATGTAAGAAGATCCATCACCTAGATTTAATGATTGTTAATGTTTGTATATTTGCTTCATCTTTTTTTCTAAGGTGTTTTGGGGTAGCTTGCAGACATCAGGGATTCCATATCTCTAGATACTTGAGACTGCTTCTGCAGAGAACAGGGGCGCTTTCTTGCAGCCGCAGCAATGCTGTCACGCCTAGTGGGGTTAACGGTGATTTCTCTGGAGTCTCCTGGTGTCTGACACATATATAGTTTCCTTAACTGTCTCCTAAGTGTCTTACATATATATGTGTGTCTTACATATACATATATATGCACAGAAAGATAAACAGGAAACTTTTAACTTCTAACTTGAAGCTGTTATTTGTGACTTAAAGCGACACAAGACTTCCCAAAGAAGGAGCAGAATTCCATTCAGGAGTGGAAGAATTTTATCCCTGCTGAATAAATCTGAAAGAAATGACAGAAAACAAAGGAGAAATGTGTATTTTCATAATTTCCTATATAAGAGAGAAGTTTGCATTTCGTGAAGGTACAGACACTGCCAGAAAGATGCTGTAATAACTTTATTCACATCTTTGTAACCCAGATGTTCAGACACTGTACAGGAGTCACATACATTGCTGATATGTGTGTAAATTGGTACAAAGGCTATGCAGGGTGATGCGGCAGTATCTATCAAAAGCATACGCTCTTTGATCCAACAATCTCTTCTCTAGGATTTATTCTGTGCATATCCATGTCATGTGAAATGACCAAGTAAAAGGGTATGCCTTGCAGCATTGTTGGCAGAAGATTGGAAACAATTTTCAAGTCCATCCTATATTTACAACATCTATATATATTTTGGCTTCACCATGCAGCTTGCGGGATCCTAGTTCCCCAACCAGGGATTGAACCTAGGCCCCAGCAGTGAAAACGCCAAGTCCTAACCACTGGACCACCAAGGACTTCCCATATACCGTATATACTTATATTTACATGGTATATATTATTATATATTATATATGGTATATATAATTATATATAGTATACATATATGGTATAGTGTTCCAGAGCAGGGATACTGTAGAATGCTCTAGGCAACCAGAAAGAATGAAGCTAGATGTACAGATAGACTCTTAAGTGCAGGTGGAGGGGCTGAGTGCACGTGCTGTTGTCATACCACAGCTTGTCCTCCTTACCCATCCTCCCCTTCTGGCCTCACTCTCTTCCTGAGAGTACAGACTCTCTTGTTCTCCGGCTCAGGTTGGGTTCAGCCTTTGGGACGCAGGGAGGGAAGAGAGCATGGAATGGGTATTTAGCCCCTGCCTCTTCCCTGGGATACCGCAGCTGGCTGTGTTGCTCATACTGGGTCACTGTGCCATCTCACTCAACTGTTGCTGGCCCTGGCTGGTTACTGCATTCTCCCTGGGCTTCTCCGATGTCCTGCCCACACTTTCGTAAGCAGTCCATTCATTAAAGTCAACTCAAATGACTCGTTATTTGTGCCACCTGTTTTCTGTCAGGGTTCTGACTGATACAGTTTTTAGCACTTATGTAAAAAAAAAAAAAAATGCATGTTGGTGGGGGGCACGGGGGTACATGCGCTTATATATGCTTAGAACATCTCCGGAAACCTGCACAGAAACTGCTAACAGTGGTGCCTCTAGGAAGTGGTGGCTTGGGGAGCAGAAGAAAGGGATATTCACTTTTACTGTATAATTTTTGTTCCTTTTGAATTTTGTACTATATGCATGTATTACTTACAAAATAAGTTTTGTGAATATTTTAATTGAATGAATGTGACGTGTAACATTGTTTGTTTTTTGTTTTGTTTTGTTTTTTGCGCTATGCGGGCCTCTCACTGTCGTGGCCTCTCCCGTTGCGGAGCACAGGCTCCGGACGCGCAGGCTCAGCGGCCATGGCTCACGGGCCCAGCCGCTCCGTGACATGTGGGATCTTCCCGGACCGGGGCACGAACCCGTGTTCCCTGCATCGGCAGGCGGACTCTCAACCACTGCGCCACCAGGGAAGCCCGTGACATGTAACATTGTAAGTATAAGGTGTACAGTGCGTTACTTTCATACGTTTATATATGGTAATATGATTGCCGATGTAGCACTTTTATCACATTATACAATTACAGTACAATATTATTGTCTGTATTCATCATACTGTGCATTAGCTCTCTACAGCTTATTTTCTACTTGTTTCAGGTTTGTACCCTTAAACACCATCACTCTTATCAGCACCCCCATCCCCTGGTCACCATCACTTTACTCTCTGTTTTTTACAGGTTTCACTTTTCTAGATTTCACATATAAGTGATGCCACCAGTACTTGTCTCTGCCTGACTTATCTCACTTAGCATAATGTATTCAAGGCCCATCCATGCTGTCACATACGGGAGGATATCTTTCTTGTGGCTGAATATCAAAAATAAATTTTGGGGCTTCCCTGGTGGCGCAGTGGTTGAGAGTCCGCCTGCCGAGGCAGGGGACACGGGTTCGTGCCCCGGTCGGGGAAGATCCCACATGCCGCGGAGCGGCTGGGCCCGTGAGCCATGGCCGCTGAGCCTGCACGCGTCCGGAGCCTGTGCTCTGCAACGGGAGAAGCCACAACAGTGAGAGGCCCACGTACCGCAAAATAAATAAATTTTAATTTTTCTTTTACAAAATAATTTAAAAACTAAAGACTGCAGAGGGACAAGGTGACAGAAGGCATCACATGCAGCTGTCCCTGCAGTGCGCAGAGCCCTCCTTCTGTAGGAGCAGCTGCCTCTCCTGGCAGATACTCCAAGCTGCCAACTGAAGAAGGAAGGAAGGAAAGGGGGAAGGGAGGGAGGAGGGAGGGAGGGAGTGAGGGAGGGAGGGAGGGAGGAGGAAAAGCAAGCATAATTAGCAGGCTTCTTACACTATACACTACAGACAAGGGGTACAATGTTTTGAAAAAAATTGGTACATTTACTCAGAGCATTTTCTGATTGATGCTCATTGGCAGGCGAGGGGTTCAAGCTAAGGGCAGGAATCTCACAGCCTCCATCAGTGTGCATGTTGGCCACACCTTGTCCATCCCCTGTGGAGCTCAGAGTCACGGTGACCAGGATAGGGTCTGCTGGGGATGCTCACCCAGGTCCACTCTTTAATCCCTCTCTGACATCCTTACCACCCCACCTACAGAGCCCTAACCAGCCTTGGCCCATTAGAGTCCTAGCAACAGAGCAGGGAGTCTGGCTGGGGGGCCCGGTCCACCTGCTCCAGGCTTGTCTCCTCCTCCCGCTTCTCCACCGCTGCGGCCCTTTACTCAGCAAGTCTCTATTTTTATCGCGCTCATTATACTGCAGGGCTCTTCATTTTCATCTCATTATTGTTGGCAGGGTCATCCAGAGGCTTCGTTACCCGGGAGACAGGGAGGGAGGCTGCACACTCAGCTCTTCCCCAGGCGTGGCTAAACCATCATCTGACAATCAGGGTGGGCGCTCTCTTTTCGGACTGTAGGGTGACCGCCAGAGCCCATCAGCTGTTGCAGCTCTTCCTCCTTCCAGAGCATCTGGTTCAATCACAGTTCCCTGCATTGATCCTTCCCTGCTTATCCAGAAAGGGAGAAACGTGTCTATATTTTATAGGCAGATATATAATTGATAGAGCAAACAGAACATCCATACAAGTCCTCGGTGTGAATATTTCAGAGAAGGAAAATGTCTAGAGGTAACAGACTGCAGTATTAGGAGCATGTGGAATAGAAACACGCCTGCCCTAAAGAGCATGTGTTGCTGCTACTTCCAAAGGCTGTGGCTAGACGAGAAGTCTCCAAAGCACATTTGCAGAAAGGCTCCCGGTGCTCTTGCCCCAGACTCCACTGCAGCAACTGGAAACAGACGATGATCTCTAGGAGGTGGCCACGAGGAAAAGGAGGGGCCAAGGCACTGCCGTTGAGAGGGACTGGTGCTTCACCTCTGTCCCCAGCACTGTTTCCATCTGAGGGTCCTGCCCCCACCCTCTCCCTCACACTCTGCTCTCCTATGGCAGGGACAGAGGGCCCCAAGCCCTCACACCTGTGCCTCTCCTCGTGTGCTGTCTCTGCTGGAGCTGCTCCTTCTCATCCTATAAAACTCCCACGGCAAATGTCGCTTCTTTAGTGAACCCTTCCTGGCACCCTATCCTATACCCCTCGGGCAGAGTTAAACATGTTTTCCTCTGAGATTCTTTGTTCCAGGATTGTTATGGTTGGTTGTTTGCTGCCTGATTGTCCCACTGTTTTTTAAAATTTTTTTTTTTTGCGGTATACGGGTCTCTCACTGCTGTGGCCTCTCCCGTTGCGGGGCACAGGCTCCGGACGCGCAGGCTCAGCGGCCATGGCTCACGGGCCCAGCCGCTCCGCGGCATGTGGGATTCTCACGGACCGGGGCACGAACCCGTGTCCCCTGCATCGGCAGGCGGACTCCCAACCACTGCGCCACCAGGGAAGCCCTGTCCCGCTGCTTTTATATCACCAGACTTTGCTGGATGCTTGACGCACAGAGCACAGCTCAGTTGAGTAGTACTGCACCCAGAGTGGTAATTAGAGACAATTATGTAAAGCGCCTAACAACTAATGGTCTGCTTTGTGCCGGGCACTGTGCTGAGAACTTCGCAGGCTCTCTCCCCCTTAATCCTCACCACAACCCGAGAGGTGGGTGCTCTTATTCCCCATTCTACAGAGAAAGAGAGTAGATGAAGGTAAGTACCACACTCAAGGCCACGCAGGTAGAAATGGATAGAAATTCAACTTCAGTCCAAGTCTGTCTGATTCCATAACATTTGCTCATCTCTTAAATTTTTAAATAAAGAAATAATACCCACATGTGGTGAGGAATAAGAAGAATCCAAACTCCATTAAAGGATAAAAAGTAAGCCATCCTCCTACCTAGATCAACAATCCCACTCCCCGAACCAACCACTCTTGTCAACTTCCTTTTTCCTTCTAAAAATAATCTCTGCATACACCCTTCTATAGATCTCCTCTCATTGCACACGCAGTAGCACACTCTATACACTGTGCCACACCTTGCGTTTTTCCCTTTTAACTTTCATCTTGGAGTTTTTGTCTTGGAGTAGTTACAAACCTATGCCCATGTTTGTTTTTTGTTTTTTTAATTTTAAAGATACGCTTCCCTGGAGGTCCAGTGGTTAAGACTTCACCTTCCGATGCAAGAGGTGCAGGTTTGATCCCTGGTCGGGGGAGCTAAGATCCCACATGCCTCGCGGCCAAAAAACCAAAACATAAAACAGAAGCAATATTGTAACAAATTCAATAAAGATGTAAAAAAAACAAGATACAGAGTAGTCCATAAATGGATGTATTATAACTTATTTAATCATCCCCTGTTAAACATGGCCTATTGTTGGGCATTTAGGTGGTTTCCTGCCTTTTACTATTATACATGGGGCTATAAAATGTGTTCTTGTCCATAAGCCGCAACACAAGTTATATTACTTTACATGTAAATCCTCGGTCCTTCTGGAAAATTTGGCATAACAAATGGGGTAGGGATCCAGTACAGATGTTGGCCACTATACTCTACTATGGCCAATGATCTTACCTGGGACATAGCAGGTGCTTGTAAATGGTTATCAGTGACAACGATGACGAAGATAATTACAGCAGCGTCCACTGGAGCATATCATCAGGCAATGTTTATTGAACATATGAGCATGCAGCTAATCCACATTAAGCATTAAGGATGGCTACCCGGAAGCCGTCTAAACGTTGGAGTGACTGAGTTCTAAAAGTCACTTACCCATCAGAATGAATGAGTTTGCAAACTTCCTAAGAGCAGGTTTTGACATGGGGAGAGGAGAAAGACATCACATGGATGCAGTGATAGGATGCACCAAAGTGTGATGACCCAGGATGGAGGAGCTTCTGAAGACAAACTCTGTGATTTGTGTAAGACATTCCTTGTGGACTGGTTCAGAAGAACCACTGCTAGGGGTCAAAGGCTAATTGGACAGCTGAGGGCTGGAGGAAATGGAGGCATGTACTTGCACTAGGTGAGGTGTTGGCCAAAGAGGTAAGGCCACCAGCTGTCAAATCAGAGCACTGAACACAGAACTGATCCCTAGGTTACATGAGAACATAAAGGGCTTATGATGGGCAGTTGGAGACTTGTGATGTGTGCTTGTTGGATAGAAGATGGAGGATGCGGGCCTTCCCTGGTGGTCCAGTGGTTAAGAATCTGCCTGCCAGTGCAGGGGACATGGGTTTGAGCCCTGGTCCGGAAAGATCCCACATGCTGCAGAGCAACTAAGCCCATGCGCCAGAACTACTGAGCCTGCGCTCTAGAGCCCGCGAGCCACAACTACTGAGCCCACATGCCACAACTACTGAAGCCCGCGTGCCTAGAGCCTGTGCTCCACAACAAGAGAAGCCACCGCAGTGAGAAGCCCACGCACCGCAAAGAAGAGTAGCCCCCGCTTGCCGCAACTAGAGAAAGCCTGCACGCAGCAACAAAGACCCAACGCAGCCAAATAAATAAAATAAAAAATATATTTTAAAAAAAAGGGCTTCCCTGGTGGCGCAGTGGTTGAAAGTCCGCCTGCCGATGCAGGGGACATGGGTTCGTGCCCCGGTCCGGGAAGATCCCACATGCCGCGGAGCGGCTGGGCCCGTGAGCCATGGCCGCTGAGCCTGCGTGTCTGGAGCCTGTGCTCCGCAACGGGAGAGGCCACAACAGTGAGAGGCCCGCGTACCGCAAAAAAAAAAAAAAAAAAAAAAAAAAAAAAGATGGAGGATGCCACAAGAAAGAATTGTAATCCCCGTCACCTGTAAGGATTGTCTTCGTGAGATGCTCTCTTATCTAGGTGGGTTGAAGTGCAAACCACACCAGCAGGGGATCCCTGGGAGATGAAGATGAATAGCTCTGGGCTGGGATTACCGATCTCCACATAATAGGTATACACGGTGGAAGAGCAGGGCAGAGGCTGCTCCCAGGCCTGGAGTTGATGGAAACAAGCAAACCCCCTGCTGGGCAGGCATAGGAACATCTGCAGAGAATAACTGAACAGTAAGTCATGTTCCCAAGCTCCGTATGAGGACTCGGTAATAAAACATCATAATAACAGCTAAAACCTACCATAAACCAGGCCCAGCTGTTAATTCATTTAATTCTATTTTACACATGAGAAAACTGAGTCACACAGAGTTTGACCCTCCAGAACTGGAGTCATGTCTTGCATCTATTATAAAAATTTGGTTATGAGTTTAGTCCTGAGGGTTGCTCTTACAGACCACCTTCTGTCTCCTAAGATGTGGCCTTCACCAGGATAGCCACCAGCAGGATGGGCAGACCTTAGGTCATGTCTGTGACTTTCCTAAGACACTCCAGGAACAGAGAGATCTCAGTACCACTCTGCTCCTCTCTAGCCCTTCAGGGTGAGGCCTGCAGTAGAGACACAGGCTGATTCTTTGAATAACCCAACCACGGAATAGTGAGGTAAGAGCACTGGCCTGGGAGTGAGGAAGCCCAGGGCCAGGGGATGGATAGACTAGAGAGAGCGCCTGGGAGGAAGGAAGGAGGTGGGCAAGGCTCCTGACCCAGCTCTGCAAAGTAACCAGCTATGGGCTGAACACAGAGGTCACGGGACCCACCTGTGTCTGGCAGACCCCAGCAGGAGCTGGGCAAATGCTGGGGACAAGCAGAGAGCGTGCACAGGCCTCTGGCCTCATACCGCCAACACCTTGCCATCGGCAAAGCCAGGATACCCCAACATGGGAATTAGGAAGCTTCACTTCAAGTTGGCAGCAAGCAAGTTGCTTGTCTCCACAGTCCTGGGAGGGGTGGGGTGATTTCTACAGAAGAGCACTTATTTAGTTGTGGGTCATTTCCTAGGAATGTGCTGCTTCCTCCTCTCCGCCCCCTCCCCCCACCCGGGGCTGGACAGATCTGCCCTGCTCTGGCTTTGTCACGGCTCCAGGCACATATCAGCTGGCCTGGCCGGGGGTAAGCAAAATACAGAGTCAGAAAAAAGAATGAAGCTGAAAAGAATGGGGCTTCGGCAGCCCCAAACCTCAACACCGCCAGCCCTAGACCCACCTGTCACACCCATCCCTCGCTCACTGCTCACAGAGAGAAGGCAGCGAACAGTCAAGCTGTCCCCTTTCATCAGCCACACTCGTGACAATCATACTGTCCCCAGGCCTCCGTCCTTGCTGTGGTCTGTGAGGTGCTTTGGAGCTGTCCTTCCAACCCCCACAGGTTGTCATGGTGCCTGCTGTTCAGACTCTTCATTGGACAGAGCCGCAGACTGTCTCCATGGCAATAAAAAGAATCTGTGGAGAAAGGATGCTGGCCTTGGAAATATACTCACAGGAACACTCCTGGGAAATAAGCTCCTCTAAGGGGGTCAGGAGACATTCCCCTCCTGAAGATTTAGTTCCTCAGCCATTCCACTGGCCTGGGGAACCCGGCTCTCTAATGGCGGTGCCATCATCCTTGTCTACTCGCCAGCCACAGAGGATTCCAACTCCAGACTCCTGGCTGCACCAGCAAAAACTGCAAGTCAGGATAGCGTGGTTGAGAGACAGAACACCTGCCCTTCTCGTGCTCCACAGCTAGCGTCCCTGCCCACCCCACTCCTCCTGGGACCTCTCCCTGCCACCCTCTCTCCCCCTCTGACAGGACCCTCGGCCTCCCTACTAAGGTGTGAGCTAATACAGCTGAAAACAATGTCTCCCCTCCTCCCATATACCTGTGTGTTATTACAGAACCTTTGATAACGAAAGAGATCTCTACTGGTCCACTCCAGTCTTTGGGAAACATTTCAGTTCTTAACCCCCAACAAGTGAAGGCGAGAGGGGCACTGAGTCTCCCTGAAATGTTTGCCATGGAGTTAGCTGGTGCACTTTAGGAGTACGGGGAAGAAAGGAGTGAGAGGAGGATTCTGAGACGACTCAATCTGATATGGGCTGTTGGGCTCTGTTGTGAAGTTGGGTGATAGGGATGATGGTTTCTTTTGCTTGGCATCTCATACTCCTTCCTGGTGCCTGTTAAAAGGAACTCTCCCAATGTGAGCCAACTATGTTCTCAATAAGCTGTTTGGCCAAGGGGACCATTTGCTTTAGATGATAAAATCTAACCCAGGACACTCAAGACCCAAAATGCCCAGTGCTCTGGTCAAGATTACTGTTGAGATATCCAGTGGTTAAACCCCAAGGCTCCACATCTCAGTCCCACACCTGAGGTGTATCAGGTCACCAAGGCCCCAGTCTCACCACCAGTGTCTTTTGTCAATTGTCTCCAGAAGCTGGGTCAAAATGGGACAAAAGGGTGCCCTGTCTTCCTCCCCTCCCAGGTCCTCACGTTCTAAACTGTCCTGATTTTTACTCAGGGAAAAGCAAAGGGAGTTGTTAATATGTAAATTTCACCATTTTTTTTTTAATTCTTTTTTTTATTTCTTTTTGTGGTACGCGGGCCTCTCACTGTTGTGGCCTCTCCCGTTGCAAAGCACAGGCTCCAGACGCGCAGGCTCAGTGGCCATGGCTCACGGGCCCAGCCGCTCTGCAGCATGTGGGATCTTCCCGGAGCGGGGCACGAACCCGTGTCCCCTGCATCGGCAGGCGGACTCTCAACCACTGCGCCACCAGGGAAGCCCTAAATGATTCTATTTTTTGACAAGTAGAACATTCGCTTGTTGAAAGACCCCAGCCCAGCTCTATTAGTGTGTAATGAGTTTATTCTGAGTTTCCTCTCAGATCTTCCTTTCCTGCCTTCTCCTCATTTCAATCCTCTGCTTTCTTCTGGGAACCCCACGGGACAGCCACGTGGACTGCTCAAACTATTAACCATAGATCCGAGATCTGGCGGCTTGAAAGCCTCCAGTGAAAATTTCTGAAGGCTATCACTTGGGGGAAGTGGACTGATTGTTATTTGCGGAAGAGGAGAGATTGTGTTTCTTCCTGGGGCCTCACTGGAGCAATGGTTGAGTGTTTTGTCCTTGAAACATATCTGAGACCCTGGATGGTTACTTCCTGGAAACCTGTGGTGGACACTTTAGGTGCCCTGACTCACCCCTCTCGCCTTCAGCCTGATTTCTGACGTGGACGGGTGGATTGTATCTGTGAGCCTTGCTACACTGCAGAAAGCATCTTTCTCTTTGACTGGAACTATGGGGGTGTGATAAACCCAGGGGCCGCTCTCGATGGATGGGAGATGAAGCACTCTGTCAAACGCTCTGCTACCAGCCTTAGGGTGGACACTTCCCACCTGAGAGGCATTCCATATTCTCCTTGGGCTGTTGGAAATTGGGGAACAGAGTCTGTGGCAAGCAGTGCCACCCTCCCTGCACGGGCTTTTTTTTTGGTTGTGCCAGGTATTAGCTGCAGCAGGTGGGCTCCTTAGTTGCAGCATGCATGTGGGATCTAGTTCCCTGACCAGGGATCGAACCCGGGCCCCCTGCATTGGGAGCATGGAGTCTTATCCACTGCGCCACCAGCGAAGTCTTTGTATGGGCTTTCCTTGCTTCCCTGATCACTCACCACTCCCTCCCTCACTCCTGCTTCCTCCCATCTCCCGCCCAAAAGCCCTTGTCTCTGCTTTCGAGAGAAACCAAACTAAGACAGACCTGCAGAGAGAACTGGGCTGACAGAGCCTGGCCATCACTTTGTCATGGAGGGTGATTGAGAGACAGATGGGGATTCACATCTCAGCCTTGCCTTTTACAAGCTGCACGTATGTAGACAAAACCTCTCTGGAGCAGGTTGCAATTGGAAAACATCAAAGATTTATGATAAAATGATCAGCAAAGGGAGACATTTTACCCACTGGGATTCACAGGGACCCATCCTGCAGAGGGGAGAGCATCTTTTGGCCTTCAATGGCTAAGGCAACGGAAACTCTAAACTTGAGTCCAGGCACCAAGGGTACACACAACAGCCCAGCCCAGCATGGCTCCTTCAGTCCCTCTACTGCCTCCACATGGTGTCCCATCCCCACATGTAAGGAAGCCCCAGGGCACGCTGTGGCCTGTAGCTTCAGCTCTGAACCTTTCCCCTGATCACTTCTGTCCTCCATTCCCATCCTATTCTCAATCTTTCATTTATTCTGTTAATCAACTAATGTTTGCCCCACTGCTTACTTGGCCAAAAGGACCATTCGCTTTAGATGAAAGGATTATTCAACTTCTTGGTAAAATCTGACCGAGGATCTTCACTGGTGAACTCAGCATTGACCAAGCATAGCCTCAGGCATTCATCTATTTTTGCCCTCACCTCACCCCACAGAACCCAGCCTCCATGAAAACCCATGTGTTTGACTCTTCAGCCCAGGGACACCGCCTCAGGCCAGCCAGGGACCACCCCTTCTGCTCCAGTGCAGCACCAGGAGCCTCTGCCCGGACACTGCCCGTCCAGCTGCCCTCCTGCCCGTGAGCCCAGCCCCACAAGTGGGACCCAGGCAGAGGCAGCCAGGGATGTCAGCACAGGGGTGAGGGCTGCATTGTGGTGGGACAAGGGACCCACCACCACAGTGGTCTGAGATAAAAACAAGAGAAAAACAGCCAGGGTCTTGCTCTTGTGCCACTTTTTATTCCCAGGCGGCCCAACATCCAAACAAGACTGGGTACCCTCAAGGGTCACAAGACAGAGAACCCTCAGGCTGGAATGCCGTCACCCCCGTTTATCATAATCCTCACCTGTAGCCATCCCAGGATGCCCTAGAATTCCCCCTTGCCCTAATAGTTCTTTCCAGAGCTTTCTTAAGAGATCAGAGATGAAGAGGTTAACTTGAAATGTATAAATACAGACAAAACGTTCCCAGGTAGAGTTGGATATGCCAAGCGCCCAGAGCCAGGGCCTGACCCATCCTGAGGAACCCCCTCCCATTCCTGTGGGAGCTACAAGCGAATTAGCCCCTTTGCCCCGCACCCCGGGGCCTTCCAGCACACAAATACCCGCAAAACAGCAGGAACGCTCTCATGTGCCAAACTCGGTGTTTTGTTTTTCACTTATTAGCCCAGGTGAAAGCATCCCAGTACCTCCCCAAGGTCTGTCAGGAACCAAAGAAATACTGAGGTTATTTATTCCAAGGAAGCACTTGTGTCTGATTATCCACAATCCACAGCCTCCGGCTGGAAACTTGGCCTGAGGAGGACTCTGGGGTAAAGGGATGGGGAGACCCAAAAAGTCCAGTCCATGTCCTCACCCAACCCGGACAGCTGCCTTCCTTGGAGCCCCTGTCCTCTTGTGAGGCTGCGAGGTGAGGGCAGTGTGTTTGGTGGACATGAGGGCCTGCCCTTCTCTTTGCCCCACAACTCATTCTCCCTATCCCCTACCCTTTTTTTTACGCCCTCACCTGACAGGGCTCTGGACAACTTGAGCCCAGGGCGGGCTTTTCCAGACGCTCCTCAACAGAAGAAGGGGCAAGGGCCATAAATCGAGTGCAACCACCCCCCCTGCACCCTTATCCTTTCTCCTGTACCTTTCTCCTGTATCCTTTCTCCTGTATCCTTTCTCCTGTCCCCAGCCCTTCCCATCCCTGAGGTCTCCCCACCATAGACACACGCACACAGACACCGCACACACACAAATCCCCTCTCTGAGCGTTGCCTTATAGGAAGCAAAGTTCTCTTCTCTCCAGGCTTCAAATCCCTGCCTCCTGCTCAGGGTACAGAAATAGGGCTTTTTTTTTCTTGGTGACACCCCTCCCCACTCCTACCCAGGAAGTCAGCACCTTCTCTCGCTCATTGCAGGAGGGTGAGGGGTCAGCAGCCCTGACCCTGCTGTCAGCCTGCTGTTCCCCGCCCCCTCTCTGCAGCCTCTGTCTCCTTGGGGTCCCTCTGCACCACCCTCAGTGTCTCCCTGCAGGCCTCTGGGGCACTGGCCTGGCCTGTCTAGCAACTTCCCTCACTGTCTTTGCGCTCAGCCCCTGTGGAGTGTGGGAGAAGGTCTTGGGGCTGGAGCTGGAGATCCAATGGCAAGGTTCTGCCCATGGCCTTGGCTATTAAAAGGCTGTGGGACACCCCAGCAAGTCACCTCTCTGGGCCTGGCTTTCCCACTGAAGCAGTCTGTCCTGCCCTGCCTGTCTGCGTCTCCTCAGCACACCTCACTGCCCACCCGCCATGGTCCCAACTCTTCCAGGCCCGTAAAACCTGCTCTGCACTGACTGAAACCTTTGGCCCCAGAGTCTTATGCTCTTGGTTCACTGGTAAATTCTGATTCCCCACTTCAGAGCCCTCAGTCAGGCTGCTTCAGGTGGCACCCTGCCCTGAACGTGTGGCCTGGACCAGTCCCAACCCCAGGGAAACCTCATTGAATTTCCTAAGTGATAGAAGTGGTAAACGTGTCTTGATATTCATAACAAATCCCTTTCAACTACACCTGAGTTTGTTAATAGTTAACTTTTGGAAAATACCTAAGGATGGGGGCTGGTTGCTAGGGGAACCAACTATGTGATTAGAGGGTTGGAAATTTCAGCCCCATCCCACTGACCTCTGGGGAGGGGAGAGGGATTGAAAGTTGAATAAATAGACAATGGTAACTAACACAACATTGTAAAGCAACTATACACCAATAAAAATTAATTTTAAAAAATTACCAGTGGTCAGAGCTTTCCTGTCAGTGGTTGAGAGTCAGCCTGCCGATGCAGGGGACACGGGTTCGTGCCCCGGTCCGGGAGGATCCCACGTGCCGTGGAGCGGCTGGGCCCGCGAGCCATGGCCGCTGACCCTGCGCGTCCGGAGCCTGTGCTCCGCAACGGGAGAGGCCACAACAGTGAGAGGCCCGCATACCGCAAAAAAAAAAAATTACCAGTGGTCAATGATTTAATCAATCATGCCTATGCACTGAAGCCTTCATCAAAACCCAAAGGGCAGGGTTCAGAGAGCTTCTGGGCTGGTGAACACATGGAGATTGGGGGAGAGCAGTGCCTGGAGAAGCCATGGAAGCTCTGCGTCCTTTCTGCATACCTTGCCCTGTGCATCTCTGCGGAGCTCTGTGAGTCTGAGGAGGGTGCAGAGAGTCTGAAGAGTCCTTGGGGACGGGATGGAGGAGAAGTGGATGGGGTGATAGATTCAAAATTTCCCAGCCAGCTGGAGAGAATGGGGTCTGCCTGAAGGAAGTGCTCAAAATGGCCCATGGATAAGATGAGCGAGAAGAAATTCTCCTCATCGGGCACCGGCTGAAAATTGCATTTGGGTGAAAACAGAGAAACTCATTTTGTGAGCATTTCCCCTCTGAGGTGGTGGCAAATGTGATGGGGGGAAGATTTCTGTCCAGCTGTGCAGAAGCGCTTGTGGAATAGCAACAACTCTCCCTTGGAGAATAGGCGAGCAGCAGAGAAGGTAAGACAGGCTGTCATCTAGTGCACCCAGCTTCAGGAGGGAAGATTTCAAACAGTTCCAAGAAGAGTCATGATCCCATGAACTGAGACGCTAAAAGGGAAAATGACTCAGGAGAGTTAGGAGACTGTCAGCAATGAAATCCCAGCTACAGATTCACAGATGAGGCTTAGGAGACATTAAGGAAGCTGAAGAGCCTGGGGAGGCCACAGGGAGCTAGGATTTCAGGCCATTTCTGAGGGTGGAGGGAAGGGCATCCAGCCAAGGGCAGATACACAGGAGGGACCAGCCCAAGAAGGATGTCAGCAGAACCCAGAGAGCTGGGGAGGCAGAAGGACAGCTTTGGGCTGTGCTTGGGGCAGCGGGGGATGCTAACAATGACAGGAAGAACACGACCCCATCACAGTCCATGTGGTCTGTCAGAGGGGCTAGGGGAAAAAACACAGGAGTGAACAGAACCGAAGTCGTAGGAGAATAACAAAACCAGAGATGAACCTCAAGGCATTTTACGAGGTCTGTCCCAGATCCTGGTGAACCAGGTGGCAGGATGGCTAAGTGGACTGCAGTGGGTTGGAACATCCAAGCCCATGGAAAGCTGGTGGGAGGGTCCAGGTTTGACAGGTACAGCAGATTCATCTGAGGGACAGTGAGAAGCCCTCATCTAGGAAAGGTGGAGAATCTCAGTGGCAGGTACGGTCACCAAAGAGGAGCATGACCACCAATGTACGTCCCCACCAAAGGATGTGAAAAACATAAACTGTTGGCAGAGAGCAGACACCTTACTATGCTTGACTCTTACCACAAGCAGAGACTTAATCACACAGCTCTACCCCCAGAGCTTGGAACAGGGCCTGGCACATAGCAAGTCCTCGATAAATATTTGCCAAATGAATACATGCGAAAGGGACGGGAAGAGAAAAGAGGGCAGAAAGAGTGTAGGAACCAGCTTTAAAAGCACACAGGCCAGAAAGGAGCATCACAGCGCATTCCAGGGGGCACGTGGTCAGCGCCTGCTTTTACAGTAACGTCAGGAGGGGAGAGGAGGGTCTTGGTGAGGGAGCACTTCAGACCCCTCAGCCAACTCCCAGGGGCAGCCTCTCACCTTGTCCCCCACCTGCTCACTGGCGCCCAGGGTGCTCCCCACCGGGGGGGCTGACTGCTGAGCTGCACACCAGGGAGTCGATGTCCCCACAGTGCTCCAGGGCCTGGGGGGATGGGGGGAAATGAAGGGCTGGGTGAGCCTAAAGATGGCCTGAGGAGGCCTCGTCCTCCCTGAGCAACCCTGTGCATGGGACATTGAGGCAAAGCTTGCTAATTAGGGGCTTCCCTGGTGGCTCAGTGGTTAAGAATCCATCTACCAATGCAGGGGACACAGATGGGTTTGAGCCCTGGTGCATGAAGATCCCACATGCCACAGAGCAACTAAGCCCATGCACCACAACTACTGAGCCTGCATCCTACTAGAGCCCACATGCCACAACTACTGAGCCCGTGCACCACAACTACTGAAGCCTGCGTGCCTAGAGCCCATGCTCTGCAACAAGAAGCCTGCGCAGTGCAACAAAGAGTGGCCCCCGCTCGCTGCAGCTAGAGCAAGCCCGCATGCAGCAGTGAAGACACAACACAGCCAAAAACAAATAAATAAAATAAATAAATTTATTTAAAAAGCTTGCTAATTAGATACCGTCTCCAGCAGGAGTGGTCACAAGGCTCCTGTGAGAACCAAACTCTCAGTGAAGGTTAGTGCCCTGGACAGGCCCAGGGGTAGGCTCTCCGGGGCTGAGGGCCTCAGGGGAGGAAACCCCTCTGGGGACTGGGGATGGAGAAATCCCTTTAGATCCCTCCTCAACCACAGATCTCCCAGGATGGGTAGGAATGAGGTCCTCCCATGAACAGACCCCTTTCCAGAGAGCCGGTGTGAGCAGTGAGGTCCGCCCGGTTAGACTGTGAGCAGCTGTGGTCTCAGACCGCCTTCCAGGGCCTCCAAGCCCCCCTCCTGGCCCCTATGCCTCCCAGGGCTAAGCAGGCAGGGTGTTCTGCACACTCTCCTCCCTGTGTCCTTCCACCCCCGGGGCCCCTTGCTGTGTCCACCAGCTGCTCCTGGTCTCTGCCTTCCCCTGTGGCACATGGTGCCCACAGTGCTCAGCCCCTCCTCCTGCAGCGCTGCCACCGCCAGGCCCGCGTTCTGCTGGGCCAGACGCTGAGCCATGGCGAAGCCAATCCTGCGGTGGAGATGAATGGAACAAAGCCTCAGCTCCTCGCTACTATTCTCCTTCCCCCCCAGCCCTGGAAATCAACAAGGCTGTGTCCTGCTCTATAGCCCCGAGGTCCTTTTGAGCAAGTAAGTGTCCCTGTGAGGGGTCAAGACCCACAGGGCAATAGGATACTCACCCATCAGTGGACCCTGTGACCCCGGCTACCTGATTGGCCAGAATGCCATTTTGTTCTATCCCGCTGCTGCTCAGTTGCACAGAGAGCCCGGCACAGGGACGGAAGAGGCCCCGGGGGACCCAGGCCCTGCACGGTGGCCGGTGACTGGTCTGCTTCCCGCTGAACTCGGCCCTGGGGGAAAGAATCAACTTCATTTATCACTGACGCCGTCAGCAAGAATGGTGATGATCTGCCCCCAGCTCCTCCGGACAGACAAGGCCAGTGGCAGAGAGTGGGAAAGAGTCGGGCCAGTCAGGGTGAATTTCAAACAGGTGAGCCTCAGGTCAGGGAAACTTTCCTGAAAATTCTCTCTTTATAAAAGGGGCAAATTAGAATGTGAGATCCAGAATTAAGTAGACATGATTGTTTTCCCATTCACTCCATAAGCAAGCACCGAGCCCTGGGCAGTAGATGCCGGGACCCCTGGTGAACCGTGGCCCCCAACCTCCACCTATGGAGCTTCCCAGTAGAGTGAGAATGCCAGATACCAAACTAATAATTACACCAATTATCAATTTTAATGAGCTGCTTATAGTTGAAAAAGTAGAAATCAACGAAAGTCTCCGTCAAACCTGGAGGGAGTATAAGCACAGCCACTTTGGAAAATGGTTTGGCACTGCCCGGGGAAGTTGAACGAACAGCCCTCTGACTCTGCACTTTCACAACCCAGGAGTGCTGTCACATGTGCACCATGAGCCTTCACACGAGCGTTCACAGCAACATGCTTTGAAATAGCCTCAAACTGGAACCAAGCCCAAATGTCCATTAATGGTAGAATAGATAGACAAATTGGGTTGCACTTATATAATGGAATGGTATGCAGCAATGAACATTAGTGAACTGAAGCTACACCGAACAACATAAAGGAATCTAAAAAATGATATCATTGAGGGAAAAGAGCCAGGCACAAAATAATCCTTTATTATGTGATTCCACATACACAAGTTTCAAAAGCAGGCAAAACCCCTCTATGTTGTTTAAGAATGCAAACAGGTGTTAAAACTGCAGAGAAAAGCAAGGCAGTAATTATCACAGAAGTCAGGAGAGTGGATATTCCTAGGGTAAAAGAGGGGGGACGACCGGGGAGTGGCAAACTGAGGGGTTTCTGGGATGCTGTCTGTGTTCCATTGTATGACTACATGGTGTCCACTAAGATATGTGTGTCTTGGGGCAGGGATAAATTAGGAATTGGGGATTAACAGACATACACTACTATATATAACATAGATCAGCAAAAAGGACCTACTGTATAGCATAGGGAGCTATATTCAATATATTGTAATAACCTATAATGGGGACTCCCCTGGTGGTCCAGTGGTTAAGACTCTGCACTTCCACTGCAGGGGGCGTGGGTTCGATCCCTGGTCGGGGAATCCCTCATGTGGATCCCGCATTGTTCCGCATGCCTCACAGCGTAGCCCAAAAAAAAAAAACCTGTAATGGAAAAGAATCTGAAAAAGAATACATATACATCTATATGTGCATACACATATAGATATATATATAACTGAATCACTTTGCTGTACACCTGAAACATTGCAAATCTGCTATACTTCAATAAAAAAGGTTTTAATTGCGGGCTTCCCTGGTGGCACAGTGGTTGAGAGTCCGCCTGCCGATGCAGGGGACACGGGTTCGTGCCCCGGTCCGGGAAGATCCCACATGCCGCGGAGCGGCTAGGCCCGTGAGCCATGGCCGCTGAGCCTGCGCATCCGGAGCCTGTGCTCCACAACGGGAGAGGCCACAACAGTGAGAGGCCTACATACTGCAAAAAAAAAAAAAAAAACGGTTTTAATTAAAAAATAAATTAAAATTTTCAAAAAGAATATACCTCCACAAGAAAAAAAAACATATGTGTGTCTTGCATATGTATATGCATATACATACATATATACTTTTTCTGTATTTGTTATATTTCACAATCAAAATGTTTAAAAAGTAAAGATTATCTGCTCATGGTAAATTTTTAAATTCAAGTGGTTCAAAACTAGTTCAAAACCTAAGTCTCCCAGTTCTCTTCTTGGAGGCAAATTTCCCAGTGTCTCAAACACTTTCTCAGAGATGTTCTGTGCAAAGGGCTTTGTTTGAAACAGCAAGTTTTTGTGTATAAACGCTCAATCCACAAAGGTTTTCCTGGGAGCATGCTGCCAGATGGTGGAGGAAGCAGAGGCTCAGTGGACTCCTTGAGGGCAATGCCACTTGCTCCCTCTCTGGGGCCCCAGAGCCTTGCCGGCCCTGAGTCCAGGGGTGCTCGTCAGTCCAATACATTACAGGGGTGCACAGCTCATTCTGCTCAGGCTGGGAGAATCATCACTAGGGAGGCTGCAGATAAACAGGACCTGGAAGGTGAAGGGAGGTCTGACGGGGGAAGCAGCAGGATAGGTGGTCTGTGCTCTGGTCCAGGGCACAGACCGAGAGGAGAAGCAGAGGGGTGTGAGTGTCCACTGTGTTTGGGAGAGAGCAGGGTCACCTCTGTGCCTGGGGAACAGAGAATGGAGGACTCCTGGTTGCAAAAGCTGACTGGTTCCAAATGCCTGCATGATGACTCCTCCAGGCTGTGCTGAAGTGAAGCTCTCTGAAGGGCAGCTGTGAGGAACCCAGGCAGCCAAAGGAGCCCCAAGCCAGGCTGCTGTGTGGAGACCCACGCACCCAGCTCACCCTTGGGAAGGGAAGAGGTGTGCCACCCTAGCTATGCGCAGGATGAAGACTGGTATGGGAGACTCAGAGAGGAAGACATTTCCCTGTGAACTGCAAATACATCAGGGATGCATGCCTAGGGGACTCTCTTTCCACCCAACCCCAAATTTCCCAGCTCCGGGTCAGTGTGAGCCCAGAGGCTCCTGCCTCCCCTGTGGTGAGATTCCGTTTGCTTTCTGGAGAGCCCTGCCCCTTCTTGAATCTAGCAACCTGATTAGCTTCCTGCCAAGGGAAGTGGGGAAGGCATGGTTGGAGCAAAGCACTGTTGAGGATACTCAAGGACTTGGGGTGTACTTTTTGGGCAAGGCAGTGCCAGGGAGCTGAAGAGAGGCAGGCTCTGGCCACTCTGGGCCCAGGGGCCAACGGACATGCCCTTTCAGGAGGCCCTGGTGTGAGCTGACTCTGTCCACAGATCTTCATCAGTTCCAGACCTGCTCTGGCCACTCCATCATAAAGGGACTCTGGTTACTAAGCAACCCCTGCCGTACCTACTGCATCTCCCCTCGTTCCTTAGCAACCTTTGCATAACTCAGTTCCCTGGAGTTAGGTGTTGGTATCTATACATGATAAGAGAATGGGTGCTGCTCAGGAATTGTGGAGAAATTTCAGATGAAATATCAATCTGTATCAGTGTCATAGTGTCATAATGAAGGTGACCAAATGCTCTGCTTTGGGAGGGACAGCCTTTGTTTTCAGTTTATGTCTCTTCTGGTACCCTATTTCCAAAAACACCCTTTGCAGGTCCTACATCTCCTTGCTTTTTTATCCCAGCTGCTTTCACTCTGTTTGCTCTCTCTCTCCCATGCTCTCTCTCTTCTCTGCAAGGTCATATTTACAGGCTTTTATTCAGAGGGATGAGGGATTTCAACTCCTGATGGTTTTACCTTTCTTAAACAGGACACCAGATTCTAAACACTATTCTGACCCCCAGGGGACTCCTCTCCCCCTAGCTGTGAGCACAGATTAACCCCATCAAGTGTCGGGGGAATCAGTCTCCTTGGCTGGGAGGGCAGCAGGAAAAAGAGGACTTGCATTTTGTCGGGACAGGACATCCCCTGCTGGAAGGCTGGAGTTATAGCACCTCTGAGAAGCTGTTCCCATCTCTCAGCAAGCCGGCGTCCTACAACACTTCTTGCTGTAAGGTGGTTTGCCGGAAAGCTGCCCTACTTGTAAGGAAAAGCAGATCCAGGCTATTGCAGGTGAAGTGCGGAGAGACTGGTCAGGCCTCATCTATCTCTTTTTTTTTTTTTTTTTGCGGTACGCGGGCCTCTCACTGTTGTGGCCTCTCCCGTTGCGGAGCACAGGCTCCAGACGCGCAGGCTCAGCGGCCATTGTTCACGGGCCCAGCCGCTCCGCGGCATGTGGGATCTTCCCGGACCAGGGCACAGACCCGTGTCCCCTGCATCGGCAGGCGGACTCTCAACCACTGCGCCACCAGGGAAGCCCTCATCTGTCTCTTTTGGTTCCCCTTCCTGTTCAAGTCCCCCTAGACCAGGGCCTGAGATTGAGTGGCTTCCAAAGGCCCAGGCTCTGGCACCCTCTCCCCTCATTCATCTTTACTTTGAAGCAGTCAGCTGGGCCAGAGTTGAATGCAGGTCCTGGGAGCTTGGAGTGGCCTCTGAACCTGGCATTGCCCACTCTGATTCCCCTTTCCATGCTGGTCAATTCAGATGCCCAAATGTGGAAGATGGGAAGTCAAATGGACACACCTCAACCTAGTCCCAATGTTGAGGTAGGTGGCCTTCTCTTATCTCTTGGGTCCAAAGAGATAAGAGAATGGTAAAGGAAAGAAAACAAAGACTAGGGAGAGACGTACAGTCATTAGAAACATCGAAAATCAGGAAAGAGAGGGAATTCCCTGGCGGTCCAGTGGTTAGGACTCCGTGCTTTCACTGCTGAGGATCTGGATTCAATCCCTGGTCAAGGAACTAAGATCCTGCAAGCCACATGGGAGATGTCAACAGAAGCTGCATGATCTTGGGTGTCTGTTCCCCTCTCTGACTCCATTGGCACCTTGGTAAGAAAAGTTGAGCTAGGTGATCCTAAGGGCTCTGATAGTCCCACGAGCTTTTTTATGACAATCAGAGAAGAAATCAAGACTGAGCTGCAGGGACTTCCCTGGTGGTCCAGTGGTTAAGACTCCAAGCTCCCAATGCAGGGGGCCAGTTTCGATCCCTGGTTGGGGAACTAGATCCCGCATGCATGCCGCAACTAAGAGTCCATATGCTGCAACTAAGAAGCCCACATGTTGCAACTAAAGATCCTGCATGCTGCAACGAAGATCCCATGGGCCACAACTAAGACCCAGTGCAGCCTAAAAAAAAAAAAAAGACTGAGCTGCAGACAGAGCCCAGGAGAAAGAAGCACCAGCACGAAAAGTAAACAGGAGTGAAGGTGGGCAGTTCCGGCATCACGAACACCAACCTGGGCACAGCATCCCTGCCCTTAGGCGGCGTCAGCTCAGCCTCACCTGGCTGTGCTCATGGCTGTCCTGAGCACTGGTCAGGGGCCCCTCCGCCGTGGAGCCTGCAGCTGAGTGCGAGAATGTGAGTAGGCAGCAGGCTGGGTTTCAGGCACTGCTGTTTCTATCTGAAAAACTCAAGGATTCATGGACTTTACAGTCCTAGAATTAAGAAAGTTGGAGGTGAGAAAAGGCCTCCCCCACACAGCTGGTGAGGAAGCCTCAGGAGGGGGAAAGTGTAGGAAGTACTTGTCTGAGTGAAATTCTGCAGAATACTGCACAGACCACTTACCAATGACCCAGTCGTGCCAGTCCAGCTGTTCCCAGACTCTCACACACAACAGAAGCGGACAGACCCGTGGGTCCAAGCAGGCTCAAGACCCCACACTGGGCGGGGGGTGGAGGGGAGTGAATGAAAGGACAGGCAGCCTATAGGCTCAGCTGGCTGGGGACGCAGAGCTGAGTACAAAGTCAGCACCAAAAAGAGACCATAGACCTCAGTCCTAAAGCCAGTGATCCCACCCTTCCCTGTTATATCGGGCCCCTGGCACCATACAGGACTAATGGCTGCAGAGCTGCAGGTGCCCACTACCCAAGCTGTCACCTGGGTCCAAATATTTGATGAGCACCTGCTTCACATTGGAACCTAATCCCCAATGTGATGGTATTTGGAGGTGGAACGTTTGGAGATGCTTAGGTCATGAGGGTGACCTTCACTGTGTTAAGTACCAAGAATATCAAGACACTGAAGGCCTAATCCCTGCCCTCAATAAACTTACAGTCTATTAGAGGAGTCAAATTAATGCAGTGCAGGGTACTACTTGTCAAATGGAAGGAGGTTTGAGACTCAACCTCAAACCCAAGGAGAGCAGAGGATAAGCCACGTAGAGATGCCTGTGGGATTTTTCAGAGGAGGTACCCAGGCATATGGGTAAATCGTTCTGGCACTCCGGAGAGCAAGTTAGTAATCAGAAGAATGATTTGCAAACTCTTGATCATAGGCAGAAGCAGCCTCATAAAACGGATGAGATATTCCAAGAAAGTGAATAATGTGGAAAGAGAGGACAGCCAAAACTGGAAATGTGGTTGCCAGCCTCTGAGATGGTCTCTGGGACCCCTGTGGGCTGGCGTTCACTACCTTGTATAGTTCCCTCCCACATCATGCCTGGCTTGGCAGAAGTCGTGGTACGTCACTTCTGAGATTAGGATATATAAAACTGAGCATTCCGTCTTGGGCCCTCGCTGTTTCTTTCTTTCCCTCTTGGATTAGTCCTGGCTGCCATGTTGTGAGCAGCCCTATATGGCAAGACCCACGTGGCAAGGAACTGAGGGCTGCCAAAAACCACATGGTTTGGAAGCAAACGTCTCAGCCCGAGTTTTGAGATGACCGCAGCCCCAGCTGGGAGCTTAACTACAGCCTCACCAGACACCTTGAGCCAGAACCCCCAGCTACACTTCTCTCATTCCTGACTCTCAGAACCTGTGAGATAAATTTTTGAGCTGCTAAATGTTAGGGTAATTTGTTATGCAGTAACAGATAACCAGTACAGGAACCTTGGAAAAATTTACCTCATTGAAGAGATAGAGCAGAAAATCCTAAAATATAATATTTTTTAAAATAATATAGTCACAGTTAAAACAGTGTTGTATTGATACTTGAACAAACAAATCAAAGGAACAGAAGGGAAGGTTCAGAAAGAGATACAAACACACTTGAGAATTTAACATGTGATAAAGGTGGCATTTTGAATCAGTGAGAAAAAAGATAGATGTAGCAATAAATGATGTTGAGACAACTGGGTAGCTCTCTGGGGAAAAAGAACTTAAATTAGACCTGTGCCTTTCACACCACACACCAAAATACATTTCAGATGTATCAAAGATTTAAATATAAAAAATGAGACCATAAATACAAAAAATTACAGGAATCTTTTTTGCTTCTGTATGGAAAAGAAAACTACCTAAGCCAAGCCAAAAGAAAAGTACAACTTAGGGCTTCCTTGGTGGCGCAGTGGTTAAGAATCCGCCTGCCAATGCAGGGACACAGGTTCAAGCCCTGGTCCAGAAGATTTCACGTGCTGCAGAGCAACTAAGCCCGTGAGCCACAACTACTGAGCCCGCGTGCCTAGAGCCTGAGCTCTGCAACAAGAGTAGCCCCCGCTCACCGCAACTAGAGAAAGTCCGCGCACAGCAACGAAGACCCAACGCAGCCAAAGATTTTTTAAAAATTAAATAAATTAAAAAGAAAAGTACAATTTATATAAAGTTCTAGAATAGACAAAACTAATATATGGTGGTAGAAATCAGATCAATGGTTGTCTGAGTGTTGGGGCACAAGGGAACTTTCTAGGGTGATGGAAATGTTCTGTATCTCAATTGGGATGGTGGATACACAGATACAGACATTGGACAAAATCCTAGGGACTGTACACTTAAATTGTGTGCATTTTATTTTATCAGCAGTATACTTCAATAGAGTCGATTTGAAAGAAAGAAAGAGGGAATTCCCTGGTGGTCCAGTGTCTAAGACTCCTTGTTTCACTGCCAAAAGCATAGGTTCAATCCCTGGTGGGGGCAATAAGATCCCACAAGCCGTGCCGCATGGCAGAAAGAAACCAGGGCGTGGGGGGCGGGTGGCAGGGAAGAAAGAGAGAAAGAAAGAAGAAAAGAAAAGAAAGAATGAACTGAGGGCAAACACCAGTAGGTCTGAGTTTTTTAAAAAACAAGATTTCTCCATGAGACTTGTTAGTCCTGGATCCTGACCTACACTCAATCCCTTTCCTCTCTAGTGGTGACCCTTCCCCAGCTTCTCCTGGGCATAGATGATTCAAAGCTGATTTCCTACAGAATGGGAGATTCTCTTCACAGAGTCGAGGTTTATATGAAGCACAGCATCACTTTGCTTTGGTCTCTATACCAGGTTGAAGCATCCTCCAACCTTTGTTTCTGGGATGGTGCTGTCGACTGAATGTCTGTGTGTCCCGCCCCCCCCCCCAAATTCATATGTTGAAACCTAATCCCCAATGTGATGGTATTTGGAGGTGGAACTTTTGGGAGATGCTTAGGTCATGAGGGTGGAGCCCTCATAAATGGGATTAGCACCCTTATAAGAGAGACTCTAGAGAGGTCCCTCACCCCTTCCTCCATGAGGACACAGTGAGAAGACAACAATCTATGGACAGGGAAGAAGGCCTTCACCAGACACTGTATCTGCTGTCACTGTGATCTTGGACTTCCCAGCTTCCAGAACTATGAGAAATAAATGTTTGTTGTTTAAGTCATCTAGACTATGGTATTTTTGCTATAGCAGCCCAAGCAGACTAAGACAAGTTGGCCAGCTGGTTTAGTAGTTAGTTGATTTGTTGTTTGGAAGGTTGGTTGGTTCACAAATTGCAGAGATGATAAAAGCAAGAGAGATTTTTCTATGGGCAAAATCTAAAAGAGAAGGAAAAGAAGGGGGGAAAAAACCTTAAAAAGAAGAAAAGAGGGACTTCCCTGGTGGTGCAGTGGTTGAGAATCCACCTGCCAATGCAGGAGACACGGGTTCGAGCCCTGGGTCGGGAAGATCCCCCATGCCTCGGAAAAACTAAGCCCATGGGCCACGACTACTGAAGCCCACACACCCTAGAGCCCGAGCACTGCAACTACTGAAGCACGCATGCTCTAAGGCCCGCATGTCGCAACTGCTGAGCCCTAGTACTGCAACTACTGAAGCCCGTGCACCTATAGCCCATGCTCTGCAACAAGAGAAGCCACCTCAATGAGAAGTCTGTGCACCGCAACAAAGAGTAGCCCCTGCTTGCCACAGCTAGAGAAAGCCCACGCACAGCAATGAAGATCCAACGCAGCCCAAAATAATTTTTTTAAAAAAAAGAAGAAGAAGAGAAAACCCAAAGAAAGAAAAAACCTAAAGGTCTGTACATTTGAGGAGGATATTGACCATGGTGAAATTTCTTAAGACAAAAGTGAGAAAAAGAAGAATTGGGGAAAGTGGCATATATACATTCCCCTGATGGGGAAGAAAAGAGATTATGGAGAAGAAAGTTCTGGAGTGACCTTTTACCGCCTCAAGAAAACCCCCTCAGTAGCCAAGGCCTTTGGTAGCCATGGGGTAATGTAGAAACAGGGACCTGCTGGAGCCCAGAAGCACAGGACATAGTACCAGTCTCATGGTGACTACAGAAGAGTTATGCAACCTAATGCCAAAGGCTACATCTTGTGAAAGCTTATATGTATTTAAAAGCAAAAATTCCCATTGCAACATTTTATAACCTCCCTCCAATTCATTCCCTGCTCATCCCTTTCACCACAACATCTCACAGCCTTGGCAAGCTGCAAGGCATTTATCAGGAGAAGACTGAGTTTGCCAACATTTCTTTGCCCCGATATCCTCCTCTCAGAGCTTCTTATCTTCTTCCAGTGAGCTCTGGCTCACAAAGATGTCCATAGTGCACCAGCAAGCTGACAATGGATCTGGGTTCTACTCCACAACTTGGCACCTAAGGGTCATCCCCCATATCCCCTTTATGAGACTGACAAACAGCAAATTTTAAAAAACAGATGCCCAGTTAAATTTGAATTTCAGGTAAACAACAAACAATTTTTTAGCATAAGTATGTCCCAAATATTGCATGGGACATAATTATACTAAAAACGTATTCCTGGTTTATTTGAAATTCAAACTTACCTTGGTGTCTTGTATTTTATCTAGCAACCATACCCTTTCACCCTAGTGATAATGATTCTCCAGAGAACAATGACAGCTGTCAACTTGTTAACTGATCTGAAAAAAATACCAAAATTGTGTAAATTTTACATATCACCCAGGAGAAAGATGAGGACAAATTATTATATAAAATTAACTATTACATAATATATATATAATGGGGTTTTTTTGGCTTGGCTGCACTGCACAGCTTATGGGATCTTAGTTCCCTGACCAGGGATTGAACCCGGGTCCCGGCAGTGAAAGCGCCAAGTCCTAACCACTGGACTGCCAGGGAATTCCCTATGGAATATATTTAAAGGACACCAGCAATACATGGCCACAGTCTCCTTGTAACCATTTAAAAAAAGCCAAATAAAGCAAAAGTTCTCCGTAAGTAAGCCACCAAGTGTCTGTATGCTTCCCAAAAGTAACCACAGTTAACAGCGTGTTCTTCTAGAACTTTTCTATGCATTTGCACGCATATGTGTAAGTACAGAATATGTAGAGTTGTTTTGTGTGTTTGTATGTATCATATTGTAAATGCTATTCCGTTGTTCTTGTTACATGACAGTGGTCTGGGAACCACTTGGGAGATCCTTTCAGGGGGCCTATAAGGTCAAAATTATTTTCATAATAGTAAGACCTCATTTGCCTTTTGCACCCTCACTCTCTCACAAATGTACAGTGGAGTTTTCCAGAGGCTCCATGACATGTGATGATGTCATTGCTCTGACAGCTAGTGAAATACGTACGTGTAATTCTAATATTTTCCAAAATGTTCTAAAGAAGTAGAATTAGAGTATAAATGTGTGCATTTTCAAGAGGTGAACTCAGTTTGTTCTTGAACTTTTACTGTGCTATTCCTCACTAACTTCAATTGTACCTGCTATAATTTCTGTACTATTATCCAATATTGTTATTTTGAAATTCTGAATTTTTCCTTGGACCCCTGGGGAAACACGAGAAATAAGTATGCTTCATCTTATTTTGCAATAATATTTTTTAATGTTTCTCAAAAAAACTTCCTAAAATTTGTAATTTTATGGGCTTCCCTGGCAACCCAGTGGTTAAGACTCCGAGCTTCCACTGCAGGGAGCATGGGTTTAATCCCTGGTCGGGGAACAAAGATCTTGCATGCTGTATGGTGCAGCCACAGAACTTTTTTTTAATTTTTAAAAAAATAATAAAATACATGTAAAAGAATGAAATTAGAACACTCCTTAACACCATACACAAAAATAAACTCAAAATGGATTAAAGACCTAAATGTAAGACTGGACACTATAAAATTCTTAGGGGAAAACATAGGAAGAACACTCTTTGGCATAAATCACAGCAAGATCTTTTTTGACCCACCTCCTAGAGTAATGGAAATAAAAACAAAATAAACAAATGGGACCTAATGAAACTTAAAAGCTTTTGCACAGCAAAGGAAACTACAAACAAGATGAAAAGACAACCCTCAGAATGGGAGAAAATATTTGCAAATGAATCAATGGACAAAGGATTAATCTCCAAAATATATAAACAGCTCATGCAGCTCAATATTAATAAAACAAACAACCCAATCCAAAAATGGGCAGAAGACCTGAATAAACATTTCTCCAAAGAAGACATACAGATGGCCAAGAAGCAATCTTGCTCAATATCACTAATTATTAGAGAAATACAAATCAAAACTACAATAAGGTATCACCTCACACCAGTTAGAATGGGCATCATCAGAAAATCTACAAACAAGAAATGCTGGAGAGGGTGTGGAGAAAAGGGAACCCTCTTGCACTGTTGGTGGGAGTGTAAATTGATACAGCCACTATGGAGAAGAGTTTGGAGGTTCCTTAAAATACTAAAAATAGAATTTACCATATGACCCAGCAATCCCGCTACTGGACATACACCCAGAGAAAGCCATAATTCAAAAAGACACATGCACCCCACTGTTCACTGCAGCACTATTTACAATAGCCAGGTCATAGAAGCAACCTAAATGCCCATCGACAGACGAATGGATAAAGAAGATGTGGTACATATATACAATGGAATAGTACTCAGCCATAAAAAGGGATGAAATTGAGTCATTTGTAGAGGTGTGGTTGGACCTAGAGACTGTCATACAGAGTGAAGTAAGCCAGAAAGAGAAAAAAATATATCATATATTAACGCATATATGTGAAATCTAGAAAAATGGTACAGATGAACCGGTTTGCAAGGCAGAAGTAGAGACACAGATGTAGAGAACAAACATATGGACACAAAGGGAGGAAAGCGGGAGTGGAGTGGTGGTGGTGGGATGAATTGGGAGATTGGGATTGACACATATACACTAATAGTATAAAATAGATAACTAATAAAATCCTGCTATATAAAAAAATAAATAAAAAGTTTTTTAAAACTTTATCTAAAATAATAATAAAATAAAAATTTTATCTAAAATTGCTACTTTGAAATGTAATAATGTTTTATTCTAACACACATCATTTCTTTATTTTTTTAATATTTATTTATTTATTTATTTGGTTGCCCCAGGTCTTAGGTGCAGCAGGCGGGCTCCTTAGTTGTGACATGCAAAAACTTAGTTGCGGCCTGCATGCAGGATCTAGTTCACTGACCAAGGATCAAAACTGGGCCAAGGATCAAACCTGGGCCCCCTGCGTTGGGAGCGCAGAATCTTAACCACTGCGCCACTAGGGAAATCCCCATCATTTCTTTACAATATATTTCTTCTTATGTTCAAGAATTTATCATTGGCTTAAGAAAGACAGATTAGAAGACTTTCTTCTTCAACCCACCTCTACACCATCTATGCCTAAAAATACTGAAAAAGATGAAATTGACATGTCAGAGTTCTCTGACTAGTGGAAAGGAGGGATACACTCCAAAGCAACTGTGCAAAACTAAGTAAGAAACAAAAATATGATGAAATCTGTATTTCTCTCAACTATATAGATATTAGTTGTTTATCTCATCACGTCTTATGCAACAGAACATTTTGAATAGTATTATAGCACTAGGTAAGTTGCAGCATCATCGTGAGACCAATCATTCAGAGTTAGAGAAAAAGGAATTGCTTAGTTTAAATGTAGATATGCTGAGCTCTTTAAAAGCTAAAAATTGTTTCTTTCAGCTTTTCAAAGTAGAAATGAAAAAGTTACTGAAGCGTCGTACAGGATAACTTATCACACCGCATTTGCTGAAGAAGTGAACTCAATAGCTGAGAGATAATAAAGCCTCGTACCTTGACATAGCTGAACACCTGCTAGATGAAAAGTCGTGAAAGAAATCTGAGCTTCCACTTAACAACAACACAGTCACTCGTCAAATTAAAGATTTAGCAGCAAATATGAAGACTGAGTTAATCTCTTGCCTGAAGAATTGTACTTGTGCCTCATAAATGAATGAATCAACATACAGGAGAAACGAGCTCTTTTCTTGTATTCATCTCCTGTCAGCACCAGCTGATCGTTAAATATCTTCTTCTATGTGAATACTTGGCAATGATGAAATGTGGTGGTGAAATTCTCAGTGCTGACTAACTTTTTTGAATGTCATGGTTTCTCCTGAAACAACGGTTTTGATATTTCCACCAATGGCACAAAAGCAATAGTGGGTTATTTGGTGCCACAGGTAAAGCAGTGGCACCAAACTGTCCAAGTAGTCATTAGATTCTTCATAGCACACACTCGCAGTTTAGGAAAAAATGTCAGTTTCACTTAAGATCATTTTATTAAATCTTGATCCTTTAAAGAAGATATGGTGTATATATATATATATATATATATACACACACACACACACAATGGAATGTTACTTGGCCATTAAAAAGAATGAAATAATGCCATTTGCAGCAACATGGATGGACCTAAAGATTATCATACTAAGTGAAGTAAGTCAGACAGAGAAAGGCAATATCATATGATATCACTTATATGCGGAATAGCCTGTCCTCCAAGGCTGCATATCAAGGACATTCCAGAGCCTTTTACCCCCATCCTCCTCTTTCCTGAGAATATATTCTCCCTGTCAATCCTAAATATTGATTCAACAAACTGTCGCCGAGTCATATATTATTTTTCTAAGAATCAGTAAGGTGTTCATTTCACAAGGTAATATAAAGAATGTCCCCAGGACTCTGCTCACCCCCTGTGCTCCCTCCTGCCCTCCCACTCTCAGCTGCTCCCTCCCAGGTTCCCAGCTCCGGGTGTGTCCATTAAGTCAGCCTGCCCCTAAACCTCACACGGTACACAAAAATTAATTCAAAATGGCACACAGATTTAAAGGTAAAACATGGGGACTTCCCTGGTTGTCCAGTGGTTAAGACTTTGCCTTCCAGTGCAGGGGGTGTGGGTTCGATCCCTGGTGGGAGAGCTAGGATCCCACAGGTCTCTCGGCCAGAAAACCAAAACATAAAACAGAAACAATATTGTAAAAAATTCAATAAAGACTTTTTAAAAAGTGGTCCACGTCAAAAAAGAAAATCTTTTAAAAAATAAGTAAAGGTAAAACATAAAACTATAAAACTTTTAAAACATAGAACAATCTTCCTTAGTCTGTTAATATGGTAAATTACATGGATTGATATTTGAATATTGAATGAGCCTTGTATCCTTGGTTGACTATGATGTATAATGGTTTTTATGCATTGCTGAATTCTATTTGCTAATTTTTCATTAAGGCTTTTTGTACCTATTTTTGTATCTATATTCATGAAGGTTATTGAGCTATAGTTTTCTTTTTCTTTTCTTTTTTCTTCCTACGGTCTTCGTCTGATTTTAGTATCAAGGTAATAGTATCTTTATAAAATGAATTGGGAAGTTTTCCTTCCTCTTCCATATTCTGGGAGAGATTATGTAGAATTGGTCAAATCTATCTAGTATACTCCAAAAGGAACAGGGTTCTCTTTCTTTCTTTCTTTCTTTTTCTGTCACAATGGTTAATGATTATCTGGGGGAGGTGAACCACTCACCTAATATGAGGTTCAACTATGTCCTATTTGTTTTTATATTTCTGTAATGCTAGTATAGCTAGTATAGCTTTTACTATGTGCCAGAAACTATTCCAAGCATTTTGTAAATATTCTTTTACTCCTCATACAACCATTTAAGGTAGGTATTATAATCATTCCTATTTCACAAATGAGAAAACTGAGACACAGGTAAATACTTGCACAAGGTCACACAGCCAATATAGGCATACCTCAGAGATACTGCAGGTTTGGTTCCACGCCACCACAATTAAGTGAATATCACAATAAAGTGAGTTACGTGAATTTTTTGGTGCATACAAAAGATACATTTACACTATACTGTTAAGTGTGCAATAGCGTTATGTCTTTAAAACAAGTACAAGGGGGCTTCCCTGGTGGCGCAGTGGTTGAGAGTCCGCCTGCCAATGCAGGGGACGCGGGTTCGTGCCCTGGTCTGGGAGGATCCCGCATGCCACGGAGCCGCTGGGCCCGTGCGCCATGGCCGCTGAGCCTGAGCGTCTGGAGCCTGTGCTCCGCAACGGGAGAGACCACAGCAGTAAGAGGCCCGCGTACCGCAAAAAATGAAAAATAAAAAAATAGGGCTTCCCTGTTGGCGCAGTGGTTGAGAGGCCACCTGCCGAAGCAGGGGACACGGGTTCGTGCCCCGGTCCGGGAAGATCCCACGTGCCGCGGAGCGGCTGGGCCCGTGAGCCATGGCCGCTGGGCCTGCGTGTCCGGAGCCTGTGCTCCGCAACGGGAGAGGCCACAACAGTGAGAGGCCCGCGTACCGCAAAAATAAATAAATAAATAAAACAAGTACAGGGGTGGAGGAAAAAGGAACTGGATGAAGGCAGTCAAAATGCACAAACTTCCAGACATGAGATAAATAAGTCCTAGGGATGTAATGTAGAACATGATAAATATAATTAACACTGCTGTATGTTATATTTGAAAGTTGTTAGAGAGTAACTCCTAAGAGTTCTCATCACAAGGAAATTTATTTTCTATTTCTTTAATTTTGTAACTGTATGAGCTGATGGATGTTCACTAAAGTTACCGTGATCATTATTTCATGATGTATGAAGTCAAATCATTATGCTGTACCCCTTAAACTTATACAGTGCTGTATGTCAAGTACATCTCAATAACACTGGAAGAAAAAAATAAAAATAAAAACTTTTTAAAAAGTATATACCTTAAAAAAAAAAAGTATATACCTTAATTTAAAAATACTTTATTGCTGGAACTTTCCTGGCGGTCCAGTGGTTAAGAATCCACCCTTCCAATGCAGGGGGCATGGGTTCTAAGGGAACTAAGATCCCACATGCCCTGCAGCAGCACAACCTC
>NW_020173974.1:289046-300618 GCF_003031525.2 Neophocaena asiaeorientalis asiaeorientalis | reverse complement strand
ACACCCTATATATATATATATATATATATATATATAGTTTCTAAAAATTGCTAACCATCATCTGAGCCTTCAACGAGTCATAACTTTTTGCTGGTGGAGGGTCTTGCCTCAGTGTTGATGGCTGCTCTCTGATCAGGGTGGTGGTGGCCGCTGAAGCCTGGGGTGACTGTGACAATTTCTTAAGATAACAATGAAGTTTGCCACATCCATTGACTCTTTTACAGACCATTTCTCTGTAGCGTGCAATGCTGTTTGATACCCACAGCAGAACTTCTCTCAGAATTGGAGTCAATCCTCTCAGACCCTGCTGCTGCTTTATCAACTAAGTTTGTGTCATTTTCTAAGTCTTTTGCTGTCATTTCACCAATCGATTAAGTTCACTGTCTTAACTGGGCTCAGTTCATGTTGTCCCAGAACAATTACAATAGTAACATCGAAGATCGCTGATCAGAGATCACTACAACAAAATAATGATTAAAAAGTTCAAAATATTGCAAGAATTACCAGAATGTGACACAGAGACACAAAGCGAGCCAATGTTGTTGGAAACATGGTACCAATAGAACTGCTTAATGCCGGTTTGCCACAAATCCTCAGTTTGTAAAAAATGCAGTACCTGTGAAGCACGATAAACGCGAAGTGCACTAAAACGAGGTAGGCCTGTAAATGGAAGAGTTGGGATTTAAACCCATTCTCTCCATCACAGGAATCTTCTGCCCCTGGAGACATTAGTATTATTTTCATACTCTAGTTAATGAAACTGAAGATCACAGAGCTTAAGTGATTTGTCCAATTGGACATGACAAAAGTAGAATTCTTGATTCCCACCCACACCAAAACCTGGCTTTCCATATCTCCCCATCTCAGAAAGGAGTTCCAGCCAAATGCATGAGAGCTGCCTTTGAGTTTTCTCTGCACCTGTACTCCCACAGCCAATCCATCAGCCATGAGCTTCCCTGGTGGCGCAGTGGTTGAGAGTCCGCCTGCCGATGCAGGGGACACGGGTTCGTGCCCCGGTCCGGGAAGATCCCACATGCCGCGGAGCGGCTGGGCCCGTGAGCCATGGCCGCTGAGCCTGCGCGTCCGGAGCCTGTGCTCCGCAACGGGAGAGGCCACACACACACAAAAAAAACAATCCATCAGCCAGTCCTGTTGATTGCACGTCCAAAACACACTTCAAATCCTCTCTTCCTCTACTGTCATCTCTGGTCTATACTATGAATGCAGTGCTCCTAACTGACCTCCTTCATTCTCTCCTAAACCCTCATAAGCCGTTCTCCCTCCACCCTGCAACTAGAGTTTTTTTATTTTTTAATTTTAAAAAATTTTTATTTATTTACTTATTTATCTGTTTATTTATGACCACACATGGCGTGGCTTGTGGGATCTTAGTTCCCCAACCAGGGATTGAACCTGGGCCCTCGGCAGTGAAAGCACAGAGTCCTAACCACTGGACCACCAGGGAATTCCCTAGAGTTATCTTCTTAAACATAAATCTCCACTGTTTAAAACTCTTCAGTGGCTTCCCATTGCACCTAGAATCCACTTAGAATCAAAACTTAAATCCTTTCCCTGACTCACAAAGCTGTGTAGCCCCCGGCTCCTGCGTATCTCTCAGAGCACCTCATCCACATTGTCCTTCGCCCCCGTGCTTCTTTCTGCCCCAAACCAGCCCTCACAGTCTCTGCATCTGTTATTCCTTGAAAGCTCTTCCCACAAACATTTTATGGTCGATAAACGTCACCTCCTCATAGAGACTTTCCCTAACCACCTGGTACAAGGGGACCCTCAGCAGCAGTCTCTCCCACCATTCTCTTTTATTTTCTTCATAGTATGTGTCACTGCCTAACATTTTTTTCTTGTTTATTACCTCCGCTACTAGAGTGTAAGCTCCCTAAGCAAATAATAATAACACTTATGTAGCTCTTATTTTATACCAGGTACTGTTCAAAGCACTTTTACACAGGTAAACTCATTTAATCCTCACCACAATCCTAAAAAGTTGCACTATAAACATCTCCTTGTTTCAAAGGACTCAAGAACAGAGAGGCAGAGCAACTTGCCCACAGTCACACAGCTTGTAAAGGGTGAAGCTGGGAGGCAAGCCCAGGCAGTCTGGCTGTGGAATGTGTGCTCCTAACTCTCCTACTTTATGGCCCTCGTAAGAGTCCCATGTTCTGCTTGGAGAGCCGTCCAGAAACTTGTAAGAGTGTGACAGACAGGGCTGTTCAAGGGTAAAGCTCATAGAGACAAAGGCCCAGAAATCAAATCTGAACCAAGGCAAAGACAGAGGGCCTGGTGTGTCATCAGCCAAAATGAAAACTGTCAGACTCTCTCCCGAGTTGTTCAGGGCTCTCCCGGGAAGGATTTGGGGCCACAAATCCTTTAACCATCCTTCCCGTCCACAGCCTGAGGTCACCACTGTCACTAGTGTCTGAAGGCCAGAAATAGAAAAGAGACACTTGGCCTTCTAATGTGCTTAATCTAATGCTTGATTTATTAAAGATGAGACAGTGGCCTTTTGCAGTGGGAGCCTTGCTAGGCACTGGAGACTGCCGGATGTGGCATCTGGGTCCCAATATTCACGTTGTCCTTGCGTGATGCTTTCTGCTATACTACAAGGTCACGCTACTCCCTCACTCCCACCCCAGGACTTTGCTCTGATGGGGGAGGGGTACCAGGATCACCACTAAATACTAGCAATAAAAGCCAACTTAGTCTGCTTTTCCTGTAGCTTATCAGCACAGGGACACAGTGGTGGGTAAGGTGAAGGGTAGCCCAGCTCCAAGGATGGGATTATGACCTTAGACATTTCCCCAGTGATGAATGTCTAGTCACTCTGAACATATTCACAGCAGCTCCGGCCCTACCTTACAGACAGCGCTCACTCAAGCAGGAGGGGACCTGCCAAGATTCCAGTGAGCAGGAGGTCAGCACAAGAGAGGTCTGGCCACCAAGGACGCTGGGGAAGGGTCCTCAGTCACTAGGCGGTCTGGAGCATGAAGTCACAAGGACAGACCTGGAAGCACAAAGGAACAACAGGATCACAGCAACACTAGCCACCGCGTGGCCTTGAAGCCAAGTTAGCAAATGAGCACCATCGCTCCTCCCATCTGCAGGGTAGGACCAGGATGGTTCCCAGAACTGAGAGCAGAGGAGAGGGTGGAGTCATGCTGTTAGGCAGATATTCCCAACAGGGTGACACAGCCACAAGGAAAAAGAGCTGGGAGGCTGGGACAGGTCTTTCCAGGTGGGGAGAAAGCTATGGGTGTGATGAGGGAGATTAGAGAGAGCCTGACTGCCCTCCTCACCCAGTGCATGCCCCACCAAGGGCAGGGTTTCGGGGGAATCTTCATGGAAAAGTCTGCCGTGAGGCAGTGTGTGCAGTGGCTAAAAACTCAGGCTTTAGGGAATTCCCTGGCGGTCCAGTGGTTAGGACTTGGTGCTTTCACTGCCGGGGTCCAGATTCGATCCCTGGTCAGGGAACTAGGATCCCGCAAGCTGTGCAGTGCGACCTAAACAAAAAACAAACAAAAAACCCCCGCAATCTTTAGAAACCAAAGAAACTGCTCTAAAGCCATGACTCCACACTCAGGAGCTGTAAGGCCTAGGGCAGTGGTTCTCAAAGTGTGCTCCTTGGTCCAGTAGCATTAGCCTTACTGGGGAACTCAGGAGAAATGCAAATTCTTGGGTCCCACCGCAGCCTTCTGGATCACAGTCCGGGTGTGAGGTCCCACACGCTATGTTTGATCAAGCACTCTGGCTGATTCTGCTGCGTACCAGAGTTTGAGAACCGCTAACCTAGGACAGAACTATCTGTTAGTTCTGTTAGTTAGTACTGGTTAGTACTGGTTAACTGGTTAGTACTAACCGGTTAGTACTATCATCTCCCACCTAGTCTGAGAAACAAAAAGAATCTGGATCCTAATGTTGACCTCTTCCTGGGTCACCTAGTCAGTGTCAGTCACTCTCAAGCAGCCAGTGCTAACAGGAAGATACCTAATGCACCTCTCTCTCAGGGGGGTGCTCACCGCGTATCGAGGGAGGGGAAGGGGCTGGGAGGTGCCCAGGTTCAGGACCCAGCTCGGGAGCTACCAGCTGTGTGAAGCTGTCAGGTGTGAAGCTTCCCTTTGTACCTCCCACACCACGGAACCAGGGACACGCTGGCTGCTCAGTCCTCACTGAAGGGTGAAATCGACCTCAACTTCTCCATGTCTCACATCAGGATCAGCCTGCACCACCACCTCTTCCGGAGTTGCTGGAAGGCCATGACTCAAATTACAGATTGAATAGGCAAAGGTGCCTGTGCAGAGACACTGTTAGGCAAAGCGGAGCGGGGGCGGCTAAACTAATGGTGTCAATGCCCTTGCTCTCCCACCTAAGGCTACTACAAGGGCACATTCTACTCTCTACGGTTCCCAAGAACAGCCTGGTCCAGCAGGACCAGAGCGTAAACAGCAGGAACTGAGCCTGTGGTTGTCACGTCTGGAAGGAGGCATCGCACAAGGGCAAAGGGAGGAAAGGGTGGGGTATCTTTCTGCCAGCTCCAAGGGGCAGAAGGAGAAACCTCTTTACCTGAAAATGAATTTCACAGAGAGGCGTATCTCCCTGCATTTATTCCTGGCACACGGTGTTTTGAATTGTCGCTCCCATTTTATTTCGAAGATGTCACTTTTAAAATATATTTTCCATTTTTCTATTTTCATCAGAGAGAAAGAGTCAACTAGATGTTAATCTGTCTTTCACACATGCTAATTTCCCATTTAATGAGGAAATTCTGTGGGAAATAGCAGTTGCAGCTGTAAGAGGTGAAATTCCACCCTGGAGGATAAGATGAGGGGGCAACTGAGTGCGGAGTGAACATCAGATACTGAGGAGCCCGAAGCAGAAGGCCGTGTATTCACACCCGTGTGATAATTGTGGTTTAGCCACGAGGTCTCTACTGGCTGCCTCCTCCTCTGCTGCCAGAAAGGGATGTGGGTAATGATCATGATTTGCTGTATCCTCAGGTTCCCTTTATGTACAAATATAAACCATTATTATGAGATAAACCAGGGTATTCGTGTGGGATTTAGGAATGCTCAGGGTTTTCTTCACATCTGATGTGCTGGATGACTCTAGCCTTGACTCTCAGCCTCTCCAAGCCCCCAGCTCCTCCCTCTGTGGTAGAGCCAGCCTGCACTGCTCTGGGGATCTTGGGGGTCCTAACCCCATCTCCCATCCACACATGTACAGGGGCTAGGACTTCGAGCAAATTGTGATGAAATAAGACACAGAGCAGTGCCCTGGTGGAATGTCACCTGGCTGGTTTCTCTACCTCTTGGGCATCTTACCCTTGCCACCACCCATGGCTCAGAGGTACCGCAGATCATTTAAAGCATAGAAACATGTGTCCCTCAGTGTGAGGCGTGGTACATAATGTGCACCCAAATCCAGTTCAGTCCCAGTGACTGCCCGCCTCCCTTTGTCCTCCCCATCCCACCCCAGGGAAATCAGACTCTTTCTCTCAGCTCCATTGGATGACGTAGAAGGCCCAACGCCGTAGCATAACCCCCAGGACTCCTTCTCTTTCCAATACCAGGCTGCTCCCTTCACAGCCACCATAGGAAACAAATGGGCTTAGGACGGATGAGGGGGGTACCAGAAGATGCTGGACTTTGCTGGGCATGGATGCCCCTTTCAGAATCTCATGAGAGCTATTGTCTTCTCCCCAGAGGGGAAAAAATGGATATCCATGCTCCATTTGCCCATTTTCAGAGGGTTCACAGTCCCTAAGGCCCATCCTTGGGTCCCTCAGTTCATAGACCTTGGGTTAAAAACCCCTGCTCCGTAGAGAACCCAGTCCCACAGAGAGTATGGAGAAAGAAGCAGAAACGAGTTCTCAAACACCCTTTCCCTTCTCAGCAAGCCAAAACCGGGAGCGGTGAGAGGCAGGGGTGGTCACGCAGGGAAGAACATTCTGGAACCATGATCTGATAGGCAGAGGGGAGCTGTGTGTCCTGCCAGCAGTGGCCAAATAGAGGAAATGCAGTGTCTGGCCACGCAGGCCACTCTTACCCTCTCTCCCACCATGGGGATCTCTGGCCCCATCCTGACCCCTGGTGGCTGCTGGTGGGACGAGGTGGGAGAGCTTCCCAAGCTCCTCCCTGACCTGCGGGGGAGAGGGGGCAGCTCAATTGGAAGATGAACCCCCAAGCCTACAGGCCCTGGCTGGGGTCCCCAGGAGGTAACAGCATGTTTCTAAGGGTCCTTCAGGGGGTTCACTCCACTGCAGTGCCTTCTCAGTCTAAGCCTGGCAATCAAACATATGTGCATGAAAAAAAGCACTTTTCACCTGTCAAGTTGGCAGAAGGGGTGTGTGTGTGTGTGTGTGTGTGTGTGTGTGTGTGTGTGTGTGTGTGTGTGTCAAATACAGGTCAGGGTGCAATATGCAATAATACCAGCACTCTCACTGGGGAGAGTACAAATTTGTACAACCTTTCTGGAAGCGATTCTAGCAAAATAAATCCAAAATCTTACAAAGTGTTTCTATCCTCTCACCCAGCAATTCTGGGTCTGTTAATACTGTTAGAATCCAACTTCAAGAAACCATAGACTGAAATAACACGATACCTAAGTTTTGAAATAAATGGCAGAAGAGAAAATAAGATTAGCCAAAAGTGATAATTGCTGAAGTTGAAGGATGGGCACATGAGAGTTTTTATTCTACTTTTGTCTATCTTGGTATATCTTTGAAAATTTCCATGATAAAGCATTTTTATTTTTATTTTGGCTGGGCCGCACAGCTTGTGAGATCTTAGTTCCCCCACCAGGGATTGAACTTGGGCCACCACAGTGTAAGTGCCAAGTCTTAACCACTGGACCCCCAGGGAACTGCCAGAAATTAACATCTTTTATACAAATCTTTCTATCTCCGATGCTTTCTTTTAAAAATGCTTTGGGAATCTCCTGGCAGTCCAGTGGCTGGGAACCTGCACTTCCACTGCCGAGGGCATGGGTTCAATCCCTGTTTAGGATCCCGCAAGCCCTGCTGCGCAGCCAGAAAACAAAGACGTTAATTTTTAATAGCAAAAACTGTGCAAATGGCATAAAAGTGCTATGCTAGAATGGTTCAACAAATTATGCTGCATCCAAACAGTGGAATATTATGCGGCCATTAAAAATTCAAGGATGTTTTAATGACATGAAAAAATGTTTACAGTGTAATGCAAAGCAAATAAGTAGGATACAAAATTGTCTATGAATCATTTAGCTGATTAAATAAAAAATGCGTAGAAGAGAAGACGATATGAAAACACGCTCAAGTGTTTGTCAGACGGTGAGACTATGTGTGATTTTTACTCTTGACATTGTGCTTTATTTTCCTATTTCTACAATCAGCATGTTTTACTTTTAGAAACAGGCCCCCAAATTGCATTTGTTAAAATAATACTCACTTGGGACTTCCCTGGTGGCGCAGTGGTTAAGAATCCACCTGCCAACGCAGGGGACACAGGTTCAAGCCCTGGTCCGGGAAGATCCCACATGCTGCGGAGCAACTAAGCCCGTGTGCCACAACTACTGAAGCCCGTGCTCCTCAACAAGAGAAGCCACCGCAATGAGAAGCCCGCGCACCACAATGAAGAGCAGCTTCTGCTCACTGCAACTAGAGAAAGCCCGCGTGCAGCAACGAAGACCCAACACAGCCAAAAATAAAAATAAATAAATTTATAAAAAAAAAATAATACTCACTTGGGAGTCTGATAGATATTCAACTCCAAACGCTGCCATATATTAGCTGTGCAACATTGAGCAAATTAACCTCTGGGTCCCAGATTCCTCACCTATAAGACTGGCATAATGCCACCTATTTTTCAAGCCCCATTTACTGGGCATTTACTATGTACAAGGCACTAGATCAGGTGCTTTTCCCTCTATATATAATCACACGTGCTATTCATACATGATCATTTCAATCCTCACCATAAGCTGGGGGATAGGTTAGGGTGTTCCCATTTTAGAGATACACAAACTGCAGCTCGGAAAAGTTAGGGAATGTGCTCAGGTTTACCCAGCTAGCAGGCAGTAGAGTCAGGATTCAGACTGAGGTCTGTCCATCTTTGCAAGCCCGGCTCTTGGCCTCCAGCCTGGGCTGCTAGGTTTTGTTGTGAGGATTGAATGAAGGAATGCAGGTGGAGGACAACCCACAGTGCAGCTCCAAGACCAGAGCTGCTTCACTTCATGTTGCTTTCCTTTTCTATGACCCCCAGGCATTGGTAAATTGTGGCAGAACAAACCAGTGCATCCTCCGAAAGGAAAAAAACAAAGCATCTTTACCCTAAAAGAAGGGATTATAGGACCTGTAGGGACAGACCAGAGAGTGATTGGAAAACTGCCTCTCTCAGGGCAATATGGGGGGGGAAGACTTGTGAGCCCCACAAGTGCCAGGGTAGTTTTGCCAGTGACTTCTTCAGGGTGTCATCAGACCTATACCTTGATTTGCAGCTTAGAATTCAGTACTGACTCACCCTACCAACAAGCATCGCTCCCCACCTTCCACTTACCCTGTCATCCTTCTTCCCTAGAGAACAGGGCACACATCTCCTCAGGTCCATAGCTTTGTTTTTCTTTTCTCATTTCCTCACAGCCCACCCTCCCCCCACCCCCACTTTGTCTTTTTGGAGAAAAGGGGAATCTTAGGGTCTGAATAGTACAAGGCACTGTGTGGAGAGGAAAGGCCTGAATATCTAGGGGTGAGTGATGCGATGCAGCTGGGCCTGCCCCAGTACTCCTTCTAGATTCCTCTTCAATGCCTCTTTCCCTAGGGAGCCAGCCGAAGTTAGGTTCCATCCCTATTCTCTATTTCTACCCCTGTCATAACACAAACTACTCTAGAGTTGCTTGTTAGTTGTCTGTCTTCTCTACTAGACAGTGAGCTCCATGAGAACACTGCAGTGTTCACCACTAGATCTGTAGCCCAGGGCAATGTGCCTGGTACACAGTAAACTATATAAATGTTTGATGAATGGAGAAAGGAAGGAAGGAAGGGAAGGAGGAAGGAAGGACCTCTCGACCACCACCTTTGTCCCAAGTAGACCCACAGTTGCCCTGTTCCATGCTAGGACATGTTCCATGTGCTGGGACCACATCCTTAGATGTGGTCCCAGCCCTAAAGGCTTAAAATTTACATGTTTCTCCAACCTCATATCCACCTTTAGAAAAACAAAGTGCAAGGGAAATTCCTGTTTATTCCAAACCTCATGCTCTTTATTTTACCACCATAATCAAAAATAGATCTCCTGAGTTTAAGAGAGGTTCCCAAGTACAAGGAATTCTGGGAAGAATTACAGGGTTCAAAAGGTCTGAAGTCTGTTCTAATCCTAGCTCTGCCACCTCTACTGTGTGACCTCGGGTGAGTGATCTCCCCTCCTGGGCCTCAGTTCTCTTCCAGTAAAATGATGGGGATGACCAGACCTTGTATGAAAATAAACACACTTCAGAGAATTCCTTGGCAGTCCAGTGGTTAGGACTCGGCACTCTCACTGCTGGGGCCCTGGGTTCCAGGTTCAATCCCTGGTCTGGGAACTGAGATCCTGCAAGCGGCCTAAAAAGAAAGAAATAAAGAGAGAGAGAAAAAGAAACAAAGAAATGAAGAGGGGGAGAGAGAGAGAGAGAGAGAGAGAGAGAGAGAAAGAAAAGAAGGAAAGGAAGGAAGGAAGAAAGAAAGAAAAGGACCTGAGTGCATTTGACTACCTACCCTGTTGTAACTGGATGGTGTCCTCCTTCCTAA
Organism: Neophocaena asiaeorientalis asiaeorientalis; assembly: GCF_003031525.2. Classification (NCBI taxonomy): domain Eukaryota; kingdom Metazoa; phylum Chordata; class Mammalia; order Artiodactyla; family Phocoenidae; genus Neophocaena; species Neophocaena asiaeorientalis. The sequence continues at coordinate 290,849 of NW_020173974.1, read as the reverse complement.
ATGCTTAGGGGCAGGGTGGATGCAGCATCTAAGTAAGCTGAGGGGAGGGAAGACAGTATGTGCCTACTTCTGTCTGTAAACAGGAAGGCCCAGGATGTGCTGCCCCTCGGGTGAATGGTCAGGGAGTGGTGGAAGGCTGAAGAGGGCCTTGCCACGATAAGGCCCTCCCCAAATGTGTCTTTGCCTCTAGGTTTGCAAAAGAGACGACTCCAAAGCCCCAGCATCTCAATGGCACTGCCAAATATGACCCCCTGTTCCCCATTCAAAACCAATACACCCCCTCATCTCTGCCCACCTCCTTCAGAGGGAGAACCCAGGGAGAAAGAGCTGGTGGGGGGCGGAAGGTGGTGCAGCCTGGAAAAGCACTGTGGGTGCGGGCTTCCTGGAAGGGTCCCATTTCAAGCTTGCTCAGAAAGCACAAGTGGGGAGCCTCCTGGTCCCCTGCAGCAGTTTCTTAGGGAGGACAGTGGACTTGGTGGACACAGGCACCCAGGCCCAAAGGCTTCCTGGCTTCAGTCCAAGCAGATGGCAGGTTCATCCTTCTCCCCAGGGCCCCAGAAACACCACTTCCGGCCCTCCAGCCCCCGCTTGGGCTCTTCCTGGCTAGATGTCTCTGCCCAAGCCCGCCTTCCCTGTGCAGAGCTTTCTCCCTCCCTCACAACCCTTATTTTGCTCTCTCAGTCTCCATATCTATTTCTTCTCCCTCCTTCTCCTCCTCCCCTGCCTCTCTTCTCATTGCCATCCCTCACCAGCCCCAGAATGGGTCTCCCTCCCTTTCTCCCTCTCCGACAGTATCTCCCCCTGCCTTAGCTCTCACCCCTGCACCTCTTTCTTTGTATTCCTCTCGCCCTCTCCCGGCCTCGCCAGTATCTCTCCTCCCCCCGCTGGCTTCGACCTCCCCCAGCCTCCCCATCTTCAGCTCAGTCTCCTCCCCCTGGCTCCTCTCCCCTCCCCTCAGCCTCACCCCACTCCCTGCCAGCATCCCAGGGTTTCTTTCCACCCTGGGGGTCTCTGTGCCTCTCATCCTCCTCTCTGCTTGCCTCCTCCCTCATCGCAGGTTGAGCAGGCACCCATCCTTTTCTGCCCAGGCATCCCCGCCCCCCAACGCTATCACCGCCACTGTCTCTTCTTCCTCGTCTTCTCCTCTCCCCACCCTCTCCTCTCCTCTCTTCTCCCTGCCCCTTTAAATCTGCCTGGCCCAGCCTCCCCCGTGATGCTGGGATGGAGCAAACATTGATTTGCGCTGGGATGGAATCAGAATTTTGATTTTTTTTTTCCTCTCCCAACCATAAGAAGAAGAAAATAATAAAAACACCCCCTCTTGATAGCCCCCTCTCTCTTCCCATCCAGCTCCCAGCTCCTCTTCCTGACCTCCATCCAAGGCAGATTTTTTTCCCCTACATTATTCTCATCTCCCCCTACCCCTGCCACTACCTCGCGCGCCCCCCACTGCCTGCTCCTCCGGCTGGGGAGAGAGGGGACTCTCTCCTGCGGCTCCCCCACCTGGGCTCTCCGGGTTGGAGCAGTCTCTCCGGAAGGGGAGGGGGCTTGTCTTGCCTGGGCGAGGTGGGAGTGGAGGTATCCTGCCATGGATGCTGTGCCTGGGAAGCAGCCTGAGCCCCAGTCCACATGGTGAGTAACCTGCCCCCTCCCTTCTGCCCTTCTGCCCATCCGCACCCTCGCCTTTCCCCTGCAGAGCCTCCCCCATCCTTTCCCCCACCAAACCTTCTGCCCACCTTGCTCCGATCTCCCCCCTAGGTTTTCAACCCACCCACACCCCCGCCCCCTGCCAGGGAAGCCAAA
>NW_020173974.1:279657-288885 GCF_003031525.2 Neophocaena asiaeorientalis asiaeorientalis | reverse complement strand
GCCCTGCTGCCTGGGGTTAGGACCCCAAGCCCTGGGAGGGGCCCTCTACAAGAACGGAGGATGGGGGAGCCCCGTGCCTCCAAAGCTTGGGAGCTGCTGGAAGATGCTGCTGAAGGGTGGGGGGTTGGGGGGCGGTGCTGAGGCTCCGGAGCCACTGGGCCAGGGAGCGACGGGCAAAGAGGAGGGGCCTCGCTCGCCACTTCCCCCCTCTTTCTCCGCAGCCACTCAGGATGAGGGTCCGGCCCTGCCTGCCCGCGCTGGGCGCCCCCTGCCTGGCCCCGGTCTAACTGCCCCCGCCCCCAGGCCTCGCCCGGCTCCCAGGCCCCCAGCCGGCTTCTCCAGCCCCAGGATGCGCTGAGCCACCGGGGGGCTGAGGCCGCGCCAACTACATGCATGTCCCCCGGGGGCAAGTTCGACTTTGACGACGGGGGCTGCTACGTGGGGGGCTGGGAGGCGGGGCGGGCACATGGCTACGGCGTGTGCACGGGGCCCGGCGCCCAGGGCGAGTACAGCGGCTGCTGGGCGCAGGGCTTCGAGTCACTGGGCGTCTTCACGGGGCCCGGCGGACACAGCTACCAGGGCCACTGGCAGCAGGGCAAGCGCGAAGGGCTGGGCGTGGAGCGCAAGAGCCGCTGGACGTACCGCGGCGAGTGGCTGGGCGGGCTGAAGGGGCGCAGCGGTGTGTGGGAGAGCGTGTCCGGCCTGCGCTACGCCGGGCTCTGGAAGGACGGCTTCCAGGACGGCTACGGCACCGAGACCTACTCCGACGGAGGTGCGGGGCCCTGCCCACTACTGTCTGTCTGCTCGTCCGCGTGCGCCTCCCCGCTGGCCTGCCCCGCGTATGCCTTCCCCAGCCATACAACCCCCGGTGCCCCGCTGTTATCCTACACGCCTTCCCTATCAATATGCGCCCCTGCGCCCATCTTTCTGCCCTCTCCTCCCATCATCACACACGCCTTCCTTATTTGTCTGTCCCCTGCCTGATTTTCCCTCTCCCCAATCTGCCTGCCCTCACCCCTTCCCTGTCTGCCTGAGCCTCACACCCCGCATCTACCTAACCCTCACACACACCCTGTCTGCCTGTCCCACACACCTCCCCTCTCCACCTGCCTGTCCCTAACACCTCTGCTCTGCCTGTCCCCTCACATTTCCTCAGTCAGCCCCTGACAGTTCTCTTTGCTTGTCATATGCCATCTATACACCCCCGTCAACCTGTCCTCACACCCTCTGGACTGTCTGTCCTTCACACACCCAAGCCTGTCTGTCCCTCCCCCTTTCCCCTGTCTACCTGCACGGCCCTAATCCACGGATCTCCCACTCCCTGCCTGTCTTCCCTCTGCTCTTCCACACCTTCCGACCCCACCTGGCCTGTCCCCGGCTCCTAGTGCCCTTCCCCGACCTCCACGCCAGTTGCCCCCACCTCTCCCACCCGACTCTTAGGCTTCCAGGGGCGCATGGGGCTGGGGGTGGCAAGGAGCGGCGGGTCCTGACTCTTTCTCTCCCTCCTACCCCGCCCCGCGCAGGCACCTACCAGGGCCAGTGGCAGGCTGGGAAGCGCCACGGCTACGGGGTGCGCCAGAGTGTGCCCTACCATCAGGCGGCGCTGCTGCGCTCGCCCCGCCGCACCTCCCTGGACTCGGGCCACAGCGATCCCCCGACGCCGCCCCCGCCCCTGCCCCTGACCGGCGACGAAGGAGGCAGCCCGGCCTCCGGCTCCCGGGGAGGCTTCGTGCTGGCCGGGCCTGGGGATGCTGACAGCGCGGCCTGCCGAAAGCGCACCCCCGCGGCCGGCGGGTTCTTCCGCCGCTCGCTGCTGCTCAGCGGGCTTCGGGCGGGCGGGCGCCGAAGCTCCTTGGGCAGCAAGAGGGGCTCCCTGCGCAGCGAGGTGAGCAGCGAAGTGGGCAGCACGGGACCCCCAGGCTCCGAGGCCAGTGGGCCCCCGGCCCCGGCGCCGCCCGCCCTCATCGAGGGCTCGGCCACTGAGGTGTATGCGGGCGAATGGCGCGCCGACCGGCGCAGCGGCTACGGCGTGAGCCAGCGCTCCAACGGGCTGCGCTACGAGGGCGAGTGGCTGGGCAACCGGCGGCACGGCTACGGGCGCACCACCCGCCCCGACGGCTCCCGCGAGGAGGGCAAGTACAAGCGCAACCGGCTGGTGCACGGGGGGCGCGTGCGCAGCCTTCTTCCTCTGGCCCTTCGGAGGGGCAAAGTCAAGGAGAAGGTGGACAGGGCCGTCGAGGGCGCCCGTCGAGCCGTGAGCGCTGCCCGCCAGCGCCAGGAGATCGCCGCTGCCAGGTGGGCGCCCGGTGCAGAGGCCGTAGCGGGGTTAAGGGGAGAAGGTACCCTGGGGATAAGGAAGGGGGCGGTGCCTAAAGGAGGACCAAGACACAAGGCCTAGGGCCCGGTGGGGAAGAGCAGGCCTAGGGCCAGGCATTTGTAGCCCTGGGTATTTGAGGTGTTTATATCTGAGGCTGCAGGTGGACGTGGGTGTAACTGTGGGTGGCTGGGTATTTGAGGAAAGCCCTGTTAGACTGTAAGCGTGTCTCAGTGTCTTTTGTGGGGATGTGTGTCGTTGTGTGTGGGAGTAGCAATGAGCGCTGCCTTGTGCCGGCCCAGGAAACCTCTTGGAACTCAGACATGTTGCTAGTCTTCCTCTTCTTGTAGCTGATCCGGCCTCCAGGACTCTGCTGCTGGGAGCAGCAGCCCCCAGCAGAGAGACAGGGAGCGTACATCCGTAACCACATCCAAGCCAGCCCACAGTCTGCTATCATTTCAGCCTTAGGCCTCGGGAAGGTCTAGTTTGTACAGCTGATCTATCCACCTGAAAAGATAGTCCCTCTCAGCTTTATCTCTTCTGCCTCCCTTAACCCAACGGATAAAGGTTGAAGGGGAGGAGACTTGCCTATAAATGAAATTTTCTTTCTGCAAATCAGATTACATTTCATGCATCAGGAACCTCATTATCTAAAGCAGTGCAGTCCAGTAGGAATATAATGTAAGCCTAGTACATAATTTTGAATCTTCTAGTAGCTGTATGAAAAAATTACGAAGAAACAAATGAAATTAATTTAAATAATATATTTTTATTTAACCCAATATATCCAAAATATTATCATTTCAACCTAAAATCAATATGAAATAAGGAGAGATTTTACATACCCCCCCATTTTTCTTAAGTCTTTGAAATCTAATATGTGTTTTGCACTTAGAGTACATCATTCAATTTAGACTCGCCACATTTTAAGTGCTTAATAGCTGCATATGGCTTGTGACTAAAGAAAACCAAAAATCTATTTGTAAGGAGTTCATAAGCCCCTGATTTATACAATTTACACATAGGAATTTTTAGATATTGGTTTTTCTTTAAAAGGGAGGGCACAGTTGAAGGATCTTGTTTGAATTTGAGAGTGTTTCAGAGGATGAAAAGTCAAGATATGTCCAAATATGCTTCAGTGAGTTTGTAAAATGGATGACAAGGGGTGTGTGTGTGTGTGTGTGTGTGAGTGAGTAAACAGGTCATATCCAGAGTAGATGCCTGAACCAGAGAATGCCTATCTGTAGATATATCCGAGTGTCTGGATGGTTAGAGTCCAGGGCCTTGAGCCAGGGAAGGGGGAGGGCAGAGCACCAGGGAGCACTTCGGGCTGGATGGGGAGTGGGCATGTGCAGGAAAAACCGATCTCAGTAGCCAGAAAGATCAGGCAGTGGGAGGAGGCTGGTTGGTCTCCCCAGCAACAGGCCTGGCAAACCTGATTGGCTGCTGGTTGCCATGGAAACAGCAGGGCCCCAGCAGTAGGTGCCTCTGCCAGGTAGCCTGAGCCTGGCCTGATGCCTGAGCACTGACTGGGTCTACTGGCTAGGATTTGATCAACCATACCCTCCAAAGTCAAAAATACAGGACCTTGTCAATGCTGCAGTTTCTTGGCTGCCAACAGAACTCAATGCAACCCAAAACTGTGATCCTCATCCCCTGCCTTAAACTCTGAGACCAGCTCAGTTTCAGGACAGGGCTAGGCATATAGATCCTGAAAGCCCTAAGACAGAAGAGCAGGGTTATCTGAGATCCCTCTAAGCAGGTTCTAAAGGTCTTGACCCACCAGGTTTGAGGAGAGGAGGCTGACCATATCTCCCAAGGTATATAGAGAGGAAGTAGACCTAAGATGACAGGGGACACCATGACCCTTCTCCCTACCCCCATACCCAGATTGCTTTCTTAGACCAGATACAACAGGCCCAGGGCCAGAGGGAGTCATGGGTCTTGATGCATTCAAGCCCCTGGCAAGTATATCTGATTACCTCTACCTCTGATCCTTTACGCCCCACCTTCAGTCAAGATTACAGAACTAATTTAGTTAATTACAAGGCATCGGGGTGGGATAGGGAGGGTTGGAGGGAGACGCAAGAGGGAGGAGATATGGGGATATGTATATGTATAGCTGATTCACTTTGTGATACAGCAGAAACTAACGCACCATTGTAAAGCAATTATACTCCAATAAAGATGTTAAATAATAATAGTAATTACAAGGCATCTATGATTAACAGCAGAAGGTAAAAGGGAAGGGAAAATTGAGGAAACATCTGACACCAGATGGAGAATTGAGAAAAAACAGAGGGGAAAGGATTGATAATGCTTCAAGGTTACCTGTAACTAAGGAGCAGAGCAGGGTTGAAGGGGGTTGTGGAAGGGAGATTAAGAGCTCACCTCTTAGAAGGTGTAATCCCAATGGTGAGAAAGCATGCATGTTAGCAGGGAGAGGGAATAGATAGTAGCAGAAAGGGGAGACCCACCGTTACTCCAGTTCCAGAGCTCAGAAATGAGGAAATGGGGCGGGGGGCAGTGGCAGTGATCGGGGGCAGGGAGAACGATGTGATAACAGAAGTGGCTGAAGAAAACAAGATGTAAAATTCTCATAACAAGAGGTAGCAACACAGCAAAGAGGCATAGCTTGTGAGCACCAAGCAGGTGCAGCCGTAGAGAGATGTGCTAAGAGAGTGAGGCCTCATTTGTCACTGGGAGGGAGCAGGACAGGGATGGAATAACAGAGTTGAGGGCAGTGGGGAGGGCCTGGCCCTGCAGCTGGAGGAAGGGAAGTGTTACTACTGGATGGAATGGTGGAGGGAGTGAGAGAGGAGCAGGAAGGTGTGATGACAGCAAGCTCGGCCCAGATCTAGGGGAGGAAACCGAAGGCCGGCTGCCCTGCCCGGGAAGTGGAGCAGCTCGCAGAGTGTGAGCAAGGGTGAGGAGTCCAGAGGTGAGCTCAGATCTGGGGGCTGTGATGCAGTGGGGACCTGGGCCAAGGGACTGGAGTAGGTCTGTTAAGACAAGTGTCCCTGGAACCCAACAGGGCAGCAGACGCCCTTCTAAAGGCAGTGGCAGCCAGCAGTGTCGCCGAGAAGGCTGTGGAGGCAGCTCGAATGGCCAAACTGATAGCCCAGGACCTGCAGCCCATGTTGGAGGCCCCAGGTGAGGCGTGGGCAGCCTGGGGCGGGGCCGGGGGAGGGGGTGGCTTCCTGGGGAGCTGGGGGGCCTGGGCATGGAGAAAGGGGAAGGGAATCCCTGCAGGGGACAGGGGCGGGAAAGGCCAGGGTATGAGGACCTAAGGGGACAGGGGGTGGGGACCAGGCCCAGTTGTTTGAGGAGCGAAGTAGGAATTTATGAAATAGGGTCATAGGACTAGGGGGTTGGGGTCTGGCAATGAGAGGCTGTAAACCTGGGGGTACCAGAGTCCTGGGAGGCGCCCAGGCAGGGGGATAAAGCTGTAGCTTCTGCAGCCCAAGGCCAGTTCGTCCCCTCTGATTCTTAGCTATCCCTGCCCCAGGCCGCAGACCCAGGCAGGACTCAGAAGGTTCTGACACAGAGCCCTTGGATGAGGACAGCCCTGGGGTGTACGAGAATGGACTGACCCCCTCAGAGGGCTCCCCTGAACTGCCCAGCAGCCCTGCCTCCTCCCGCCAACCCTGGCGACCCCCTGCCTGCCGGAGCCCACTGCCTTCTGGAGGGGACCGAGGTCCCTTCTCCAGCCCCAAAGCTTGGCCTGAGGAGTGGGGGGGCCCCGGTGAGCAGGCAGAAGAACTAGCTGGCTATGAGGCAGAGGATGAGGCTGGGCTGCAGGGACCAGAGCCCAGAGATGGCTCCCCACTCCTCGGAGGCTGCAGCGACAGTTCCGGAAGTCTTCGAGAGGAGGAAGGGGAGGATGAAGAGCCCTTGCTCCAGATGAGGACCCCAGGGCGCTTGGAGCCGGAGCCCACAGCCTTGCCAGTCCTGAGGGGCCTGTCCTCGAGGGGTCCTGAAGCCGGGTGCCTGATGGAAGAGGCTGAGGAGGCTGCTGCGTCCGAGAGGCCCGCCCAGCCGGTGAGAGACCCTCCCCTCCCCGACTCTGCCCTGTGCCCTCTGAGTCTCCCATCCTTCCTGGTCCCTCTTATCAAAGCCTGGCCTCTCATCCTTTCCAGACTTCTCTCTGATCCCCTGAGGGGCTTTGATTTGCACTTAGCTTCCTTTTTGCCTGCCCAGTCTTGGACTATATCCCACCTCAAAAAAATAGAGAATTTGCAAGCTGGAAGGAACCTTAGAGACCTTCACGTCCAACTCCCTCATTTGACACACGGGAGGACTGAGGCACTTACAGTAACTCACCAAGGTTACGAATAATTAACAGTACAGCCAGAACATCTTTGCCTGCTCTCCTTTCATATCATTTCCGGCTCCTGGTTTCCTACTCCACCTCCACCCCCACCTCCACACTTTCTCTCTTTGGTGCCCAGAAATAAAAAAGGAAAAGCTTGTTCCCTCCCTACCCTGACTCTCCCTCCCTCTCCTGGGAAGAAGAGAAATAGGGAAGAAGGCAGAAAACTGGGAGGGGTGGAGTTTCCCCAGTACCCTCCACTCTGATTGGACTCCAGGCCTTCTCCTGTTTCCTAGCAACCACATCCTCACCCCTTCATCCCCTCTCTGCTTCGCTGCAGTAAAAGCTGCTGCTGCCAATGTCTGATACTAAGGCCAGGCACCTTCTGCCTGGGCCACGTGCTGCAGGGAGGGGAGTGGAAGGAGAAGGGAGGATGGGCTGACTTGAGGGAGCCAGAGGGAGGGTGGGGCCCTGCCTGGGAGCAGAGGAATGTTTTCCAATCCAAAGCAAAGGTTGGAGATTTCCCTGCTCTGGCCCCTGAGGAGAGGTGCCTGGGACCCTTCTGCTTTGCCACCTCAGCCAGGGCAGGAAGGTGAGACCCGTCGCTGGACCCGGTCCTCAGGCACTGAGACTGCATTTTCCTCCATCTCTCTAGGGAGCTGCCAACCCGTTGGTGGTGGGAGCCGTGGCCCTCCTGGACCTCAGCCTGGCATTCCTGTTCTCCCAGCTCCTCACCTGAGGCTCCTGCCTGGCCTAGTTCTGGCTTTGGTTTGCTGCCTCTTCACTCCTCTGACCTGCCTTTTTCTCTTCTCTTCCTCCTGGTTGTTTTTTCTCTTTTCTTTCTCTTCTCCCTTCCCTTTCTTTTCTGTCCCCCTCTGGTTTTCTCTCTTGTTTTTCTTTCTCTCTCTCCTTTCAGATTCTCTCATTCCTTCTGGCTCTGTCTCCGTCTTCCTCACTCCCTTCCCCACCCACCCCTTCTCTCTCCCTTCTCTCCTCTCTCTAGATTGTTTACATATGAAGGGCTTTTCTCGCTCAGAGTCGCTCTCTTCTCTGAGACACACAATTCTAAGTCAGACCATTGCCCCACACCCTCCCTGCCTTTTCTTTAGACCTGAACTTGGATGAGGGTTGGGGTTTGGTGTCCTGAGGAGTCTCCCAGAAGCTGAGCAGAAAGGAAGGAGAAAATGGTGAAGGGGTATACTCTATACGGGAGAAGACTGTATCCTGGGCGAGGCACTGGCCGTGCTGCTGTGACTCCCTGACCCAAGGGGCCTGGCGTCCCTCTGAGGCCTAGTGATAAAGCTGGAGGGGGTGCAGCCTCCATCTCTGACGTTGGAGGATCCTACCTCACCTCCAAGCACTGAGCTAGCTTCTTGCCGAGCTCCATCCTTCCCTGAAGGAGATGAGGGGAATGAAAAGTAGAATGGCTCCCCAGCATCTTCTCCCTCTTTCTTTCCTCAACAGCCAGCCCCTCATCCAACCCCCTAGGGTGGCATGCCATGTCAAGAGCAACGTGTAAAGGAAAGAAAATGTCCAATGCAGCCAAGCCCACCCTCTCCCACCTTTCTCTCTCCCCCTAAAAGTTTGTTTGGTTGGTCTGGACTCACGTGTGGCCTTTGATTAAATTTCTAAGGGACCTGAAGGAGGCATTTGTACTGCAGAGGGTTAGAGGCACCTGAGCAAGGACCCCACTCCCCAACTCTGGCAGTAGTGGCTGGGAAGGCATTTCTGGAGAACAAACCAGACAAGCTGATAAGAATTCACAGGGCAGCTGAAGCTGTTTAGTAGTCCCTAAGTGGGTTATATCCCTTCCCCCATCATATCAGAATCTTGTGAAATGGGAAACCAACAGAAGGAGGGGATCAAAGGAAGCCAGTCTCTCACACACTTTCCAGGCACAGCAGAGGTGAGAGTCAAACCCGGGCGAGAGGTGGATGGAGAGCCCTGTTTGAGGTTGTGGCTGATCCCTGGTACTAGCTTTTCCCCTGGGGGCAGGAAGCCCTAGGAAGAGGGTACTGTAGGGTCCCCAGAGGATCTTTCCTCCCTCCCCTGCATGAGGCAGAGGCAAGCTGCCTGCCAACCCCCTCCCTCAAGGAATGGCCTTGCCTGGGAATGCCCACCACACACAAACTCTTCTTTTTTTCTAGTCAAACTCTGTTTACTCCTTGGCCTGCCTCCCTCTTCCTCCCCTCTCAACCTTTACTTCTAAGTTGTATTTCATGGAATTTGGGATTGAAGTTAAACTACAACAGTGCCACCAACACCAAGTCTTGCAGGAAAAAAAATATACAAAGAAATTTAACAAAAAAAAATATATTAATAAAAAATTTCAAAAAAAGGGGGGGGAAATTGTCCTCTCCTTTGGGTGTGATGGCTTCAAACCAAGCTCTCAGAGGCTCTCCGGGTAAAGGAGCCCTCTTGGGGACCCCCAGGCCTGTTATTACACTCTCGCCGGCCCTAAATACTTAAGTGTTCTTTCCCCTCAACTCCAAACCAGGAAGGCCTGAGCTAGAGGATTCAAGACTGCTCTGCTGGTCGGCTCAGGAGGGGCGGGGTCCCGTGATGGGGGCGGGGAGAGGGAAGGACCAGACCAAGTCCCCAG